>NW_026948238.1:0-307500 GCF_963921235.1 Mobula hypostoma | reverse complement strand
AGGATCATGGGACAGGAGGCCCAAAGAGAAGGAAAAGGGGGAGAGGGGGAAACCCAGAGGATGGGCAAGGGGTAACGTCGACTGTACCTCTTTCTAGAGATGCTGCCTGGCCTGCTGCGTTCACCAGCAACTTTGATGTGAGTTGGAAATGTTGAATTTGGTCCCTGTCTCCATTCCTCCTGTAGTCCACAACCAGCTCCTTTGTTTTTGTCACAATAAGGGAGAGGTTGTTTAAATGACGCCACTGTGTCGGGGTGATGACTTCTTCTCTGTAGGCTGCCTCGTTATTATTTGAGATTAGACCAATCAATGTAGTGTCGTCAGCGAATTTAATTAGCAGATTAGAGCTGTGGGTGGCGAGACAGTCACGGGTATACAGAGAGTAAAGGAGGGGGCCAAGGAGACAACCCTGTGGGGTATGCGTGCTGAGGGTCAGAGAGACAGAGGTGAGGGAGCCCACTTTTACCACCTGCCGACGATCTGACAGGATGTCCAGGATCCAGCTACACAAGGCAGGGTGAAGGCCGAGGTCTCTGATCTTCTTGTCGATACTTCACGCCTTCGTATGGCTACTGCTCTGCCCATGACTGCAAGGAACTGCAGAGAACTTTGGAGAACAGAGAACATCAGAGAAACAAACCTCCCCTCCATGGACTCTTCCTACACTTCCCCTGCGTCGGAAAAGCAGGCCATGTACTCAAAGATCCTCACAACCCGGTCATTCGTGCTTCAAACCCGCTCCCCCATCGGGGAAGAGATACAAAGGCCTTAAAGCGCGTACCACCAGGCTTACTTTCTGTTTTAATTGCACCACGACTCTATTGCCCTGTAACTCATGCCACTGGTTTTGATTAAGCTTTATCTCCTGCCTGTACTTTCTATAATCTTTGCTGCATGCTATCTTTGATTTATTTCTGTTTTCTCCTTCCTCAGCCCAATCACTCTGGTTCCCATCCCCCTGCCAAATTGGTTTAAACCCTCACTAACAGCTTTATTAAATGTGCCCGCTAGGATATTGGACTCTTTGGGTTCAGGTGTAACCCGACCTTTTTGTACCGGTCGTACCTCCCCCGGAAGAGACCCCAGTGATCCAGGAATCTGAAGCCCTGCCCCCTACACAAGTATCTCAGCCACACATTAATATGCCTGATCGTGTTAATCTTTCATCGCTAGCACGTGGTACAGGCAGCAATCCTAGATTACTACCCCAGAGGTCCTCTGGGGTCTGTGCTGGCAACGTTTCTGTTTGCGTTCAATGTCAATGCATCGGATGACAGTATTGATGGTCCTGTTTACGCAGGAAGTCCAATATTGAAATGACTGAATAGAGAGGTCGTGGAGGCCTATAGTATCTGGTTATCACAATGTCATAACTTACAACTTTAATATACAAACGATAGGCTTGCTCCCTGCCTTGAGATTCCAAATTGGAGAATGGCGCTTTATTCACAAAATCCTCACAGCCCACAGTGACTGTACACTGGTCCCAGCAGTGGAACCCGCCACTGCAGCCCCACAGTGCACCATGTACTGATTGCAAAGCTACGAGATTGCATGTGAATAGCCTCCCATCCCCAAACTCCACTGTTTCTGCATCATCGGCAGACTGGGACATCTCACATCTCGCTGCCTCCGCCAGGCCATTAAACTGTGAACAACTGTGGTCAGGGACTGATCTCTGGGTACTCCAAATGCTACTCCCTTCCAGTCTGAAAACGACCCACTCATCCAGCCACACACTACCGGCAGATTATTGACCTCCAACGAGAAAGCCTAATAACCTACGCCTGAGGTTCAATACCATTGCTGAATCTGAGTTTACCACCGCCAAATGCCAGGAGGGACTTAATAATCAGAAATGTCTCTAGTCGCAGCCGTGTATATAAAACGTGATCTCAGTTGGTGTGTGGCGCATGTTCAGAATGCGAAGGAGACAGACAAACTGAGCCAGGTCACAGACTGATGAAGGGCAGGAATGATCCATTTTGATACAGAGAGGGAAGCAGAGAGTTTGATATTGTGCCTGATGCCGGAACTGTAGCCAGTTAGAAGATAAAGTCTGGTTCCTCCAAATGGTTTTGAGCTGTGACAGTATTTTTATCAGAAGGAACCATGGAGACTAAAATTATCTGAGTTGAAATGTTGTCCTTCACCCACTGAAGTACTTTGTAAACTTTTAACAGTGTAGAAAAGTAAAAGGATTTGTGTATGGGGATCACAAACACAACAGCACGTTCGTTCCGCTGTATCTGTCAGTTCACCAGCGCTTGAATGCCGCCGATCCTTGAATGTGGAGGTGGAGATGCTGGAGAAGACAGCGCCCCACTCGCTGCAAGGAGAGCCCGATCACGTGTCCATGTCCGTGATCTGATTGGATACATCGCCATGGCGTCGATAGAGTTGCTAGCCTGAGTCAGGGCTTTGGGGCTCCAGAGAGAGATGGGGTCTGGAGTTTACGAAGAGGATGAGGAATCAGACCAACAGGATATGGCTGGTAAATGAAAGATCAGAAGCATTTGGAAACTGGTTGACCGAAAAAAAAGGTGTTTAATTTCTGCAAATTACTGGTGGAAATCAACAGATTAGGCAACAAATGTAGAGAGGAATAAATGAACAACGCTTAGGCCGAGCTCCTTCAGAATGCCTATACTGTGTACTCCTCTGCTTATTTGCTGCCTAAACTGCAGAGTTCCTCCAGCATTTTGTCTGTGTGCGTCTCTGTATTTGCAGCAACTGCAGAATCTCTTGTGTTTCATATTTGCATTTGTAAGAGAATTGTACTTTGGCATTAGATACACGTTGATATTGAGTATATTGTTTCTGCGTTAAAACATCTGCTGAATTTTCTTTACACACACAAAAAAAAACTGAGGTATGGACGTGGAACTGGGGCTGGAAGAAACTGTTAATGGCGGTGTGATTACCCATAAAGGCTTGCGATAAAACTTTCACCGTCGTTGAAGCACTGATGAAATGCGCAGGCGTCAAGGTTGTTGACGTCATAAATACCACGCGTGCGCGCCGTACACGAAAGGCCTTGGGCGGATCGGCAGAGGTAAGAATTTCAACACCGACTGAGGGACATTTACTGTGACTCCGAACACCGTGACCGCAATCCCGGGACAGTCCTGCTCTCGTCCCTCTCTCTCAGCCCCACGATCCGTACACGGACCCCGGGGAGCTTCCGGCTGATGAGGGAATGGGAACCGATGGATCTCTCAGACAGAGCTGAGCTCCAGCTGTCTAAATGCAAGGATTGGGAACTCGGAGAAAGGGAACAAAATCTTTTACATCAGCTGTTGAGAAAATCACCTTTGTTCTGCCTCCTATCACAAACAAGAGAAAATCTGCAGATGTTGAAAATCCAAGCAACACACACAAATTGCTGGAGGAATTTAGCATTAGTACTCTTTTCCATAGATGCTGCCTGGCCTGCTGAGTTCCTCCAGCATTTTGTGTGTGTTGCTTGTTTTACATCCTCTAGGGAGGAGGTACAGCATTTGACAGAATGGTGTTGTCATTATAACCTGGACTTGAACATCACAAAAACCAAGGAGCCGATAGTAGACTTCAGGAAATCAAAGCGCGTCGAGCACTCTGCTCTGCACATATACGGGAAAGCGGTGGAGAGAGTAGAGAGTTTCAAGTTCCTCGGCGTCCACATCTCGGCTGACCTCACCATATCTCTTATCAGGTGGGGAAGGCCCAACAGAGGCTCTACTTCCTAAGGAAGCTAAAGCACGCTCTCCTCCCTCATCACCTGCTGATCAACTTCTATCGGACAACTATAGAGAGCCTCCTGACGTATTGCTGTGCAGTGTGGTTTGCCAGCTGCACAGAACAGAACAGGAAGGACTTGCAGCGGGTGGTGAGGGTAGCAGAGCACAACATTACCCTCCCTCAGAGGCATTTATACTGACAGACTTCAAAGGAAGGCTACTTGTATTTCAAAGGATCCCACTCATCCTGGACATCACCTGTTTTCCCCTCTACCTTCTGGGAAGAGATACAGAGCATTAAGGAGAAAAACAAAGAGACTCCTTAACAGCTTCTACCCACAAGCAGTGAAATGTATAACACCCCCTTCCTTTCTCCTGCCCCCCCCCACCAAGACGACAGCAGCTAAATGCATCACACTTCCAGGAATGGCAGGTGTGCAATAGTCCTACCCCACCCCCAATCCATATAATATTAATTTTGGACTGCATTCCTGAGGTTTTAGAGTTTATTTTATGTATTTATTCTTTGTCATGCTGCAAAACGTTGAGCTGCTAAACTGTGTTTCATTGCTCCGCAACAACAACAACTTCAACAACAACTACTTCTTCTTCTTCTCCTTGTCCTCGTCCTCGTCCTCCTCCCTGTGAGAACATGTTTTGACCTACTCATATGTTTTGACCCTGGGTACGTAATGATATCAAACACCTTTTTTCCTGGGCAACAAGTAGCTTTCACATCACAAATGTGTCAGACTCCAATGAGACCGACTACTGCCCTTCTGTTCATATTCATTGGCATTGCCATCAATGAGTTCAGCACTGTTAGTGACCTGGGGGAGGGTTCAGTGGAAATATTCATGTACAATACAGAAACTGGTGTTATCCTGTATTTATTGTGGTGTTGCAAAAGTTGCTGGAGAAGTTGCTCGTGGGAAGAACCAGAGAGATATTTTGTAATTTGACTTTTTTAAGCATCATTTAGCAAGCAAATCATATATAGGCGGTGTGCAAAAGCTCTGCTGAGAAAATCCTTCAATCCTTCCGCTATAGGCCTGCTACATAGGTTGTGTGAGAGTGCAGATGAACTTGATTGAACCCAGGGGAGATCAAAGTTCTTATTGACAGTGAATTGCTAGCTGTTAAAATAAATACCTCTCTATTTAAAGTTCAGTGTGCACATGTTGTTGCCAATGGGTAAAAATTGCACAGTACAAGATTTTTGTGCACACGGGTCATTACAAATTAGAGGGGACATTGGTGGGAAGACGGGGAGACCTTCAGTGTCCCTGACTCCATGTAACCCTGCACGTTAGGGAGTTGGAGCTGGAAATGGATGAATTCCGGATCATTCGGGAGCCTGAGGGGATAATAGATATGACATGATGAGAGGTGAGTTACACCAAAGGTACAGGATACAGCAAACTGGGTGAGGGTCAGGAAGGGGAAAAGGAGGTTAAATAGCCATCGCTGAGTACTCTTGTGGCCATCCCACACAACAACAGGTAGACCACGTTAGAAACTGTTGGCAGGGAATTAGCTGGCACAGGAAAGTCACAGTGGTGATAGGTGATTCGTTAGTTCGGGGAACAGAACTAGAAGGGGGACTAATATCCTAGTGGTCATGCTTACTAGTGCTGGTGGATGTTAAACTAAAGTTGCAGGGCGGATGGGAGCCAGAATACCAGAACAGATAGTGGAGCCATTGAATTGAATTGTCTTTATTACTTACATCCTTCATATAATGTGGTGTAGAAATCATTCTGTTCCATCTCCATCTAAATGTGCAATTTATGGTAATTTATAATAAGTAGTATGTATAACAGGACAGTCAGTATTATATAGAAAGACAATTGTATCAGTATGAGTTCATCAGTCTGATGACCTGGTAGAAGGGGCTGTCCCAGTGCCTGTTGGTTCTGGCTTTCATGCTGTGGTACCATTTCCCAGATGGTAGCAGCTCCAACAGTTTGTGGTTGGGGGTGACTCAGGTCCTCAGTGATCCTCACACCTGTCACTGTAAATGTCCTGAATAGTGGAAAGTTCATGTCTACAGATACACTGGGCTATCAGCAGCACTCTCTGCAGAGTTCTGCAATTAAGTGAACTACAGTTCCCATAAAAGGCAGTGATGCAGCCAGTCAGGATGACCTCAGTTGTGTCCCTGTAGAAAGTTCTTCGCATATGGGGGCACATTCAGGTTGTTTTCAGTACCCTGTGGATTCACAGGGTACTGAACCTTGTGTTGAAACTCAGTTAAAGTCTGGTTGAAAAGGAATGCAGTCCTTTAGTGTCACATACACTTGGTTCAGTGAATAAGGGGTTAACCCTGGTACCAGTGGAAATTAAGGTTTCTCAGTCACTTGTGTTAATTGGTGATGAGATGAAAATTGGTGAGGTAAATGTTATTGAAGATATTGAGAAGGGTGTTGTTTCTGAACCTTTGAATAAGGTAAATTTACAGTCTGGATTGGTTTCAGGACCGTTGACCTTGCTGAAAGGACAGTGGTTTGGTAACAAGGTGCCTGCTAGTCTGTTACTGTTTGTTTCAGAATTTAGGAATAAACAATGTGGGGTTCCTTGTCGAGTTTGTGGTGTGGAGAGACAAAATTTGAAGTGTTGTTTTGACCAGGAGGGACCATCTGCAGTTGTCATTATGGAAACATATAGAATTACGGATCTTGGAGATAAAATTAATGACTTGTTTGGAATTAACGACTTGTTTAGAAGTTCAGCAAATGGTCTTAGTTTGGAAAACATTGGTGATAAGCTAGCACCCGTACAGTGTGAAGTTCAGGCAGATGTCCGAGCTGATAAGCAAGCTGATCACGTGATGGTTAATGGTTCTGCTTCGAAGTGGACAAGGGACAATGGGTGATCAATCACCATTTTGAATATAACTGAATCTGGTTTTGCAGGAATTTGACTTTTTGTACCAAAGCATGTGAAAGATAAAGACAATATCATGGTAGACTGATTGCCTGAATGTTAAGTTTAAAAGTGAAATAGAAACTAGTATTTGTATACACTTCTGTAATGCGCTACATGATAATCACATATGTATTTCTTTATATTCTGTAATGTGCAGTTAAAACATTTTGATCTTTGATCAAAATTTTGCTTTCTTGTGGGGAGGTGTTATGTACTCCTAGGGTTCATATTTTCTGTGGACTGTCACTTTAAAACGTTGGTAGAATGAGACTGACTTTTGGACACTGAGCTGTTACA
Organism: Mobula hypostoma; assembly: GCF_963921235.1. NCBI lineage: Eukaryota > Metazoa > Chordata > Chondrichthyes > Myliobatiformes > Myliobatidae > Mobula > Mobula hypostoma. Next base: position 300,556 of record NW_026948238.1, on the reverse strand, counting down.
GAGAGAGAGGGACGAAGCCTGCCTTGAGATGGTGTTATACGAACTCTAAAGCATGTTTACACTGATGCAAGGACGCTGCCTGCTTGTGAGTTCTTACAGAGAGAGAGCGACCAGCAGCTCGTGAGTCGTCATGATGACTGAGGGCGGGGATATTTGATGGACAGCTGGCGCTCAGCATGCTGATAAATACAAGCTCAGTTGGTTGTTAGCCAGACACACGTAGACACACATGGTTTCGGACACTGGGTGAGCTTTGTTGTTCCACAGAAGGGTGGGTTTTTGGAGGATCAATCGGGAGAATCGATAAGTGGCTCTCACAGTGTGGCAAAGGTTGTCCGGTTGGAAGTTATCACTGTTTCCAACCCTTGCCTGGGTTGATAACTTCACCACAGAAGACGGTCTCCTTTTTGTGGTCACATTTGGTGACTTTAAAGGAAAAGAAGAGGGGAGAGGAAGGTTTGAAATAGAAGAAACCTAGTGACAAAGAGGTCACTGTTTAGACTCTCTCTTAAGTAGCTCATACGGGTGAGTTTGAGTTCCATTCGGATACGAAGGTGTGACTGTCACATAGTTAATCCACAAGACTGGGTTCTCTGGTGAGGGGAGTACCTTTGTAAATACCACATGTGTATTTACCCTTTGTCTGGGTGTGGTAGCTCACTGAACAAAGGCACCCTCTGGCAAATCACTGTTGGAGTTATTTCATATGTCATGGAACTAGATAAGTGGCTATCACAGTTGTGTGTTTGGGGTAACCTTGTGTGGAAACTACCTGTGTGTGATAATCCTTGCCTGGGTTGGTAGTTTTACCACTTGAAGCGGGTCCCCTTAGTGATAGACTACTGTTGGTGATAATCCATACGTGGATTCTGTTGGAGTATCCTGTGGCCACCACTTTCAGATGTCCTGTAGCTGAATTCGGGTGTGCTACCACTTTAGTTGAAAGGATATTCGTTGAAGATCACTGTCGGTGATACTTCGTGTGTGGAGTGGAACAACTTTGGAGATAAAACTGACTACTACTGTTATTTTGTTTTGCTGTCGTGGAATCTGTGGAATATCGACATAATTGCCTTCTCACAACATTCGCCTTTTGGATTACAAACATCTCTCATTAATTAACCTGCGCATTGAACTGAACTGTCTTACCTTCCATCGTAAGACTGTATCCAATTACCACCTAAGCTTGAAGAAGTTTGGGTTTTATATTTACATATTTGTATATGCAAAAGTTCTGCTAACCTGTCTGATTTACCTGGTTATATATCACTGTACTGCGTAATTACTAATAAAAATAGCATCAGTTGAAAGCAATACCAGACTTCAGCTGTTTTTCGATTTCTGCTGGTTTGTTAACCTGTTATGGGGTACGTAACAGACACCAGTCAGATGTTGCTCAGACTTCAGACAAAGTTAGCAATCAAATGTCTGAGCCTGGTGCGGCGAATGTGCTGAGCTGTGTAGATCAAATGCAAGAAGCATTTTGGGAAAGCCAGATGAGCTCAGTGCATTGAATTATGATATTGTTACCTTTACTGGGAGCTGGTTGCACCCAACTGTCTGAGGAATTGAGAGGAACAAATTTACAGAGAGATCGCAGACCATGCCAAGAAACAAAGATTGATTCAGTAACTGATTTTAACTTTCCATATATTGACTGGGACTTCCATACTGTAAAAGGACTAGCTGGGGTAGAGTTTGTCAAATGTGCCCTCCATCAGTAGAATTCCCATTGTAGAAGTGTGCAATAAGCTATCAGGAAATGATCCAGGGCTAGTGGCAGAAATTATTGTAGGGGAACACATTGCACCTCATGATCAGAAAGACATGAGATTTCAAGGAAATATGGAAAAGAGAGGTCTGGGCCATGGGTTGAGATTCTAATTTGGATAAAGGTAAATTTTGATGGTATCAGAAAGGATCTAACAAGTGTGGTTTGGGACAGGCTGTTTTCTGGCAAAGGAGTACTTGGTAAGTGGGAGGCCTTCAGAAGTGAAAGTTTGAGTGTGTACAGTTTGTGTGTGCCTGTCAAAATAAAGGTTGAAAGGTTATTGGTGCTGGGAACCTTGGTTTTCCAGAGATATTGAGGCCCTGGATATTTTGTTCCTCTAAATGCCTCAGACTGTTGGGTCCTACCAAGACTCATTAGTGACTACAATATCATAATTCCACCCCTGAGCTCAACTGACATTCTTTTTAGTTGTTTTCTGTTGGTTTCTAAAAGCTTTCCAGCAATTTTTGCTGTTTTGTTTGCCTCTCTTTGGCTTTTACGTTGGCTTTGGCTTCTCATTTCAGCCACAGTTATGCCCTCCTGCCTTTACAATGCTTCCAGTTCTTTGGGATGTATCTATCACTCACTTCCCGAATTGCTCCCAGAAACTCCAGCCATTGCTGCTCCGTTGTCACTCCTACCTTTTCCCTTCCAAACAAGACTGGCCAGCTTCTTTGTCATAGAAACATGGAGAAGTTCAGTACAGAAACATGCCCACTCTGGATGATCAGAATGGTAATCTGTATGAGACGACAAAATAGATGGTGGAGATTTTAAATAGTATTTTTGCATCTGTATTTACTCAGGAGATGGACACAGAGTCTATAGAAGTGAGGCAAAGCAGCATCAACTTCATGGACCCTGTACAGATTACAGACGTGGAGGTGTTTGCTGTCTTAAGGCAAATTACCGTGGATAAATCCCCAGGGCCTGACAAGTTGTTCCCGAGGAACCTGTGGAAGACAAATGCAGAAATTGTCGGGGCCCAAGCACAGATATTTAAATCATCACTAGTGACAGGTGAGGTACTGGAGGATTGAAGGACAGCCAATGTTGTTGCACTGCTCAAGACAGGCTCTGAAAGTAAACTAGGAAATAATACGGTGGTGAGCTGGATGTCAGTAGTGGGAAAGTTTTTGGAACGCATGTGCAGGAACCGGTTATATAAGTATAGTGGACGAGTAACCCCACAATGTAGTGTCTATGCCCTAGTTGACTCCCGTAGCGTGAACCACCGTCAACCCCACCAACAGTGAGATTGCTTTGGTGTGGATATGGTGTGATGCACCCCAGTACAAGCCCGCAACACAAAATATCAAACAATACACAATGAGTGAGTAAATGATTACACCTTATAGTTATTTCTTAGTGGTGGGTTCGTAGAAACAGATAAAATAAAGGCACAAAATCAGTATATTTATCAGTTTTGTGCACAAAAGATTTTAATACGGTGGAGCTCACACCACCGGTTCCATCCACAACGACCAGCCGAGCCTCGGGCCGTCATTCGAACCGCCGAGCCCCGGTAGCCGCCATCCGCTGCCCACATGTCCATCCTCTTCGCTCGCCTCCTGAGAAGACTGCAAACTAGCTCAGTTCACCCATACGAGATAACATAACAAACACTCCATTTGTTAGTTCCCCCCTTATCTGCAGTTATAACCCAAACATTTCAGTTACAGTGACCCATTACATCATTAGGTAACATTACAGAGAAGCCATTTCATTATAATGCTATAGAGACGCCATTTTGTTAGCCTTAACCGTTAACATTACAGTTGATATTACTGAGAACCCTGCATAAGTATTTAGATGGATGTGGCCTGATTAAGGATAGGCAGCATGGGTGTGTGTGTGGTAGGTCATATCTAACCAAACTTATCGAGTCTCATGCGGATGTTATCAGGAAAATGGATGACGGCAAGGCAGTGGATGTTGTCTGCATGGACTTTAGCAAGGCACTTGACAAACTCTCATATGGAGTTTGGTCAAGAAGGTTCAGTCACTCAGCATTCAAGATGAGAGAGTAAATTGGATGAGTCACAGGTTTTGGGAGAAGTCAATGGAAGAAGTTGCCTCTCTGACTGGAGACCTGTGACTAGTGGTGTGCCACAGGGATCGGTGCTGGATCTGCTGCTGTTTGTCATCTATATCAGATATCTGGATGATAACATGGTTATCAGCACACTTGTGGATGACACCAAGATTGGGGTGTAGTGGACAGTGAGGACGACCATCATGGCTTGCAGAGCGATCTGGACCCACCGGAAAAATGGGTTGAGAAACAGAAAATGGAATTTAATGCAAACAAGTGTGAAGTGTTGCATGTTGGTAGAACCAAGGTCTTACACAGTGACTGGTAGGGCTCTGAGGACTGCTGTAGAAGGAAGGGATCTGATTTTGGCACATTAGCGTTCATAAATCTGTGACGATATCCTGAGTTATTCATTATGGACTGTGCTTTTAAAGAGAGAGAGAGAGAGATGGTGCTCACAGTTTGTTTGGGATTTCTGCAAGGACACTGCCAGCTTCTGCGTTCCTACAGAGAGAGAAGGGAGGAGCTACTTGATGGACAGCTGGTGTTCAGCACAACAGTACTTGAACTACCGTAATTGCTTGTTCCATAGGACACGCAGACGCACTAAGGTAAGGTGAAGTTACTACTATCCTGTTGAGGTGCCCACGAGTGTGGGACTGAGGATCAATGGTGAGGGATCAATCTGTGATTATTAGAGCGACCCTGTGTAGTCTACCAGTGTGTCTAACTTTTGCCTAGATTGGTAGACTATCACTTGAAGACAGTGCTCTTAAGTTGGTCAAGTTTGGCTAACTTGGAAGTCTCGGAGGACAACGAGAAGATCAACGGCATCAGCTCACCTGAGGCACTAGATCTCCCTCTCCCTCTCCCTCACTACTCAACTCAATACCATGAACTGAACTGATTTCATTTACCCATCATCATAAGACTGTATTCATTTATCCCCTAGGCTTGAAGAAGCTTGGTTTTTATATTTCCACTCTTATATATGCATGAACTTTGCTAACCTGTTTGATTTATCTGAATTTATATTACTGTATTGCGTAGTTACTAATAAACGAGCATTAGTTAACAGCAATACCAGATTCCAAGGTGTTTTCCATTTCTGCTGGTTCTTTAACCCGTTACAAGGTACGTAACAAACCAAAGTACTGAGTACAGGAGATAGATGTTATATTGATGTTGTGTAAGACATTGGTGAGTCCTACTTTGAACCATTGCATGCTGTTTTGGTCACCTACCTACAGGAAATATGTAAAAGAGGTTGAAAGAGTTCAGAGAAAATTCACAAAGATGTTGCCACGTTTGGAGGACTTTGATTATAAGGAAAGATTGAACAAGTCAGGCCTTTATTCCTTGGAATGTAAAAGATTGAGGGGAGATTTGATGGAGTTTTACCAAAATTATGAGGGGTGTAGATAGGGTAAATGTAAGCTGGCTTTTTCCATTGAGATGGGGTGGGACAACATCAAGAGGCCATGGGTTAAATGTGAAAGGTGAAACGTTACGGGGAACATGACGGGAAACTTCTTCACACAGACGGTCATCCGGGTGTGGAATGAGCAGCCAGCACAAGTAGTGAATGTGAGCTCAATTTCAACATATAAGAGGTTTGTGTAGGTACCTGGATGGTAGGGATATGGGAGTAGAAAGATTTAAATAGTTCAGCACAAACTATATAGTCCGAAGAGTCTCTTGCTGTGCTGTACTTTTCTATGATTGTGACAAAAACCTGAAATAAGACTAATGTTCACTCTAATTCCTTTTAAAAGACCAAACATTCATGTCAGCAGAAAATGTTTATATGGCGTTAAAACTGTGGCACTTTAAATTAACAGGCATAAAAGAAAATCCGAGCTGTAGGTCAACAAAGGCTATTTGTGTGAGAGTGTTTCAGTTACTGTGGAGCCAGTCACCCATGTAGCTTGGTGGGAACAGGGAATATTACCAGTGTAGAGAGTCAAACTGAGCCAGGTCACAGATTGGCGACGGCAGAAATGCCCCATTCTTATAGAGCCAGGAAGAGAATCAGAGTGTTTAATTCCAGATACCAGATACCATTTAATTCCAGATACCAGCACTCTGCCCAGTTAGAAGATGATTTCTCCTTCCAACCTGGGTTGACCCTCACTGTAACAGTGTGATGTCAATCACACCTTAGTGACTACAGTAATCTCATCTGAAATGTTGTCCTTCACCCATTGATGGATTTTGTAAATCTTTTTACAGGTTAAATACTACAAGGAATTTATCTACAGGAATCTCGAACACAACACGCCAGTTTTTCTATCTCTGGCCAGATATTTAAGAAGTGGAGCAAGTGATTCAATCGATCATCCTTCCTACTCAGACTGTGGGGAGGGATTCACTAGATCATCTGACTGACTGGCACGCCTGTCATTTTACACAGGGGGAGAGGCCATTCATTTGCTCAGTCTGTTGGAATGGATTCACTCGGTCATCTCAACTGAAGGTACATCAGCAAGTTCACACTGGGCAAGGCCATTCACCTGTTCTGTGTGTGAGGAGGGATTCAGTCGGTCTTCCCAGCTGTGGACACACCAGTCAGTTCACACTGGGCAGAGGCTGGTCATCTGCTGAATTTGTGGGGAAGGATTCACTCGGTCATCTGACCTAATGGCTCACCAGCGAGTCCACACTGGGGAGAGGCTGTACACCTGCTCAGACTGTGGGAAGGGATTCACTTGCTCATCTAAACTGAAGGTACATCAGCGAGTTCACACTGGGGAGAGGCCGTTCACCTGCTCAGACTGTGGGAAGAGATTCACTTATTCATCCAACCTACAGAGTCATCAGCGAGTTCACACTGGAGAGAAGCCATTCACCTGTTCAGAATGTGGGAAGGCATTCAAACTGTCATCCCATCTACAGAGTCATCAGCGAGTTCACACGGGGGAGAAGCCATTCACCTGCTCAGTCTGTGGGAAGAGATTCACTGAATCATCCAACCTACAAAGTCATCAGCGAGTTCACACTGGGGAGAAGCCATTCACCTGCTCAGAATGTGGGAAGCAATTCACTCAGTCATCCCACCTACAGAGTCATCAGCGAGTTCACACTGGGGAGAAACCGTTCATCTGCTCAGTCTGTGAGAAGAGATTCACTCGGTCATCCGACCTACAGAGTCATCAGCGAGTTCACACTGGGGAGAAGCCGTTCACCTGCTCAGAATGTGGGAAGGGATTCACTCGGTCATCCACCCTACAGAGTCACCAGCGAGTTCACACTGGGGAGAGGCCGTTCACCTGCTCAGTCTGTGGGAAGGGGTTCACTCAGTCATCCATCCTACAGAGTCACCACCGAGTTCACACTGGGGAGAAGCCATTCACCTGCTCAGTCTGTGGGAAGAGATTCACTGAGTCAACTAACCTACTGGTACATCAGCGTGTTCACACTGGGGAGAAACCGTTCACCTGCTCATTCTGTGGGAAGGGATTCACTCAGTCATCCACACTACAGAGACACCAGCGAGATCACACTGGAGAGAAGCCATTCACCTGCTCAGAATGTGGGAAGGGATTCACTTGGTCATCCCAACTACTGGCACACCAGTCAGTTCACACTGGAGAGTGGCCGTTCATCTGCTCAGAATGTGGGAAAGGATTCACTTGGTCATCCCAACTGCTGGCACACCAGTCAGTTCACACTGGGGAGTGGCCATTCACGTGCTCAGAATGTGGGAAGGGATTCACTTGGTCATCCCATCTACTGGCACACCAGTCAGTTCACACTGGGGAGAGGCCATTCACATGCTCAGAATGTGGGAAGGGATTCACTTGGTCATCCCATCTACTGGCACACCAGTCAGTTCACACTGGGGAGAAGCCGTTCACCTGCTCAGAATGTGGGAAGGGATTCACTCAGTCATCCGACCTACAGAGTCATCAGCGAGTTCACACTGGGGAGAAGCCATTCACGTGCTCAGTCTGTGGGAAGAAATTTACTCGGTCATCCCACCTACAGAGTCATCAGCGAGTTCACACTGGGGAGAAGCCATTCACCTGCTCAGAATGTGGGAAGGGATTCACTCAGTCATCCAACCTACAGAGTCATCAGCGAGTTCACACTGGGGAGAAGCCGTTCACCTGCTCAGTCTGTGGGAAGAGATTCACTCAGTCATTTCACCTACTGACCCACCAGCGAGTTCACACTGGGTAGAAGCCATTCACCTAGTCAGAATGTGGGAAGAGATTCACTCATTCATCCAACCTACAGAGACATCAGCAAGTTCACACTGGGGAGAAGCCGTTCACCTGCTCATAATGTGGGAAAGGATTCACTCAGTCATCCCAACTACTGGCACACCAGTCAGTTCACAATGGGGAGTGGCCATTGTTATGAACCCCTGGGTTTCGTTTGCTGTGGGCTGTCATTTTAAGAGCAAGAGAGAGAGATTTAGAAGGGAAATCAGTCCAACTTGCAGCTTGTTTAGATTTAACCGAGGACAGAGACACACAGAGTCAGAGGGAGATGAAAGAGGAAAAATGGTAGGATCAAAAGAAGGGAACTAGTGGCCAAGGGTCATTGTTTAGCACTTCCCTATGCCCACAAAGGTGGGTTAATTATCGATTCAGTGAACATCGAATGTGTGGTTGTCATCTCGCTTGATCCATAGGAGTGGATCGGATTTGGGGTATCCTGTGAAGACCACTTATGTGTTAACCCTTGCCTGGGTGTGGTCTGATAATTCACCTGAAGAAGATACCCCTTGTGACAAGTCACTTTCGGTGATAATTCGTACGTGGATTTGGAACGACAACGAATAAAATCTGCAGCGACTGTTCTCTCGTTTTACCACCGTGGAACCTGTGGAATTCGACATAATTGCCTTCTCTCGACATTTATCCTGGATTACAAATATCTCTCTCTCATCACCTATTCCATGGATGAACTGAATTTTCATACTTTACCATCACAAGACTCTAAGCCTTGTTTCCCCCGAGCTCAATAGTTTGGGAGTTATATTTAAACTCATATATACACATAATACTGTTCACTTTTGTTTATCTTGCTTAAGTTACTATATTATAAGTAGATACTAATAAAGGCAGTGGTTTTAACATCAAAACCAGACTCCAGGTGTAGTCTATTGCTGCTGGTTCATTTCTAAAGCATTATAGTTCATAACAAAATTTGGGCGTGTGTCGGGGATATGAACAAATTTGGGGGCGTATTGATTGATTAATTATCGATTTCATTGGGGAAATCCTTTTTGATTTACTTGTGTGTGGAAAATCAGCAGCAATGGATGTTGATAGATTTTTCGAAGTGCCAACCTCTGAGGCATTAGAGGACGCCAGAAGGATTGAGTTGTTGAGTATTGCTAAAAGGTTAAAATTTGCTAAGGTGAAATCAACAACGAGGAGGGCATAGTTGCAGAGGATAATAGCTGAGCATTATGTATCTGAGGGTGTGTTTAAAGTGGAGGAGTTGGAGGTGTTTCCTGAAAGTAAACTTAGTAAGCTTGAGCTCCCGTACAAGTTAGAAACATTAAAGATGGAGGCTGCGGAAAGGCAGAGGCAGTTTGAGGCTAGAGAGGCAGATAAACAGAGGGAGGAAGCAGAGGATGTTTGAGCTGGAAAAGATAGAGAGATTGCAGCAAAGGGATCTGGCGTTAGACTCTGGTGATAAGTTTGATGCCAGTCGGGAAGTTATATTGGTACCTCCATTTGACGAGGCAGAAGTTGATAAATACTTTCAGCATTTTGAGAAGGTTGCTCAGATTTTAAAGTGGCCAGAAGAGGGTTGGCCTATTCTCTTACAAAGTGTAATTCAGGGGAAGACTCAGCAAGCCTTTTCTACCTTGACAGTTGATGAAGCAGCTGAACATATGACATAGTGAAACAGGCTGTGCTCAAAGCATACGGGTTGGTCCCAAAAGCAAAAGTTTAGAAATTTGAGGAAATCTGTTATATGGAATTTGCTTATGAGAGCTTTGTGTGTCTTCACCACTGGTACACATATAAAAATGTAAATGATGATTTTAACAGCTTGAAAGAGTTGGTTTTAATTGAAGAATTCAAAAGATGTGTTTAGATGAAAAGGATGCTGCCACTTTGCAGGTGTCTGCTAGATTAGCAGATGAGTTTGCCTTAACTCATAAGGTTAAGTTTACCCCGAATAAGAGCTTCCAAAAGAGTAGCAGGGATAACCAGGGTAAACCAGAAATTAAAGCTGGTATTAGTAACAAGAGTAAGGATGAAGGCAAGCAGTTGAAGGAGAAATATTCTGGTCTTACTTGTTACTATTGTAAGAAAGCTGGTCATATGATGGCTGATTGTTCCGTCCTGAAGAATAAAAAGGAAAAGGAGGCAGTCCCAAATGCCTGTGATCAGTATGTTGAAGCATCTATAAACCCACAGGGTTCTGAACATTCTGTTGAGGCTCAGTAATGGACTGAGAGGTCTGACTGAGTTAAGAAGGGATTTGATCATTTTATGTCAGTTGGGTTTGTATTAGTAAAGGAAGGGTCAACCCCGGTACCAGTGAAAATTCTTCGAGATACTGGGGCTTCTCAATCACTTGCGTTAGACTGCGTTCTGAAGTTTGGTGATGAGACTAACACTTGTGAGGTAAATCTTATTAAAGGCATTGGGGGCGGCATAGTTTCTGTGCTGTTGCACAAGGTAGCTTTACAGTCAGAGTTGGTTTCGGGACCTGTTAAGATTGGATTATGCTCCAGTTTACTGGTGGAAGATGTTACTCTGATGTTAGGGAATGACCTGGCAGATGGTAAAGTTGTTCCTGCAGTGCAGTTGACAACTAAGCCAACCACTGACGACCCACAGATGGATTTTAACATTTATCCTTCCTGTGCAGTAACTCGAAGTATGGCTAAAAAGTCTGCCAACGCAGACGGTTCTGTGCAGCATGATTCTGATACCATTGATAGCCAAAATCGGGATTCGGGTTACGATGACTTGAAAGGGACTTTTCTGCCTTTATTGTTTCAAAAGGATTCAGGTAATAAGTCTGATAAGGAAGATTTATCCCTAGGAAGGAGCGTATAGCAGAACAGAACCGAGACCCTGAGATTGAAGCTTTAAAAGAAACAGCTCTCTCAGATGATGTGAATAAGAAAGTGCCAGTAGGGTATTATTTCAAGGATGGAGTATTAATGAGGAATTGGAGGCCACCTGCTATACCTGTGAGTGAGGAATGGGCAATTGTTCACCAAGTTGTAGTCCCTTAAGTTTATAGGACTGAAATTTTAACTTTGCCCACAGTATGCCCTCAGGTGGCCATTGAGAACCTGGAACAGTTCAGGCCCTGTGGCCCAAAATGTTGTGCCGACCCTTAAACCCTGCCTCCCATATAACCCCCCCCACCTTAAATTCCTCCATATACCTGTCTAGTAGCCTCTTAAACATCACTAGTGTATCTGCCTCCACCACTGACTCAAGCAGTGCATTCCTCGCACCAACCACTCTCTGAGTAAAAAACCTTCCTCTAATATCCCCTTGAACTTCCCACCCCTTACTTTAGAGCCATGTCCTCTTGTATTGAGTAGTGGTGCCCTGGGGAAGAGGTGCTGGCTGTCCACTCTTATCTATTCCACTTAATATCTTGTATATCTTGTATGTTTTGGAGTGAATAAAACTGTAAACAGGATTATGAAAGAATTTTACTGGCCTAACTTGAGAAAAGATGTTGTGACCTTTTGCAGAACCTGTCACACTTGTCAAGTTGTGGGTAACCCCAATCAGTTCACCCCAGTGGCCCCACTCCGGCCTATACCTGCTTTCAGTGAACCCTTTTCCAAAGTTATAGTGGATTGTGTTGGCCCATTGCCAAAGACTAAAGCTGGCCATCGGTATTTGCTAACTATTATGTGTACTGCATCCAGATTCCCAGAGGCAATACCTTTCAGAAATACTAAAGATAAAACTGTGGCGAAGGCTCTTACCAGGTTTTTTTTTACTTTATTTGGTTTGCCTAAAGATTCCAGTCTGATCAGCGAAGTAATTTTACATCTGGATTGTTCCAGCAGGTAGTTTGTGAACTGGGAACTAAACAAATTATATCGTCTGCGTACCATCCGGAATCACAAGAGGCTTTAGAAAGATTTCATTCTACCCTCAAAAAGATTAAGACATACTGTGTTGAAAAAGGAAAAGACTGGAATGAAAGAATACATTTCCTTTTGTTCACGATAAGAGAGTCGGTACAGAAATGACTGGGCTTTAGTCCATTTGAACTTGTATTTGGTCATAGAGTGAGGGGAACTTTGGCCTTGTTAAAGGAACAGTGGATTGATGGGGATGTACATGTCAACTTGTTAGACTATGTTTTGAAGTTCAAAAATAAACTACACCAAGCCTGTAGTCCAGCGAGACAAAACTTAAAGATTTCTCAAAACAAAATGAAGTGTTGGTTTGATAAGCTGGCTTGTGAAAGAAAATACCAGGTGGGGGATAAGGTGCTTGCCTTATTTCCAGTGTTGACGAATCCACTTCAGGCGAAATTCAATGCACCGTATGAAATAGTATCTCAAAGTAATGATACGAATTATGTTATTGAAACACCCGACCGATGTAAACTAACACAGGTGGTACACATAAATATGATAAAGCCTTATTTTGACAAGCAAACCACGGTCGCAGTACATGACGTAGATATTGGTCAAGCCAAACAGATTCAACAACAGCCATATCGCTGAATGTAGGAAAGTGTAAATTGGCTGAGCTTGAAATTGAATATATGCTGAAAAATGGTATTATTAGGACTTCAACATCAGATTGGATCTCACAAACCAGTGGAATGAGTATGACCCATAGACACCATAGAAACTACAGCACAGAAACAGGCCTTTTGGCCCTTCTTGGCTGTGCCGAACCATTTTCTGCCTAGTCCCACTGACCTGCACACAGACCATATCCCTCCATACACCTCCCATCCATGTATCTGTCCAATTTATTCTTAAATGTTAAAAAAAAACCTGCATTTACCACCTTGTCTGGCAGCTCATTCCACACTCCCACCACTCTCTGTGTGAAGAAGCCCCCCCTAATGTTCCCTTTAAACTTTTCCCCCATCACCCTTAACCCATGTCCTCTGGTTTTTTTCTCCCCTTGCCTCAGTGGAAAAAGCCTGCTTGCATTCACACTCTCTATACCCATCATAATTTTATATACCTCTATCAAATCTCCCCTCATTCTTCTACGCTCCAGGGAATAAAGTCCTAACCTATTCAACCTTTCTCTGTAACTGAGTTTCTCAAGTCCCGGCAACATCCTTGTAAACCTTCTCTGCACTCTTTCAACCTTATTTATATCCTTCCTGTAATTTGGTGACCAAAACTGAACACAATACTCCAGATTCGGCCTCACCATGCTCTTATACTCAATACTTTGATTAATAAAGGCCAAAGGAATTAAATACAGCATCTCCAAGTTTGCGGATGACACGAAGCTGGGTGGCAGTGTTAGCAGTGAGGAGGATGCTAAGAGGATGCAGGGTGACTTGGATAGGTTGGGTGAGTGGGCAAATTCATGGCAGATGCAATTTAATGTGGATAAATGTGAAGTTATCCACTTTGGTGGCAAAAATAAGAAAACAGATTATTATCTGAACGGTGGCCGATTAGGAAAAGGGGAGGTGCAACGAGACCTGGGTGTCATTATACACCAGTCATTGAAAGTGGGCATGCAGGTACAGCAGGCGGTGAAAAAGGCGAATGGTATGCAGGCATTTATAGCGAGAGGATTCGAGTACAGGAGCAGGGAGGTACTACTGCAGTTGTACAAGGCCTTGGTGAGACCACGCCTGGAGTATTGTGTGCAGTTTTGGTCCCCTAATCTGAGGAAAGACATCTTTGCCATAGAGGGAGTACAAAGAAGGTTCACCAGATTGATTCCTGGGATGGCAGGACTTTCATATGAAGAAAGACTGGATGAACTGGGCTTGTACTCGTTGGAATTTAGAAGATTGAGGGGGGATCTGATTGAAACGTATAAGATCCTAAAGGGATTGGACAGGCTAGATGCAGGAAGATTGTTCCCGATGTTGGGGAAGTCCAGAACGAGGGGTCACAGTTTGAGGATAGAGGGGAAGCCTTTTAGGACCGAGATTAGGAAAAACTTCTTCACACAGAGAGTGGTGAATCTGTGGAATTCTCTGCCACAGGAAACAGTTGAGGCCAGTTCATTGGCTATATTTAAGAGGGAGTTAGATATGGCCCTTGTGGCTATGGGGGTCAGGGGGTGTGGAGGGAAGGCTGGGGCGGGGTTCTGAGTTGGATGATCAGCCATGATCATAATAAATGGCGGTGCAGGCTCGAAGGTACTCCTGCACCTATTTTCTATGTTTCTATGTACCAAAAGCTCTCTTTATGACCCTATCTACCTGTGACGTCACTTTTAGGGAATTTTGTATCTGTATTCCCAGATCCCTCTGTTCTACTGCACTCCTCAGTGCCTTACCATTCACCCCGTATGTTCTACGTTGGTTTGTCCTTCCAACGTGCAATACCTCACACTTGTCTGTATTAAACTCCATCTGCCATTTTTCAGCCCATTTTTCCAGCTGGTCCAAGTCCCTCTGCAGGCTCTGAAAACCTTCCTCACTGTCGACTACACCTCCAATCTTTGTATCATCAGCAAATTTGCTGATCGAATTTACCACATTATCATCCAGATCATTGATATAGATGACAAATAACAATGGACCCAGCACTGATCCCTGTGGCACACTACTAGTCACAGGCCTCCACTCAGAGAAGCAATTCTCTACTACCACTCTTTGGCTTCTACCATTGAGCCAATGTCTAATCAAGTTTATCACCTCTCCATGTATACCTAGCGACTGACTTTTCCTAACTAACCTCCCATGCGGGACCTTGTCAAAGGCCTTACTGAAGTCCTTGTAGACAAAAGACACTGCCTTCCCTTCATCCACTTTCCTGGTAACCTCCTCGAAAAACTCCAACAGATTGGTCAAACATGACCTACCACGCACAAAGCCATGTTGACTCTCCCTAATAAGTCCCTGTCTATCCAAATGCTTGTAGATTCTATCTCTTAGTACTCCCTCCAATAACTTACCTACTACCGATGTTAAATTTACCGGCCTATAATTTCCCAGATTACTTTTCGATCCTTTTTTAAACAACGGAACAACATGAGCCACTCTCCAATCCTCGGGCACCTCAGCTGTAGACAGTGACATTTTAAATATTTCTGCCAGGGTCCCTGCAATTTCAACACTAGTCTCCTTCAAGGTCCGAGGGAACACTCTGTCAGGTCCCAGGGATTTATCCACTTTAATTTTCCTCAAGACAGCAAGCACCTCCTCCTTTTCAATCTGTACAGTTTCCATGATCTCACTACTTGTTTCCCTTAATTCCATAGACTTCATGCCAGCTTCCTTAGTAAATACAGATGCAAAAAACCTATTTAAGATCTCCCCCATTTCCTTTGGTTCCGCACAAAGCCGACCACTCTGATCTTCAAGAGGACCAATTTTATCCCTTACAATCCTTTTGCTCTTAATATACCTGTAGAAGCTCTTTGGATTATCCTTCACTTTGACTGCCAAGGCAACCTCATGTCTTCTTTTAGCCCTCCTGATTTCTTTCTGAAGTATTTTCTTGCACTTCTTATACTCCTCAAGCACCTTATTTACTCCCTGTTTCCTATACATGTCATACAACTCCCTCTTCTTCTTTATCAGAGTTGCAATATCCCTTGAGAACCAAGGTTCCTTATTCCTATTCATTTTGCCTTTAATCCTGACAGGAACATACAAACTCTGCACTCTCAAAATTTCTGCTTTGAAGGCTTCCCACCTACCGATCACATCTTTGCCAGAGAACAACCTGTCCCAATCCACGCTTTTTAGATCCTTTCTCATTTCTTCAAATTTGGCCTTCTTCCAGTTCAGAACCTCAACCCTAGGACCAGATCTATCCTTGTCCATGGTCAAGTTGAAACTAATGGTGTTATGATTACTGGAACCAAAGTGCTCCCCTACACAGACTTCCGTCACTTGTCCTAACTCGTTTCCTAACAGGAGATCCAATATTGCATCCCCTCTAGTTGGTCCCTCTATATATTGATTTAGAAAAATCTAAACCATCTAGACCCCTAACAGTATGGGAGTCCCAATCAATATATGGAAAATTTAAAATCCCCTATCACCACAACTTTATGTTTCCTGCAGTTGCCTGCTATCTCTCCGCAGATTTGCTCTTCCAAGTCTCGTTGACTGTTGGGTGGTCTGTAATACAATCCCACTAATGTGGCCATACCTTTCCTGTTTCTCAGCTCCACCCATAAGGACTCAGTAAACGAGCCCTCTAATCTGTCCTGCCTGAACACTGCTGTAATATTAAATAGTTAAATTGTATAAATAGTACAAAATTAAAAAAATTAAAAATGTAATAAACTATTTTAATTGTGTGGAACCATTTGACTGACTGGGTTGTTACTTTGGAAATTCTGGAGTGAAGCTTAACTAAACTACACATTTATGAGCAGCTCAGATAAATAGATCAGATTAGATTAGATTATGAGGACATGCAGTCCTCTTGTATTGTCATTTAGTAATGCATGTATTAAGAAATGATGCAGTGTTTTTCCAGAATGATATCATGAAAACACATGACAAACCGACTTAAAAACTAACAAAAACCACATAATTGTAACATATAGTTACAACAGTGCAAAGCCATACCGTAATTTGATAAGAACAGACCATGGGCACGGTAAAAGTCTCAAAGTCTCTCTAAAGTCCCATCATCTCACGCAGACGGTAAACCTCCAGAGCCGCAAACTTGCCGATGCAGCACACTGGAAGCATCTGACCACAGTCCGACTCCAAGTCCGTCCGAAAACTCTGAGCCTCCGACCAGCCCTTTGACATCTAGCACCGAGCACCATCTCTGCCGAGCGCCTTGACCCCGGCCCGGGCAACAGGCAAAGCCGAGGATTTGGGGCCTTCCTCTCTGGAGATTCTTGATCGCACAGTAGCAGCGGCAGCGAAGCGGGCATTTCAGAAGTTCCTCCAGGCTAAATTCTCACATAAATGGGTCATACACACAGAAACATTGGCTGCACTTCAGCAGGTAAAAACAATGGAATGAAACATGCCGAAAATATTTAGATAAAAACATATTGTCCACCCACAACGAGATCTCGTGACAGATCCGGATCTCACTGCCTTGTCTGAACGGGCGAAAGATGAAGCTACACAGACACGTAGAGCAGTGACTGGCAGATGCTGCAGATCTGCGGGGAAAATGTGAACAGGAAACGGGATCAGGTGATGGGTGGATGGTCTCCTACCTGAACCGGTGACTCTCCTCCTTGCCCCTCACACGCTCCCCGCCCCATCCGCCGCAGTTCCATCATTATTCCATATTTACACCAGATAAGTATTTAGATTTTCCCTCCATATCTTCCCTTTCCCTTTCCCTCCACCTCCAGCTCACAGAGTTAAGGGCTTGATTCCCATCCCGATCCAACACACAATTCAGACCCAAACCAGAAATGTGCAGGTTTCATTTAAATCCATTCTATGTTCATAAACACTCATTTCTATTCACATTCCTCCGGCCTCACTGGACAGGAACACTGAAACATCATGTGAGAAACAGCAGGAGGTGGTCATTCAGCCCCTCTAACCATCAACAAGATGGCGGCTGCTCTCCCATCTCAGCCACATGTTTCTGTCAGATCCTCATTTCCTCGATCCCTTCGGTCTCCACACATCTACCGGCCTCTGTTTTATGTGAGGACAATCACAATTTGGGAACAACTGAGCTCCAAGCACCAGTCCCTGCAACACCGACTGGGACATCCTGCAGGCCCGGGAAAGGTCTGGTTATTCCTTGTATTTAAACACACAGACACCGGGAACAGCAGCAGGCCACTCGCGCCCCCCCCCCACGCCGTTCTGTCATTCAATAAGACCCCGGGCCCCCAAACACCACTCCCATCCCCACTTTTCCCAGACCATTGGCCCCACTTGCAGGGCAACAGTCTGCCGGTGTTTGCCCCCCAATGTGGTGAATCGCCACCACCGTGGGCTCAGACATTTCCACAGATGAGCCCCTCCTGTCCCCACCGGGACAAACATCCTGTCCGCCCCCTCTCTCACCGTCTTCATCCTTTCAATAAAATCCCCCTCTCCCTCCCCGGGGAACCGGCATCAAACCGACGGGCCGAGCGGTCTCCTCCTACCTCTCAGCGACACATCAGACTCCGGCCGCAGGAGACGCTTCACAAACGCCCCAACTTCCCTCGGAGGGAAATGGAAATAAATCAGAAAGCGGACATTTACTTTGAGATTTGTTCCGCTCCCATGAGGAGTTTGATGCCGCATTGGGAATCGGGTTAAGTGAGGGTAACACCCTCTTGGTTGATCCGCGTCGCTATTGGTTGTAACCAGTGATTGACATCGTTCAGCACCAATGGGAGTATCGCAGCTCTCAAATCCTCCATCGTCAGTCGGGGTGGGGTGTGGGCTCGTGCTCAGTTGCTCAGCCATTAAACTGACCAAGCTCGAGCACGGCAGCGCGTGTGTGACGTAAGGCGCAGTGCACGTGACAGCAGATGCAGATGCGGGGAGCGCTTGTATTTAAAAACACCTTCATGGACGTTTCTTGTGATTTTAGTGGGACACAACATTAATCACGGGTTTCATCACTGAATCCAGTGTTGTGAGATGTAAAGTCCCCTGTTATGTGTCCGGCTGTGCCATGTTGTTGGTGGAGTGGGCAGCGTGGTGTTTGTCTCGATTCAGGTCACAACACCAGAATTGCCAGCGGGGTCCACACACAGTGTATTAGTGAACAGAAAACCTCTCGTCCCTGCAGTCTCTGTCTCCTGGTAAACTCAACACCCTGACAGTGTGAACCATAGATACCCCTTCCTCACCCGTCCTGTTTTTACTCAGATATGTTTCCCCTTACTTCTCGGTCCTGAAGTAGGGCCTCAATCGGAAGCGTCGACTGTTGACTCTTTTCGATAGTTGCTGCCCGGCCTGCTGAGTTCCGCCAGCATTTTGTTTGTGTTGCTCTGGATTTCCAGCATCTGCAGACTTTCTGATGTTTGTGAGTTATCTCTCCGTTGTCCTTCGGGCCTCTGGCCGCCGGCGGCGGTTCTCCTGACGAAGGGTCTTGGCCCGAAACGTCGACTGTACCTCTTCCTAGAGATGCTGCCTGGCCTGCTGCGTTCACCAGCAACTTTGATGTGTGTTGGCGGTTCTCCCATTCGGGCGGCGGTGAATAAGGATCTGATCCCGGAATTGTGTAAATCGGGGGCTTGTGCAGTGGGGAAGGCCAAGGACCGAGTTCTGCCGGACGGCTGAAGACTCCGGGCTCTCCGGTCCCGCAGGCCTTGTTTTAGCTTTGCGCCCGAGCTGGGCTGTGGGATCCGTTAGTTGTGATTCCCAACCTGGGAGGGGGTTGGGGTGAAGGGGATCTGAAGTGTTGATCTGTACCCAAAGGTCTCTGCCATTCCTCGCAGTCACGGGCAGAGCAGTTACCATGCAAATGCGTGAAGTGTCCGGATGGGAAATTTTCTATGGTGTGTTGATAAAAATTTGGTGAGGGTCAAAGTTCATATGCCAAAGTTCTTACTGTTTGTTCTAATTTTGTCATTTTAGGATCTTTTGTGCAGTAGTATGTACTATTCATTCAGTATCTGTGTATTGTTGGACGACCATCAGTGATTGGCCTTGATCCCTTCTCCCACCTGGTTCCATCTGCTCATCCCTGCCATTTTGTTCAACCTCGGTCCAGTCTCCTAACCCACCTCCCCCCCCCACCCCACTTCAGTGATATCCATCAAACATATGGGTCAATCTCAGTCCACCCTGTATCCCACCTCCTCAGCAATCTTTCTTCTAACCTTTGTCTTCATTGTGAACTGTTCTTTTTCACCTTTGGCCTCGCTGAGTTATTTCCAGAATTGTTTTTTGGAATGCCTGAGGGTCATCAGGTACCAGTTCTGTTGTGCATTGGTGTGGAGGTGCTAGTTTTTGAACTGTGACTGTCTGACACACTGCAGCATTTTACTGGCAGCAAAGAGTACTGGGAGCGTTGGTGCTTGGGCTATAATCCTGTGATCTACATTCCAGGCATATGGAAGTGTTGGTGTTTTGGCTTTGACTTTGGTTAGTGCTTCTACAGATGGTGCTGGATGGTCGTCCTTCTGCAATGAAGCAGAAATTTCGAGCAGCTGGACATTGTGAGGGGAAATTCCGGATTGCACTACCCAGTGTGAGATGCAGGGACGATGTGTGAGACTCTCAGGATCGGTGAGTGGCAGATTCAGCTGTGTGACTCTGTGAGGTTGGTTCCTGGGATATCACAGTTTTTGATCCAGGTAAAATGGACCCGGGGTCAAGCTGCTTGGGCTTATGAGGTGTTGAGCGAGTATTTCTGGTCTGGGATCAGATGTTTGTTTCTGGAGTTCCTTTGGAAGCAATGACTGCTAATCTGAGGAGAGGATGAGTTCCCATTCCATCCTGACAGGGAGAGGCTACGAGTAAATGGGCTGTTCCATGTTTACAACAGTAGAAATAGACCCGTGAGTTTGGTGTTCAAACTGTGTTTGGAAATCCCCCCCCCCCCCCGTCACTTGTCATTCCATGGAAATCAAGCAGAATCTCAAGTTGCTGGAGATCTGCGCTAAAAAGTCAAAATGTTTGAGGTCTGATATGTACTCCTAGGGGGTGGACTATCTCTCATGAATTAACCTGAGCATTAAACTGAACGGTTTTACCTTCCATCGTAAGACTGTATCTTTTACCACCTAAGGCTACGTCCACACTACGCCGGATAACTTTGAAAACGCCAGTTTTGAGTAAAAACGACAAGCGTCCACACCAAGCGTTTTTCAAAATATCTCCGTCCACATTAGACGGATATTTGGGTGAATCTCCTCCTACTGGGCATGCGCAGGACACACAGAAAACAAGCGAAGAGGAAACAGTACACTTGGTGCGCGTTTGTCCAGTTACAGAGTAGAAAAACTTTAAAGGAATTGCCCTTGGCTCTCACACAGGAGTACTTAAAACTTAAAAAAAACAAATACTGGAGCGTATGGAGGCAACCGACAGGGAGTTCACGGACAGTATGACCCAGCTGACGACGAACATTGAAAAACTAACTCTGTTACATTAATAAAGCACCTTGTTAAATGTATAAAACGTCTGCATCAGCATTATCTTGTATTTCCATACAATGTTATGTTAGGCTGTTACACATCTATTGTCAGAGAAGTACTTGCATAAATAGGTAAACCACCTTCATACAAGCAAGGACAAAAAACAGGGCGAAGTGAGTATACTTATTTATTCAGTAAGCTATGGGTCAACTGGCTTCAGTCTCGTCCGTCTGTTCTGACATTTTTAGGTGGTGGCGTTCAAGAAAACAACAAACATCTCTTCCGGCACGTCATGACAGCGTTTTTAAATAGTCAGAAAAGCTCA
This sequence comes from Mobula hypostoma, assembly GCF_963921235.1. NCBI lineage: Eukaryota > Metazoa > Chordata > Chondrichthyes > Myliobatiformes > Myliobatidae > Mobula > Mobula hypostoma. The sequence goes on along the minus strand of NW_026948238.1, from coordinate 279,290 downwards.
CTTTACAATTTAACTCCCACGCCGTTCACACCGGCTGCGCGTTATAACAGCTTGCACAGTACCAAGCAGAAGCAGAAAAAAGCATTGTTGTTGTGGTGTTGTCATGACAGCGTTTTAAAATCTCTCCGGTTACCCCGTACACACTACGCCGGATATTAAGCGTTTTCAGATTTATTCACTCTGGAGAGTGTTTTCGAAAATCTCCGTTTTCAGGGGCTGAAAACGCTGGCTCAGTGTGGACGGGAGGGCAAAACAAAGAGAAAAAGCTTTGTTTTCAAAATTATCTGGCGTAGTGTGGACGTACCCTTAGTTAGTCACTCAAACAGGAACAGTCTATGACTGTGTCCGCCCAATCCACTAACTGAGTAACAATTCCCCTTACACCACAGATATATATGCGTCCAGATACCCGCCACACAAGACAGGCTGGAGCCAAAGTTATTTACTACACGACAGCCCCTAAAGACAAATTACAAAGTAGTCATAATGGCTTACACACACAGAACAGACTGAAGCTGTCCTATCCCTACGCATGAGTGTTCAAGGAGATAAGCATCCTGAAACCCTAGTTAGTGACCCTCAAGAAGAAATATGGCTCAGCGTGACTTAGCACATCTGTTGATCATCAGCAGTTTCTTTCAGAAAAACAGACTGCTATTGTTTAACGAAGTGTTAACCCTTCTACATACTTTATCATTCCCTCCTTTTGATCATTACATGATCAACAAAGCAGTAATTTTTTCTTACAGAGAAAGCAACTGAGTACAACATTGACATATCAGTGGGTAAAAACAGCGTACAGCAGTAATTATAACAATGATATGTACAACTATTAGGCCATAATGCAATATAACGCCCCACATATTACCGAACAGGCCTTCGAAGACCACCATTTCGACCCTTCGGTGAACCCATGTAAATCCTGCCCTACTTTCTTGATGCTGTCAATCTCCTTGGCAGTGTGCTCGGAGAGGGATGTAATGTTAGTAGAGTCATCAGGGATATAGGTGCAGCATTCTGTGTCAATAATAGCACAGGTTCCCCCTTTCTCAGCCAGGATAAAATCTAAAGCCATACGATTCTGTAAGACTGTTTGCCAGATTGAAGTCACTTCAGTGGATATTTCTGTTACTTGGGCCTGTGTTTCTGTCAGGGCCCCTGGAGTATTGTGGCCAGCTCCTCAAGTGCTGTAGTCAAATTGATGATCTCTCGTGAATTCCTGGCTACTCCATAGGAGAGAAAAGTGATCATCCAAAATCGCTCAGTCTCAGTTATTCCTCTCTGCTGCTGGGCATCCCCCCCTCAAAACACTGACAGCCACAGTCATCTCTGACTAAACCACAGTTCCTCACCTCACTTCCCCGGGTGTTATTTGAGAAAGCCCAGGCTGAGAGTTCCTCACTCTGGTTGAGCAGGATTACTGACATTGGAATCATAGTTTTATCATGCTGGGGAATTTCAGCACAAACCCAGCAGGCCCCTAGTTCTACCTGTTTGGCATAGGTGTGACAGAGAGACAGAAAGGTGTTAACGTGGGGCCCCCGGATGCTGGGCTGAGCCCTCTCAAAGACATAAACACGAACACCACTGTTACGTACCCGTAACGGTTTAAATGAACCAGCAGAAATGGACCACACCTGGAGTCTGGTTTTGATGTTAAAAGCACTATCTTTATTAGTATCTGCTTATAATATAACAACTTAAGCAAAATAATCAAATGTTAACAGTGTTATGAGTATACATATGTGTAAATGTAACTCCCAAACCATTGAACTCAAGGAATTCCAAGCTTAAAGTCTTGAGTTGGTGAAGTATGAAAGTTCAGTTCATCCATGGAATAAATGATATGAGAGAGAGAGAGATTTGTAATCCAGGGTGAATGTCAAGAGAAGGCAATTATGTTGAATTCCACAAATTCCATGGTGGTAAAACAGGATAACAGTCGCCGAAGGTCTTATCTGTCGTCATTCCAAATCCACATATGAATTATCACCAAAAGTAGCTTATCACAGGGGTACCATCTTCAAAGGGATCTACCACCCAGGCAAGGGTTAACACACAGGTAGATTCCACAAGGTAGTCCCAATCCAGATCCAACACACAAAGTATGACCGACAGTGATTTCCACAGAATATCCCTTCTCACAAGTGGTTACCATATAACACACCCAAATCCAGCTAAGGGAGTAGCCATGGGATACGCCAACAAAATCCATATATGGATTTTACGAATTATCACCAACAGTGATTTGTCACAGGGGTACCTCTTCAAGTGAATTACCACACCCAGGCAAGGGTTCGCACAAGTGGTCTTCACAGGATACTCCCAAACCAAAAGATCCACTTCAATGGATCAAATGAAATGACAATCACACATTCGGTATATGCTGGATCAATAATCAACCCACCCTTGTGGACATAGGAGAGTCCAAACAGTGACCTTTGGCCACTAGGTCCTTTGTTTCGAACCTTCCATCTTCTTTCTTTCTCTCCATCTGACTGTGTGTCTGTGACTGTCCTTGCTTCAATAAAACAAACTGCCAGCTATGTAAACACAAGCTGCCAGCAAGTGTAAACACACTGCATAGTCAAATAGTTCTCTCACACTCTCTCTCTCGCACTCTATCAAACAAGAGCCAAGAAAGCCCGCGGTTGATGTTACTTAGGCACTGTCTCTTACAAGGACAGTCCACGCCAAGAAACCTAAGGCTTCATCACTCCACTGTGAACGAATACATTTTCTTTCAGACTGAGAGAGTCCTATTCAGTTCCTTCAGTAACACGTTTGTAGTCTGTTCGATGTATCCACCGAGATTGCCCCTTCAATTTCACAGCCATGGGAGTGGTCAGTAACACCTGATATGGTCCTCTCTACCTGAGGTCCTAGTTTCCCTCGATCCCAGTTCTTGATCAAGACAAAATTCCTAGGTTCTGTGGTGGGATAGTCACTCCTCTCTGCGGTGTAGTTCTCTTCCTTGTAAGCCTTTCGTACCTGTGAATGTAATGCTTGGAAAATTTTGGTTATTTGGCATATATATTTCCTCATCTCTTCCCCTAGGGTATGCATATCCAATTTTGCTGGTAGACTTTCTGGGAATCCGAGGGGACTACAACTACTTAGGATTGTGCCGCACTTTTCGATGTCTAATCTGCTAAAGCATTGCCTTTAGTAACCTGGTCAGACATGCAGGTGTGGGCTGCACATTTAATAATAGCCAAAACTCAAGGTAGCTGTAGAGCAGTGAGTAACTTGTTTGCAAAGGTGGCATTACTAATGGGGTGGCCAGAGGAAGTCAGGAATCCCCATGTTCCCAGAGAACCACATAGTCATGTACAATTCCCAGTGCATAACGGGAGTCTGTGAAAACGTTCGCACTTCAATCTGTTGCTAGGATACAGGCACGAGTCAGATCAAGCAGCTCAGCCTTCGCACGAGGAATTCTGCAGATGCTGGAAATTCAAGCAACACAGATCAAAGTTGCTGGTGAACGCAGCAGGCCAGGCAGCATCTCTAGGAAGAGGTACAGTCGACGTCTCAGCCCGAAACATCGACTGTACCTCTTCCTAGAGAAACAGCTCAGCTTTCTGGGCGGAAACAGCTGATTCAAAAGAGGCTTGCTCAACTATTTCACTGTCCGTCACTATCACATAGCCAGAATATTGTTTTCCTGCTGGATCCGCAAAAGAGCTTCCATCCTCATAAAACGTCGCCTCGGGCTTGAGGGGGTATTGCAGAATGGATTTTGAAAGTCTGTCCTTCTTTCACGGTGATCCAGACAGGGGGGCCATTGGTGCTGCCGACTTCATGGCCTGAAATTGCCCAGAGGTGGGGAACAATATCTTGGGTTTGGTCAATATTAAAAGAGTGTCTTACCAGATGTTCCGTCTACACGTCTGACTCCTTTCAGTATCGAAGTTGGCCCGCGGCCAAGTCTTGCCAGTCTCACTTGGTGCTGGAGGCTTGTTTTGTCAGGGTGTAGGCTTGGAACTCCAGGCTCTTTGGCTTGAACCCAGGGCAAACCCTAATGGTGGTCTGTCGCCAAAGGAAATCCGGAACTTTGGCCAGTATTGCACGGCCCTCTCTTCCTTTCACCTCTCCAGTCATCATGACTGTGAACTTCTGTCACTCAAGGGGAGCATAGAATTGGCTTTCCTCAGTTGAGCACCCCGTAGGGTCATAGCACAGAGTCACATGGGGGTCGACCGCTGGCAGAAGGGGTTCAAAGGCAGTGGAGACCATATTAAGTGCCCACCACTGGGGTTGGAAACTGGGGAAGCTGTCGGTTGTTCACTAGTCCCAGGGTAATACCCTTGTCCGTGCATAGAACCTCGACTTCCAACGGACAGAGCAAGTCTCTTCCTGCTAGATTACACCCCCGACTGGTGGTGACTTGAAATGAAACCTCACACTGGTTCCCCTGGAATTCCACCTGCAGTGACTGGGTACATGAATACATACATTCCGTGCCTTTGAACCCAGACAGAGTGATTGTACCATCCGGTAGCTGGAATTCCTTTTCTGATACTATTTCCTGATTAAGAGTAGTTGTAGTTGCCCCCATATCATAAACAGAATTAGAATTCCAGCAACTTGCAATATTTCATTTCCTGACGGGTGGTGCTCACGGTAGGAAGCATCCTTGCTTGTCAATTACTAAACAGGTTGTTGTCCCCGCCTGTCCCTTGGTAGGTTTTTGTTCCCATTTCTGATCCCCAGATATAGTCCGCTTGCGCCCTGCTTCCTGCTGAACATATTCAGCTTTAATATTAGTTCCCTTCAGGGTTGATCGTGTTTGAAAGTCAGGTCCCAATAATATGACAAAGCTTATTACATTCGATTTCGGTCATTGTCAGGCCAATCCATATTATTTGTTTTAATCATGTTGGCTAACTTAGTTGGTAAGCATTGGAGCAGTAAAGCATTAAACTGGGGGGACGGATTCCCATCATTAGAGGCTTGGTTTCCTGTGAAAGTGCCGTAGCAGGCCACAAATCACTCCCAATAGTTCCCCAGGCTTAGCTTTTCATTCAAGTACTTTCGTGGTGTTTACAGGTTGCTGGAGAGCCCTTTCCAAGGCTTAAATAATCCAGTCTGTCTGTTTATTCTCATTATGGTTTCCCGCCTGTAAGTCCTGATAGGTTTGGTATCTCAATTCAGCCTTCCATTTCCGCCCCTCATCAGCTGAGAGAATGATGCAGCAGAGACCGAATAAATCTTGCGGGGTCACTTTAAACATTTGTGTAGTACTGCAGACATACTGAGCAAACTGTGCTGGTTTTTCTTTTCTATCTGGGGCCTGATTCATGATCATTATCATTTCTTGAGGCTTCCAGGGTGCATACACAGGAATCACTGAGGGTTGTCCCTCCTCCTGCTCGTGGATTGGGCAGCATTTGGGTGGACAATTGTCTGGGTGGTGCCATTAACTCTGGGGTTTTATTGGATTCTTCCCTCCGTCTCAGAATAATCCTCTGTATTCCCTTCCTGGATCTCAGGGTATCGAGAGCCTCCCCTTCCCTGTCGCAGCTGTTTTACCCGAGGGGCCACCGTATCTGAGTATTGGGGTTCGGGAGCACTAGGTGCACTTGACCCCTGGTAAGGTGGGGGTGTATGATGGGTGCCCACTCCTCATCACGGTCACTGTCCTCAAACAGGGTCGGTATGCCAGACATGGGTTCGGGATCCCTTGTTTCCCTATCAGTTCGAGCTTACATTGTTTTTCCTGCTCTTGTTTTCAGTGCCCATTCACTTATTCATGCTCCACTTTTAGCATCTCCCAACCTTTGGCGTTCCTTCTGCAGTACATACAGAGGTATCCCTTTGTCACATGCCTTATTCCTCCAACTTGCTAATAATATACTGTTCCACTTTACATCTGCCTTTTCCTTCCATTCCCTTTTGAACAATTTCCACTTCTTTCCACAGTTCTTTTTCCATATCAAATTTACTGCTTGTTCTCGTGAGGTAATATCCCACCACAGTCTGCTTGGCACTCCCTATACTGGGATCCTGTTTGTGACTCCAAATGTTAAAGTTGAATCGGAATAAAACTCGGGAGACCAGCATCTTATCATCACCACAGTTTATTGCGTATTCTCCTGCAGGGGTTTGAGACCCAGTTGTCAAAGTGCATGTAAGCACATCCACCAACTGACAAGTGGAATGACTTAGTCAGGTTACAGCCGTATATTTATACATAGTAGCCCCATACATTACTATTGGAAGATGTTATTTGAACTGTTACGCCCACAAAGTCTGTTGGTGCAAAATTTAATTAATTAGATAAGAGAGTTCACTAAATCAAGGTTTTAATTACAGATGGATGTACTGTCCAGTCTTTATCAGTCATTCCCTTTGCAAGGCCCTGATTTACTTACAGACAGATGTTCATTCCTGTTTTTATTGGCGAGTCCTCCTCCCTTTACTCAAACGAGGGTACAATGTATAATGTTATCAACTAATGAGAATACAACGTATAATGTTATCAACTAATGAGAATACAACGTATAATGTTGTCAGCTCTCACTGTGTCTCTCTGCAAGCTGCAGAGAACTGGTAATGAGCCTGTCTTAGCTAACCACTGACTTCAGCTCAAACATTCCAATTCAGTCCCTATTATTCTTTTACCCAGAGGTTACATAGGTTCAAAATGATTTTTTTATATATCCTCAATTCCCCTGGAGGATTCAGGGGAAATATTTATGTCTAATATAGAAACTGGTGTTACCTGTGTGTATTGTGGCGATGCAAAAGTTTCTGGAGAATTTACAAGTGGGAAGAAGTGGAGCGATATTTGGAAATCTGACTATTTGAAGCATAATTTAGCAAGAAAACCACGTATGGACAGTGTGCAAAAGCTCTGGTGAGAAAATCTTTCATTACCTGTTACAGGCCTGCTACATAGGTTGTGTGAGAGTGCAGATTAACTCCATTGAACCCAGAGGAGATCGACAGTTATTTGCTAGCTGTTAAAATGAACACCTCTCTATATAAAATACACTGTGCACATTTTGTCACTGGGTAAAAAAACGCACAGTACAAGATTTATGTGCACACTGGTCATTACAAATTAGAGTGGACATTGATGGGAAGGTGGGGAGACCTCCAGTGTCCCTGATGCCCTCACCTACCAGATGTGCATCCGGCTGCAGCTTGTAACCCTGCACTTTAAGGAGTTAGAACTTGAAATGAATGAATTCCGGATCATCCAGGAGTTGGAGGGAGTGATAGATATGAACATGAGGAGAGGTGAGTTACACCCAAGGTGCAGGACACAGGAGACTGGGTGAGAGTCAGGAAGGGGAATGAGGTTAAATAGTCATCACAGAGTACTCTTGTTGCTATCCCGCAAAACAACAGGTGGGCCACTTCAGAAACTGTTGGAGGGGATTACTGACAGAGGAAAGTCAAAGGGGTGAAATGAGATTTGTTAGTTAGCGGAACAGAACAAGAGGTTACTAATATCCCAGTGGTAAGGTTTGCTCGCGCTAGTATGGGGGGAGGGGTGGTGATGTGGTTAAAATAAGTTTTCGTGGGAATGGGAGCCAGAATGACAGAATAGACAGTGGAGAGGGTGAATTGAATTGACTTTATTACATACATCCTTCATATACACGAGGAGTAGAAATCTTCACGGTGCGTTTCCATCTAAATGAGCAATGTGGAATTTATAGTAATTTATAATAGATAGTTTGTACAAAGAACAGTGAATATAACATAGTAATCAATTAAACAGTGTGATGGCCTGGTGGAAGATGGTGTCCCGGAACCTCTTGGTCCTTTTGCTGTGGTACCGTTTCCTGGATGGTAGCAGCAGGAACAGTTTGTGGTTGTGGTGATTTGGGTCTCCGATGATCCTTCTGGCCCTTTTTTACACACCTGTCTCTGTAAATGTCCTGAATAGTGGGAAGTACACATATGCAGATGCGCTAGGCTGTCTGTACCACTCTCTGCAGGTTCCTGCGATTAAGGGAGGTACAGTTCCCATACCAGGCAGTAATGCAGCCAGTCAGGATGCTCTCAGTTGTGGCCCTCCAGAAAGTTCTTAGGATTTAGGGCCCCATCCCAAAGTTCTTCAACCATCTGAGGTGAAAGAGGGTCTGCTGTGCTCTTTTCACAGCACAGCTGGTATGCACAGACCATGTGATATCCTCGGTGATGTTTATGCTAAGGAACTTAAAGCTGTTCACCCTCTCAACCCCAGATCGATTGATGTCAATAGGGGTTAGCCTGTCGCCATTCCTCCTGTCATCCACAATCAGCTCCTTTGTTTTTGTGACGATGAGGGAGAGGTTGTTTTCTTGACACCAGTCAGATGTTGTTCAGACCTCAGATAGAGTTAACAATCAAATGGCTGAGCATAGTGCGATGAATGTGCTGAGTTGTGTATATCACACTGCAAGAAGCATCGTAGGAAAGCCAGATGAGCCCAGGGCAGGGAATTATGATATTGTAGCCATTATTGGGACTTGGTTGCACCCAACAGTCTGAGGGATTCAGAGGAACAAATTTGTAGAGAGATTGCCGACCATGCCAAGAAACAAAGGTTGATTCAGTAAGTGATTTTAACTTTTCATCTATTGACTGGGACTCCCATACTGTAAAAGGACTAGATGGGGTAGAGTTTGTCAAATGTGCCCTTAATTAGTACGTAGAATTCCCGATGTAGAAGTGTGCAATTAGCTGTTAGGAAATGATCCAGGTCTGGTGACAGAAATTAGTGATCATAATGCCATGAAATTCAAAGTAAATTTGGAAAGAGAGAGGTCTGGACCACGGATTGAGATTCTAAATTGGAGAAGGGTCAATTTCGATGGTATCAGAAAGGATCTGACAAGTGTGGTTTGGGACAGGCTGTTTTCTGGCAAAGGAGTACTTGGTAAGTGAGAGGCCTTCAGAAGAGAAATTTTGAGTATGTAGAGTTTGTGTGTGCCTGCCAAAATAAAGGTTGAAAGGTAACTGGTGCAGGGAACCTTGGTTTTCCAGAAATATTGAGGCCCTGGATATTTTGTTCTTCTAAATGCCTCAGACTGTTGGGTGCTACAAAGACTCATTAATGACTACAATATCATAATTCCACCCCCTGAGCTCAACTGACTTATTTTCAGTCGTCTTCTGTTGGTTTCTAAAAGCTTCCCAATAGTTTTTGCTCATCATTTTCCCTCTCTTTCGCTTTTATGTTGACTTTGGCTTCTCATTTCAGCCATGGTTGTGTCCTCCTATCTTTCCAATGTTTCCACTTCTTTGGGATGTATCGATCTCTCGGCTCCCAAATTGCTCCCAGAAACTACAGCCATTGCTGCTTCCTTGTCACTCCTACCTTTTCCCTTCCAAACAGGTTTGGCCAGCTTCTTTGTCATGGAAACATGGAGAAGTTCAGTACGGAAACAGGCTATTTGGTCCATCTAGTCAATGCCGTAAAAACATTTAAGCTGTCTAATGCAACTCCCTGCACCGGAACCATTGCCCTCCATACCCCTATCATCCGGGCTCCCATCCAACCTTCTTTTGAAAGGTGAAACTACTGAACTCATATTCACCACTTGTGCTGGCATCTCATTCCACACTCTCATGACCATTTCAGTAAAGAGGTTTTCCAAATGTTTCCGTTTAATTTTCACCTTCCCACTTCCCCATGAATCTGGTTGTCATCCCACCCAACCTCAGTGGAAAAAGCTGCTTGCATTTACCCTATCTATACTCTCATAATTGTGTATAGAAACATAGAAACATAGAAAATAGGTGCAGGAGTAGGCCATTCGGCCCTTCGAGCCTGCACCGCCATTTATTATGATCATGGCTGATGATCCAACTCAGAACCCCGCCCCAGCCTTCCCTCCATACCCCCTGACCCCCGTAGCCACAAGGGCCATATCTAACTCCCTCTTAAACATAGCCAATGAACTGGCCTCAACAGTTTGCTGTGGCAGAGAATTCCACAGATTCACCAGTCTCTGTGTGAAGAAGTTTTTCCTAATCTCGGTCCTAAAAGGCTTCCCCTCTATCCTCAAACTGTGACCCCTCGTTCTGGACTTCCCCAACATCGGGAACAATCTTCCTGCATCTAGCCTGTCCAATCCCTTTAGGATCTTATACGTATACTTCTAACAAATCCTCAAAGCAATGTATAATTTTCTTATTTATGTTTAGAGCCTTTTTTAGATGTATAAGATGATGAGTGGCATTGATCGTGTGGATAGCCAGAGGTTTCTATCCCAGGGATGAAATGGCTAACATGAGGGGGCATAGTTTTAAGGTGCTTGGAAATAGATACCGAGGGGATAAGTTTTTTTACACAGAGTGGTGGGTGTGTGCAATGTACTACCAGCTATTTGTGTGAGAGTGTTTCAGTTACTGTGGGGCCAGGAACCCATGCAGCTCAGTGGGAACAGGGAATAATACAAATGGAGAGAGTCAGACTGAGCCAGGTCACAGATAGGAGATGGCAGAAATGCCCCATTCTTATACAGACAGGAAGAGCATCACAGAATTTGATGGTTATTCCAGAAACCAGCACTGTACCCAGTTAGAAGATGATATCTTTCTCCAACTTGGGTTGAACTTCACTGTAACAATGTGATTCCAGATCACACCTTGACAACTCAAGTGATCTCATCTGAAATATTGTCCTACAACCTTTGATGGATTTTGTAAATCTTTTTTACAGGTTAATAATGTCAAGGAATTTGTCTACGGGAACCTTGAACACAACACGCCAGTTTTGCTGTCTCTGCCCAGATATTTAAGAAGTGGAGCAAGGGATTCAGTAGATCATCCTTCCTGCTCAGACTGTGGGGAGGGATTCACTCGGTCATCTAACCGACTGGCACATCCGTCATTTTACATAGGGGGGAGCCCACTCATCTGCTCAGACAGTGGGAATGGATTCAGTGGGTCATCTCAACTAAAGGTACATCAGCAAGTTCACTTTGGGACAAGGCCATTCACCTGTTCTGTGTGAGAAGGGATTCAGTCAGTCTTCCCACCTGTGGACTCACCAGTCAGTTCATACTGGGCAGAGGCTGTTTATCTGCTGAATTTGTGGTGAAGGATTCACTCGGTCATCTGACCTAATGGCTCACCAGCGAGTTCACACTGGAGAGAGGCCATTCACCTGCTCAGACTGTGGGAAAGGATTCACTCGGTCATCTCAACTTAAGGTACATCAGCGAGTTCACACTGGGGAGAGGCCATTCACCTGCTCAGACTGTGGAAGGGATTCACTTGCTCAACCAAACTGAAGGTATATCAGCGAGTTCACACTGGAGAGAGGCCATTCTCCTGCTCGTTGTGTGGGAAGGTATTCACACAGTTAGCTAGCCTACAAGCACACCAGTCAGTTCACACTGCGGACAGGCCATTCACCTGCTCAAACTGTGGGAAGGGATTCACTTTGTCATCTCAACTGAAGTTACATCAGCGAGTTCACACAGGGGAGAGGCCGTTCGCCTGCTCAGTCTGTGGGAAGGGATTCATTAGGTCATCTCAACTGAAGGGACATCAGCGAGTTCACACTGGGCAGAGGCCATTCACCTGCTCAGACAATGGGAAGGCATTCACTGAATCATCTCAACTGAAGGTACATCAGCGAGTTCACACTGGAGAGAGGCCATTCTCCTGCTCAGACTGTGGGAAGGGATTCGCACAGTTATCTAGCCTACAAGTACACCAGTCAGTTCACACTGGGGAGAGGCCGTTCATCTGCTCAGAGTGTGCGAAGGGATTCACTCGGTCATCTGAACTGAAGGTACATCGGCGAGTTCACACTGGAGAGAAGCCTTTCACTTGCTCAGACTGTATGAAGGGATTCACTTCGTCATCTCAATTGAAGGTACATCAGCGAGTTCACGCAGGGGAGAGGCCGTTCACCTGCTCAGTCTGTGGAAAGGGATTCTTAGGTCATTTAATCTGAAGCTACATCAGCGAGTTCACACTGGAGGAAAGCCTTTCACCTGCTCAGTCTGCGGGAAGGGATTCACTCAGTCATCTCATCTACTAAACACCAGCGAATTCACACTGGGTAGAGGCTGAGCACCTGCTCAGACTTTGGGAAGAGACTTCTCAGCCAAATCAACCAAATGTGCATCATTAAGTTCACACTGAGGAGAGGCCGTTCACCTGCTGTGAACGTGGGAAGGGATTCATTCAGTTTTCTAACCTTTGGCTAGCAGCTTAATATAGGGGGTAATAGCCCCCCAGCCCAGCCAAACTTAAGAAATCTCGTTTGGGTGGATGCTGCATGATGTGTCCCCTGTTACAAATCAGTACCCCAAAATAATAAACAGTACACAATATGTGATCAAACGATTGAGATTTATAATTCTTACTTTGACTATAGGGTTAGTAAAGAATACAAAAAAAAAGAAAAATGGTCCATTCTCTCCATTTGCATCTTTTCATCTGCCCCTAGCAAAAGACCATGAAAATCTCTCTTCCCGACTCACAAGAAAGAACAACATTTCTGTCATTGGATAGCGCCACATTCCAAAACCCTGTTATCTCTAGTCGCAACCTAAGCATTGCTGCTATAGAGAAACCATTACCTCAGCAGTGAAACATTACACAGCATATTACACCTGTGACATACTACTGGGTTCACACTGGGGAGAAAGTTTCAATGAGCTGCATGCTGGATATTTGTCCATCACCGTTGCTGAATGCAATTTCGAGAGTGACTGTTGGTGCTGAACTCTGCAATTATTGCTGGTGCTCACCACACCCAGTTCTGCACCCTGGTGATTGGGCATGGGAGGAGTTTCTTCTGCTGCATATTCACCTTTAATGGGACTGGAGTTTAATATTCTGGATCTCAGACAAATAAATCAGTTCTATTTTAAACTCTGTCTTTGGTACTAGTGAATTTATAACACACCTAGTGTACAATAGAGAGTCAATTCAGGATGGTTGGACCCTGCCAGTGATTCAGTTCCACAACGGTCCTTTTAAATCCTCCCATGTTGTTCCCCTCTCAATCTCCCTGTGATGATGGCTTCCAAACAGTCACCACTCTGTGGGTGAAGAGGTTTCCTTTGAATTTTCTGCAGACTGAAGAAGTCGAGCTGACTGCAGTTCTGTCTGAGATGTTCTTCACCCCTCTAACCTCTGTGCTGAGGAAGAATGACATTGGTAGTTAACCTCCTTAATCACGACTCATTTCCACATTTTGGGTCATTTTCCCTGCTTCTAAAGGGTTGTTAGAAAACACCACTGTCTTCTAAAGACTGAAAGCAGAATGGGAAACCATCAGTTGGATGTTCAACAAAGCAGGGTCAGAAATCAGAGGTAGGTCTGCACAGGGCAGAGCTTTGGGCTCTGGACGATGGTCAGGGTAAGAATGTATGATGAGGAGAAAGGAATCAGCAGTGGGACGTGGCAACGAATGACAGAGTAGCAACATTTGGAAGCTGATTGACAGGGAAAACAACTTGGTTGTCTGACTGATGACACAAGCAATGCCTGTTGTGAGGTGCTCCTTTGGTCGAGGAACATGTGTGTGTTGGGATGGTTATATCTACTGAGGGAGTTGTTCCTGCTTGTTTATCCTGTAATATCCAGATGGTTATTATGGATTGTCCTATAAGTAATAATGTATTGATTATCATATAATTTGTAAGATTTTGACTCTAAAGCTGGACCAGGCTTGAATTTATGGTGCCTTAATGAAGTTAAGGCGCGTTTCATGAGTTTGTATTTTAAAGCAAGACTTTGGTGAGTGATATTTGCCACTTGATTGTACCTTTGTAAGTGATCAGATTGAGTTAAACTGCTGCAGGAACCTGGAATGTGTTGGATTGTGTCTGGTTTCTCTTGGCATTTTTTGCATTTATTGCCTGGTCTGTTTGTCTTTTACATATTTTTGATATATGTGTGGCACATGGCCAAGTGGTTAAGGCATCGGTCTAGTGATCTGAAGGTCGCTAGTTCGAGCCTCATCTGGGCAGCGTGTTGTGTCCTTGAGCAAGGCACTTAACCACACATTGCACTGCGACAACACCGGTGCCAAGCTGTTTGGGTCCTAATGCCATTCCCTTGGACAACATCAGGGGTGTGGAGAGGGGAGACTTGCAGCATGGGCAACTGCCGGTCTTCCATGCAACCTTGCCCATGCAGCAGTCATCATCGAAAATCGATGGACAGCCGAAGAAATTTTTTTATATTTTAAAATGTTAACTACCTTGTCCTGTATTTCCCCAAGGAAACCCTGTTTCTGGGAAGTGGTCTCCAACTCTGAGTGGGGCTCTCAATGCTTCCTTGTCACCAGCTAGTCTGCTCAGATCATTGGGATATCTCCCATGGAGGGTCATACTCATTCCACTGGTTGATGTGTTCTTCCATAGTGATGATTCATTTTTCTGAGTTGGCCTCTCAATTAAGTTTTCTGGTCCGTATTTCTTATCAGAATTGCATATACCTACATGGAGTGCTGAATCCTGTTTATTTTGTATGAAAATATATACTTTAGAAATATTATCAGATAGTTGGTTGATTTTCTTAAATGTCTTCCTCCTTCTGATCTACTACTGCACAGAGTCTTGCCATCTTCAGAAGTTTTCTGATGACTCTGCCTTAGTTCGATGCATCAGCAAGGGAGATGAGGCTGAGTACAGGGCTACGGTAGGAAACTTTGTCACATGGTGTGAGCAGAGTTATCTGCAGCTTAATGTGAAAAAGACTAAGGAGCTAGTGGTGGACCTGAGGAGGGCTAAGGCACTGGTGACCCCTGTTTCCATCCAGGGGATCATTGCTATATTTATACTCTATTCTTGGTTGGGGCAACTGTAACAAAAATCAATTTCCCTCGGGATCAATAAAGTATGACTATAGCTATGATCTCAGTCATATTAATCTAAATGTGTTTGAGTGTAAATAGTCTTTTCTAAATTTGTCATTTAAGTTCTTATTTTTATTTGTGAAGTTTCCAGATTGGAATGGACCGAGATATTTTGCTGAAAGAATACGCTAATATGGGTATAACAAAGGTGTATATTCCCTTTGTTGTGTTTGCTCTGCCATGGAGATCTGCTTGGGAAATCTTATTAAGCCCTGAAGTAAATTTTGTCAAAAGTTTTTTTTTCGTTTTCGCGCTATTTTCTGTTTTCTTTGCTGGTTAATATTCCAGATACCTGAGCCAAAATGTTGATTCCCATCGATAGATGCCTGACCTGCTGAGCTCCTCCAGCACATTGTGAGTATGGCTTAAGACTTCCAGCATCTGCAGTATGTCTTCTGTCCCATATTCTTGTATGTTTCCAAAAAGGACATGCAAATAGGCAGAAAGGGTGCTGTGGCTCTGTTGGTAAAAAAAGTTAAATCAAATCATCAGAAAGTTGACATGGTGTTGGAAGGTGTTGAGCCATCGTGGATAGAACTAAGGAACAGCAAGGGTGAAAAGATCTTGATTTTTTTGGAGACCCCCAAACAGTAGTAAGTATATTGTCTGCAAATTAGAACGGCAGAAAGAAAATGCATGCCAAAACAGCAAAGTTACAAGAGTCATGAGAGATAGTCATGCAGATATATTTGGAAAATCAGGTCAGCGCGGGATCCCAAAAGGGGCTTTCCTAGAAGGCCCACAAGATGGCTTTTTAGAGCAACTCTTGGTTGAGCCTAGCTGGGGATCAGCTATTCTCAACCGGGTGTTGTGCAATGAACAGGAATTAACTAGAACACTTAAGGTGAAAGAACCACAGGGGCAAGTGATCTTAAAATATGGGAATTCATCCTAAAATGTGAGAAGGAGAAGCTAAAGTGAGATGTGTCAGTATAATGGTAGAATAAAGAGAATTACAGAGAGAAGAATTGTCCAATTTTTTTTCTAGAAAAGAACACTGGCAGGGTTGACAACAGAATGGCTGGAATTTCTGGAAGCAATTCGGAAGGCACAAGATAAACCATATGTACAAAAGAGGAAGAAGTATTCTAAAGACAAAATGATGCAACTGTGGTCAAACAGAAGGCAAAGCCAACATAAAAGCCAAAAAGAGGACATGTAACAGACCAAGCAATGGTGGGAAGTTAGACACCGCACCCCATTTCTGTAAACCCCCCGACCCCTACAGCACTCGCCATCTCTGCAAAACCCTCCACCATCCACCCAGGTGCATTCAGGCGACAGCTGACCCAAGAAAGATACTGCCCGTGGCAGATGGCAGGGCTCATAAAACACCCTCACGCTTTTTGTTCATAAACCTACCGATTTGCATGGATATCTTGACTAAACCTCCTTGCACCTTGCCACCTGTAAAAAAAGCTATTTATTTTCCTCAGTTCCTTTGTCTCCACCACATTTGTTGACAGGATAAGATTTCCCTTTCCAGGTCGTCAGAGATGTCCTCCTCCTTCAAAGAATACACATTCCCTTCCACCACCATTGATGCCGATCTCACACCCAATTGCTCTATTTCCTGAAAATCCGCCTTCACTCCATATTCCCGTCACCTCCACAATTTCTCTCATCTTCAATCATCAAACACATCTTTTCCTACACCCCGCCATAAATCTCTGCTTTCCTTGTCCATTCGTCTCCCCCCACTAATCTATTTCCTGGAATGTATCCTTGCAAAGCGAGGGAAGTGCTACACGTTCCTACTTACCTCCTCTGTCAGCACCATTCAGGATTACCAACAGTCCGTCCAGGTGAGCAACACTTCGCCTGCGGGTCTGCCAGGTTCATCTACTGTATCCAACGCTCCCAGTCCGGCCTTCTGTACCTCAGTGAGAACTGGCGTTGATTGGAAAACCTCCTCATCAAGCGTATTTGTTCATTCCGCAATAAAACATATTTCCCGGTGCCCAATCATTTCAAATCCACTCTCCCTTCCCATTCCAACATGCCGGATCATTGTTGGACTGACGCAATGGCAGCACTCCCAGGTTGGAGGAGCAGCACCTCATAATACATCTGTGTAGCTTCCAACCTGACGGCATGAACATCGATATCTTTAACTTCTACTCCACCTTTTTTCCACCCACACCCCGCCCTCTCAGTTCTGTCTCCACTCTTACCACCTCTCTTACCCACTGCCGATCATCTCCCTATGATGCCTCCTTTCCATCCTTTTCTCCCACGGTCGGCTCTCGTCTCCTCTCAGATTCCTTATTTTCAGCCCTTCGTATTTTCCGCCTACCATCTCACTCCATCTCCCCCTCCCCCACCCACTCACCTTCACTCTTATCTGGCTTCACCTATCATCTGCCAGCTTGTTCTCCTTCTCCTCCGCCCAACGTCTTATTCCGCACACCCCCACCCTTTCCCTTTCATTTCCCAGGAAGAGTCTTCGCAAGAAATGTCTGCTATGCTTCCCCCCGCCCTCAATAGATGCTACCTGACCTCCTCAGTTCCTCCAACAATTTGTGTATGTTACTCTGCATCTCCAGCATCTCATTGGGTCAGAGTGCAGAGACTATATCGGGTCTCACTCATGTAGAGGAGGCCACACCGGGAGAACAGAAAACAGTAGATGACCCCGACAGGCATGAAGCTGGAGAGCTGCCTCACACGGAAGGACTGTTTGGGACCCTGACTGGAGGTGAGGAGAATGGTTTGGGGCAGGTCTAGCACTTCAGCCACTTCCAGGTTGGCTTCCAGCCCCCTACACCCCTCCTTAGCGCTGTAAACCTCTCCCTTTTGTTGACAACACTGCCACTTGGTGATGATAACAGGCCCTCGTGATTTCTGGACACCGCTGTCACCAGGTTCTGCTCTGCCATATTAATGGTGAGAGAGAGAAATCTGGTATTGCAGCCTGCTGAAATGTTCTTTCCTTTCAAATCTTTTTATTGTTATATTATACAAAAGAAATAACACAAGTACATCGAAGTAACAACACTTACAATGTCTCAAAGAAAAAAAACATTATCTTAAAGATTGAAAAAAAATTATGATAATAAAAAACCCTACTAAACAGAAAAAGTGGAGACAAGCACCCATTAGGTGTACAACCCCAGAGCCATGCGTCATACATAAAGTTTCTAAAAATAAACATCAAACCGCCAGCAAGAAAAATATACCAAAAAATTTAGTTAGACTGTGGAGACAATCTAACAATTAGCTCAAATGATAATAACGAGCAAATGAGCCTCATCTTTTCTCAAAATCAAATAAAGATTCAAAGGTTCGACTTCTAATTTTCTCCAAACTAAGAGATAGCATAACTTGAGAGAACCATTGTGACAAACTGGGATCTGATGTATCCTTCCACTTCAACAAAATGGCAGTCCTATCTATCAAAGTAACAAATGCATTAGCATGTTGGTCAGACACAGAAATACCATTAATATTTTGAGGAATTATTCCAAAAAGCACAGTTAATTTATTACATTGTAGATTCATTTTAAGTGTTTTAGAAATTGTTGAAAAAACTGACTTCCAGAACCGTTCCAATATAGAACAAGACCAAAACTTGTGTCAGTGTAGCTATCTCAGTTTTACATCTATCACA
This sequence comes from Mobula hypostoma, assembly GCF_963921235.1. NCBI lineage: Eukaryota > Metazoa > Chordata > Chondrichthyes > Myliobatiformes > Myliobatidae > Mobula > Mobula hypostoma. The sequence goes on along the minus strand of NW_026948238.1, from coordinate 260,850 downwards.
ATAACTATCAACATTAGAAAATATTTCAGTGTCTCTCCTTCGTCAAATGGTAACAATGTACAATATTAAATTGAATCAGTGAATGACTAGCACAATTCGAACAAGAGTTAACCAACTTCAAAATCCACGTCCAATCCTCCATCATAAAAGTCAAATTGTGTTCTTTTTCCTAATCCTGTTTAATCTTAGATAAAGGACGCTTATCCCATTGTAATAATAAATCATAAATTCTTCCAATAAAACCCCCCATCGAAGGGTTCATACTCATAATAGTATCTAACAGGTCAGTCTCCAATATATAAAGAAATGTTTATTCAAGTTTCGAGGTTGTTTAACGTCATTTCCAGCAAACAAGTGTAAATGAGATCAAAATAATTATTACTCTGGCTCCAGTGCAGCAAAATAAAACACAATAATAAAAATATATATCCACAGTTGATATACTGCACATGGACTGTATGTCCATCAAGTGACACAAGGCACAGGATGCCTGTCCATAAGAGGACTGACAGGAAATGATAAACAAGCGGTTTATCGGTATGGAAGGGTGTATAAGTGGGTGGAGTTGTTGATCAGCGTTATTGCTTTGGGAAATTAGGTGTTTCAGAGTTGGTAGTCCTGATGTTCATGCTATGTAGTCTCCTCCCTGATGGTCGTGGGACAAGCTGTCCATGAGCTGGGAGGGTGGAAGGAGATTGTGGAAATCAGGCTGGTGTTTGTTCTTGAGGGGGAATTTGGGGAATACCAATGAAATGGCTTTTTAGGACAGCCTGTGGTTGTGCCACGATGGAAAATGTAATTCTGGATTGGGTGTTGTGCAATGAATCTAATTTGATTTGGGAGTTCAAGGTAAGGGAACACTGAGGAGTCAGTAATCACAATATGATAGAATTCACTCTGCAGTTTGAGAGGCAAAGCTCAAAAAGATTCATCATGATTAGTGGGTTGAGATGAACTGCAGATTCACGAGAGAGGAGCTCACCAAAGTTGATTGGAAGGAGACACCAATGGTAGAATAGTAATGGCTTCCTTACGCCAATAATTCCCTCTTGCCTCCCCACTCTGGCCTTTCACCTTTAAAGTTATGTAAATGTGATGTTAGCATTCATTTCGAGAGGACTAGAAGGCAGGGTATAATACTAAGGCTTGAAATGGCATTGGTTAGACCAAACTTGGTGATTATGAGTTTAGTGATGTGACCCCCTTATCTCAGAAGAGATGTGCTGGATTTGAAGAAGGTCCAGAGGACGTTCATAAGAATGATTCCGGGACTGACAGGGTTAAAGCACGAGGAGCATTTGATGTCTCTGGGCCTGTTCCCGCTGGAGTTTAATGAGGTGAGGTGAGGTGGGGTGGGTGGGTGGGGTTCTCAAATACTGAAAAGCCGAGACAGAATGGATGTGGAGAGGATGTTTCCTACAGTGCAGATCAGGGGGACCACCTTCAGAATAGAGGGACCTCATTTTAGAACATGAGAAGGAATTCTGCTGAATCTAATGATCGTGGCTGATCTATTCTCCTGTGCTCATTCCCCCAGCTATCTTAAATGATTATTTATCTCCACCTTAAATATACCCAGCCAAGCGTCCTTCACACCCTGGGGGTTACAAACCCCAAAGATTGTATACTCAGCTAGATAGATAGATAGACACATCATTAATCCCAAAGAAAGTTATATGGATGATGTAGAATTCCAGAAATTTCCATCCATCTCCAGTTAAAATGAGCGGCCCTTATCGATTCCTGTGGTGGCTCTCTTACCAAGAGAGATATCAAACCATTTTCCCTCGTTTATCTTCCCCGTCTCCATCCCTGGTTTAGAAACCATAGAAACCATAGAAAAACTACAGCACAGAAACAGGCCTTTTGGCCCTTCTTGGCTGTGCCAAACTATTTTCTGCCTAGTCCCACTGACCTGCATACGGACCATATTCCTCCATACACCTCCCATCCATGTATCTGTCCAATTTATCCTTAAATGTTAAAAAAGAACCTGCATTTACCACCTCGTCTGGCAGCTCGTTCCATACTCCCCCACTCTCTGTGTGAAGAAGCCCCCCGCAATATTCCCTTTAAATTTTTCCCCCCTCACCCTTAACCCATGTCCGCTGGTTTTTTTCTCCCCTTGCCTCAGTGGAAAAAGCCTGCTTGCATTCACTCTATCTATACCCATCATAATTTTATATACCTCTATCAAATCTCCCCTCATTCTTCTATGCTCCAGGGAATGAAGTCCCAACCTATTCAACCTTTCTCTGTAACTGAGTTTCTCAAGTCCCGGCAACATCCTTGTAAACCTTCTCTGCACTCTTTCAACCTTATTTATATCCTTCCTGTAATTTGGTGACCAAAACTGAACACAATACTCCAGATTCGGCCTCACCATGCTCTTATACTCAATACTTTGATTAATAAAGGCCAAAGGAATTAAATACAGCATCTCCATGTTTGCGGATGACACGAAGCTGGGTGGCAGTGTTAGCAGTGAGGAGGATGCTAAGAGGATGCAGGGTGACTTGGATAGGTTGGGTGAGTGGGCAAATTCATGGCAGATGCAATTTAATGTGGATAAATGTGAACCTTCTCTGCACTCTTTCAACCTTATTTATATCCTTCCTGTAATTTGGTGACCAAAACTGAACACAATACTCTAGATTCGGCCTCACCAATGCCTTACACAACCTCATCATAACATTCCAGCTCTTATACTCAATACTTTGATTAATAAAGGCCAATGTACCAAAAGCTCTCTTTACGACCCTATCTACCTGTGACGCCACTTTTAGGGAATTTTGTATCTGTATTCCCAGATCCCTCTGTTCTACTGCACTCCTCAGTGCCTTACCATTAACCCCGTATGTTCTACGTTGGTTTGTCCTTCCAACGTGCAATACCTCACACTTGTCAGTATTAATCTGCATCTGCCATTTTTCAGCCCATTTTTCCAGCTGGTCCAAGTCCCTCTGCAGGCTCTGAAAACCTTCCTCACTGTCTACTACACCTCCAATCTTTGTATTATCAGCAAATTTGCTGATCCAATTTACCACATTATCATCCAGATCATTGATATAGATGACAAATAACAATGGACCCAGCACTGATCCCTGTGGCACACCACTAGTCACAGGCCTCCACTCGGAGAAGCAATTCTCTACTACCACTCTTTGGCTTCTACCATTGAGCCAATGTCTAATCAAATTTACCACCTCTCCATGTATACCTAGCGACTGAATTTTCCTAACTAACCTCCCATGCGGAACCTTGTCAAAGGCCTTACTGAAGTCCATGTAGACAATATCCACTGCCTTCCCTTCATCCACTTTCCTGGTAACCTCCTCGAAAAACTCCAATTGATTAGTCAAACATGACCTACCACACACAAAGCCATGTTGACTCTCCCTAATAAGTCCCTGTCTATCCAAATGCTTGTAGATTCTGTCTCTTAGTACTCCCTCCAATAACTTACCTACTACCGATGTTAACCTTACTGGCCTATAATTTCCTGGATTACTTTTCGATCCTTTTTTAAACAATGGAACAACATGAGCCACTCTCCAATCCTCCGGCACCTCACCTGTAGACAGCGACATTTTAAATATTTCTGCCAGGGCCCCTGCAATTTCAACACTAGTCTCCTTCAAGGTCCGAGGGAACACCCTATCAGGTCCCAGGGATTTATCCACTTTAATTTTCCTCAAGACAGCAAGCACCTCCTCCTTTTCAATCTGTACAGTTTCCATGATCTCACTACTTGTTTCCCTTAATTCCATAGACTTCATGCCAGTTTCCCTAGTAAATACAGACGCAAAAAACCGATTTAGGATCTCCCCCATTTCCTTTGGTTCCACACATAGCCGACCAATCTGATCTTCAAGAGGACCAATTTTATCCCTTACAATCCTTTTGCTCTTAATATACCTGTAGAAGCCCTTTGGATTATCCTTCACTTTGACTGCCAAGGCAACCTCATGTCTTCTTTTAGCCCTCCTGATTTCTTTCTTAAGTATTTTCTTGCACTTCTTATACTCCTCAAGCACTTTATTTACTCCCTGTTTCCTATACATGTTATACGACTCCCTCTTCTTCTTTATCAGAGTTGCAATATCCCTTGAGAACCAAGGTTCCTTATTCCTATTCACTTTGCCTTTAATCCTGACAGGAACATACAAACTCTGCACTCTCAAAATTTCTCCTTTGAAGGCTTCCCACCTTCCGATCACATCTTTGCCATAGAACAACCTGTCCCAATCCACGCTTTTTAGATCCTTTCTCATTTCTTCAAATTTGGCCTTCTTCCAGTTCAGAACCTCAACCCTAGGACCCGATCTATCCTTGTCTATGATCAACTTGAAACTAATGGCGTTATGATCACTGGAACCAAAGTGCTCCCCTACACAGACTTCCGCCACTTGTCCGAACTCGTTTCCTAACAGGAGATCCAATATTGCATCCCCTCTAGTTGGTCTCTCTATATATTGATTTAGAAAACTTCCCTGAACACATTTTACAAACTCTAAACCATCTAGGCCTCTAACAGTATGGGAGTCACAATCAATATATGGAAAATTAAAATCCCCTACCACCACAACTTTATGTTTCCTGCAGTTGCCTGCTATCTCCCTGCAGATTTGCTCTTCCAATTCTCGTTAACTGTTGGGTGGTCTGTAATACAATCCCACTAATGTGGCCATACCTTTCCTGTTTCTCAGCTCCACCCATAAGGACTCAGTAGACGAGCCCTCTAATATGTCCTCCCTGAGCACTGCTGTAATATTTTCCCTAACAAGCAATGCTACTCCCCCACCTTTCATTCCTCCGCCTCGATCACATCTGAAACATCGGAACCCTGGAATATTAAGCTGCCAGTCCTGCCCCTCCTGTACCAAGTTTCACTAATTGCTACAACATCATAATTCCACGTGTCAATCCACGCCCTCAACTCATCCGCCTTCCCCGCAATACTCCTAGGATTGAAATATATACACCTCAGAAGATTTTTACCACCACTCACAACCTTTCTATCAGTGGATTTGCTTAAACTTTTAATATCATTTATTTTCACCCCAGACACACTATCAACTCTGGCACTCTGGTTCCCATCCCCCTGCAAATCTAGTTTAAAGCCTCCCCAATAGCACTAACAAACCTCCCTGCAAGGATATTGGTCCCCCTGTAGTTCAAGTGTAACCCGTCTCTCTTGTACAGGTCCCACCTGCCCCAGAAGAGGTCCCAATGATCCTGAAATCTGAAACCCTGCCCCCGAAACCAGTTCCTCTGCCACTTGTTCATCCTCCAGAGCATCCTATTCCTACCCTCACTGGCACGTAGCACAGGTAGTAATCCTGAGATTACCACCCTCGAGGTGCTGCTCTTCAACTTCCTACCAAGCTCTCTCCAGGACCTCCTCACTCTTCCTTGCTATGTCATTGGTACCGATGTGCACCGCGACATCTGGCTGATCACCCTCCCACTTCAGAATGTCATGCAAGCAATCAGAGACATCCTCGACCCTGGCACCCAGGAGGCAACAAACCATCCTAGATTCTCTGTCACGACCACAGAACCTCCTATCTGCACCTCTAACTATCGAGTCCCCTAGCACTACCGCTATCCTCTTTCCATCCTCCCTTCTGCACTGCAGAGCCAGACTCAGTGCCAGAGATCCGGCTACTGCAGCTTGTCCCAGGTAAGTCATCCCCCCCAACAGTATCCAATGCGGTATACTTGCTGTTGAGGCGAATGGCCACAGGGGAACCCTGCTCTGCTTGCCCTTTCCTCTTCCCTCACCTGAAAGTGACCCAATTTCCTGTGCTCTGCTCCTTTGGTGTAACTACCTCCCTGTAGCTACTATCTATAATCTCCTCATTCTCCCGAATGATCCAGAGGTCATCCAGCTCCTGTTCCAGTTCCCTAACACGGTTTGTTAGCAGCTGCAGCTGGATGCACTTCTTGCAGGTGTCATTGTCAGGGACACCGGAGGGCTCCCTGACTTCCCACATCCTGCAAGAGGAGCATTCCAACATCCTGCCTGGCATTCTCTCTCCTCTAAACAGACAAAACAAAAAACATACCGGAACCTACCCTGGCCTCTGCCTGTTGAGCCAAAGCCGAGTTTAACTCAGTTTAACTCCCTCGTTTCTCTCCCTCCATTATTCCTTCCCCCCTCTCTCCTCCATCACTCTCTTTCTCCCATGCCTCTTTTTTCCCTGTCTCTTGCTCCCCGTTCATTTCTCACTCACGGCCACCTCATTTCCCGTTATTCTCTTCCCTCCCTGTTGCCCAACCTCTCTCCCATCCCTGTTTCTCGCCTCTGCCTCTCCACTCCCATCTCTCCTCAGTCTGTGCCGCTGACCTAATCTCTCTCTTCCTTTTTTCGCTCTCTCCCCAAGTCTCTCTCTCCCAATCTTTCTCTACCACCACTCTTCCTGTCTTTCTGTGGTTCCGCTATCCTCTCTCTACACTCCTCTCTCCCCCTCCCTAAGGATATATTTTCATCAACAAAAACGGCAATCAACACTCAGGGCTGCCATGTGCTATTCTGTTAAGAAATACACACCACTGACCAGAAATGAAAGTTCAGTCCAGAAATATGAAAAAAATCACCATTAAGCAGTGATTTGCATTGTGGGCGGTTACGTGTCCCGAGGGGGCTTTAGGGGCAAAAAAACAGTGTTTGGGTGGGTTCAAGATTCACTACAGGAAGAATGTGGTTACAATAGAGAGAGTGCAGTGGAGATTTACAAGGTTGTTGCCTTGATTGGAGAGCATGCCTAATGAAAATAGTTTAGTGTAATTGGCCTTTTCTTCTTGGCGTGACGGAGGATGACCTGATAGAGGTGTATAAGATGATGAGGGGCATTGATCGTGTTGATAGCCAGAGGTTTTTTCACAGGACTGAAATGGCTAACACAAGGGCGCATAGTTTTAAGGTGCTTCGAAATAGATACCGAGGGGCTGTGGCATTCATAGCAAGAGGATTCGAGTACAGGAGCAGGGAGGTACTACTGCAGTTGTACAAGGCCTTGGTGAGACCATACATGGAGTATTGTGTGTAGTTTTGGTCCCCTAATCTGAGGAAAGACATCCTTGCCATAGAAGGAGTACAAAGAAGGTTCACCAGATTGATTCCTGGGATGACAGGACTTTCATATGATGAAAGTTGGAATTTAGAAGATTGAAGGGGAATCTTATTGAAACATATAAAATCCTAAAGGGATTGGACAGGCTGGATGCAGGAAGATTGTTCCTGATGTTGGGAAAGTCCAGAATGAAGGGTCACAGTCTGAGGGTAAAGGGGAAGCCTTTTAGAATCGAGATTAGGAAAAACTTCTTCACACAGAGAGTGGTGAATCTGTGAAATTCTCTGCCACAGGAAACAGTTGAGGCCAGTTCATTGGCTATATTTAAGAGGGAGTTAGATATGGCCCTTCTGGCTAAAGGGATCAGGGGGTATGGGGGGAAGGCTGGTACAGGGTTCTGAGTTGGAGGATCAGCCATGATCATACTGAATGGTGGTGTAGGCTCGAAGGGCCGAATGGCCTATTCCTGCACCTATTTTCTATGTCTATTAGGGTTAGGGTTAGGGTTGTCATGCAGAGAGTGGTGGATGGGTTTAATGCACTTCCGGCGGCGGTGGTGGAAGCAGATACAACAGGGTCTTTTAAGAGCCTCTTAGATAGGTACATAGAGCTTAGAAAAAATAGAGCGCCATGAACTAGGGAAATTCCAGGCAAATTATAGAGTAAGACACATGGGCGCCCCAACATTGTGGGCTGAAGGGATAGAGCTAAGAGCTGGAAAGTTAATCGGGAAAACTGATGCAAGGCTGGAGAAGGGATAGGATCATGGGATGGGAAGACTGGGGAGAAAGAAAGAAAAGAGGGGGAGGGGAGCCTGGAGGGTGGAGAGCAGGTAAGGAGTTATAGTGAGAGGGACAGAGGGAGAGAAAAGGGGAGGGAATAAAAATTAAAATATATATTCGTCCGTTACATTTTTGTCTAATGCGACGCACAAGTGCAAGGTTTACTGTAAGTCCTGAGTTAGTCCTGACGAAGGGTCTCGGCCTGAAACGTCGACTGTACCTCTTCCTAGAGATGCTGCCTGGCCTGCTGCGTTCACCAGCAACTTTGATGTGTGTTGCTATTTATCTCAGCAGACTGAACAGCAGCTGTCCATCAAGTAATGCCGCCCTTGGTCACCATGGCAACCAACAAGCTGCTCTTTGTCTGTCTCTCTCTCTCCCCCTCTCTCTTTCCGTGGCAACCCACAAGCTAACAGCGTCCTTATAAAAGTGTAAACACGAGCTGAAAGGCAGTTCCGCCCCCTCGCTCTCAGCAGAAATCCAAAATTAGTCTCAGTTCTCTCTTGTGCCTTAAAGTGACAGTCCACAGCAAAAAGGCACCCTGAGGGTATATAACAGAAAAAAACGCGGCGGAGAGTAGAGGAAGGTTTGAAACAGAAGAAACCTAGTGACAAAGAGGTCACTGTTTGGACTTTCTCTCTAAGTAGCCCGTAAGGGTAAGGGTGAGTTTGAGTTCCATTCGAATACGACGGTGTGACTGTCACGTAGTTAATCCACAGGAGAGGGTTCTCTGGTGAGGGGAAACCTTTGTGAATACCACTTGTGTGTTACCCTTGTCTGGGTGTGGTAGTTCACTGAGAAAGGCACCCCTGTGGTAAATCACTATTGGAGTTATTTCATATGTCGTGGAACTGGATAAGTGGCTATCACATTGTGTGTTTGGGGTAACCTTGTAGAATCTACCGGTGTGTCGACCCGTGCCTGGGTGGTGGTTCCCTTGAAGAGGGTCCCCTTTGTGTTAAACTACTGTTGGTGATAATCCATACGTGGATTCTGTTTGAGTATCCTGTGGCCACCACTTTGGGGTGACCCGTAGCTGAATTCGGGTGTGGTACCACTTTAGTTGAAAGGATATTTGTTGAAGATCACTGTTGGTGGTACTTCGTGTGTGGAGTGGAACAACTTCGGAGATAAAACCTACTACTATTGTTATTTTGTATTGTTGTCATGGAATCTGTGGAATATCGACATAATTGCCTTCTCACAACATTCGCCTTTGGATTACAAACATCTTGCATTAATTAACCTGACATTGAACTGAACTATCTTGCATTCCATCATAAGACTGTATCCAATTACCTCCTAAGCTGGAAGAATCTTGGCTTTTATATATTTCCACACTTATATATCCATGAACTTTGCTAACCTGTTTGATTTATCTGGTTATATATTACTGTTTTGCTTAGCCACTAATAAAATATAATATATATAAGGCATCCGTTAGTCTTGTGAGACCATGGATCTGTGCCTGGAAAGTCTTCACTCTCCAGGAGGCAGGCCTGGGCAAGGTTGTATGGAAGACCAGCAGTTGCCCATGCTGCAAGTCTCCCCTCTCCATGACACCGATGTTGTCCAAGGGAAGGGCAAGGGACAATACAGCTTGGCACCAGAGTCGTCGCAGAGCAATGTGTGGTTAAGTGCCTTGCTCAAGGACACAGCACGCTGCCTTAGCTGGGGCTCGAACTCGTGACCTTCAGGTCGCTAGTCGAATGCCTTAACCAGTTGGCCATGTGCCCACACTAATACAAGTAGCCTTAGTTAAAAGAAATACCAGACTCCAGGTGGTTTTGCATTTCTGCTGGTTTTTTAACATGTTATGGGGACGTAACAAAATTCGGAGACTAATGATAAAATAAGTCAAAGGCAAGATAGCTCCTTACAGGGAAATCCTACCTGACAAATCTGTTAGAGTTCTTCGAGGAAGTCATAAGCAGGATGGACAAACGAGAGGCAGTGGATACCATTTACTTGCCTTTTCAGAAGGCATCTGATAAGGTGTCACACATGAGACTGCTTAACAGGATAATAATCAGAAGAAATACCAGCATGGATAGAGGAATGGCTGACAGCCAAGAGGCAGCGAGTAGGAATAAAAGAGGCCTTTTCTGGTTGGGTCGCAGTGACAACTGGTCTTCAGGGGTCAGTATTCGGTCCGCTACTTTTCACATTGTTTGTCAGTGATTTGGATAATGGAACTGATGGCTTTGTGGCAAGATTTGCAGATGATACAAAGATAGGTGGAGGCATTGGTACTGCGGAGGAAGCAAAATGATTGCAGCAGGACACAGACAAATTTGAAGAATGGGCAAAAAAGTGGCAGATGGAATATAATATTGGGAAATGTACAATAATGCATTTTGGCAAAAGGAACAATAGTGAACTATTATCTGATTGGGGAGAAGGTTCAAACAACAGAAGTACAGAAGGAAATAGGAGACCTCGGGCAAGACTCCCAGAAGGTTAATTTACAGGTTGAGTCTGTGGTAAAGAAGGCAAGTGCAATGCTGGCATTTATTCAAAGTGAAGTAGAATATATAAGCAAGGAGATAGTGCTGATACTTTATAAGACACTACATGGGCCGCACTTATTTGGACCCATATCTCAGAAAAGGTGTGCTGTCATTGGAGAGAGTCCAGAGGATGTTCAAGAAGATGATTACAGGAAAGAAGGAGAGGATATGAGGAGTGTTTGCCAGCCTTGGGCCTGTACTCCAGCACTGACCTGTTTAATAAATGCAGGTTGCGGGGGGTGCGGGGGGTGTTAAATCTCACTGAAACCCACCAAATGTGGAAAGGTCTCAATAGGGTAGATGAGGAGAGGACTTTTTGTATGGTGAGGGTAGCCATAACAGAGGGCACAGCCTCAAAACTGAGCAGCGACCTTTTAGAGTAGTTAAGGAGTATTTTATTTAGTCAGAGAGCAGTAAATCTGTGGAATTCTCTGACACAGGCATCAGTGGGGGCCAAGTCTGTGTGTACATTTAAGGCAGAAGCTAGTAGTTTGCTGATCAGTCAGGGCATTACAGGATATGCTGAGGAGGCAGGTGCATGGGGTTGAGTGAGGACCGGGATCAGCCATGATAGAACAGCGGAGCAGACTCGGTGGGGCTGAATGGCCTAATTCTGCTCCTATGTCTTATGGTCTTATACTGCTACTTACACAAAATACATTATGCTCGGCCGCTATTTCTTTGCTCTATTGCTGACTCTCCAGCATCATCTTCCGGTGGTACAATATCAACTCTTGCCTCTCTTTTACTCTTTATATATTTGAACAACTTGATATTATTGGCTCACTGACATTAATTCTTCACCTTGTCACTCCAGTGTGTTTTTTTCAGTTGTCTCCTGTTGGTTATGTAAAAGCTTTCCAATCCTCTAACTTCCCACCATTTTCTTGCGATATTATATGACCCCACTTTTGTTTTTATCAAAAACAGGAGAAAATCTGTGGATGCTGGAAATCCAAGCAACACACACACAAAACACTGGAGGAACCTAGGAGGCCAGGCAGCATATATGGGAAATAGTAAACAATTGACGTTTCAGGCTGAGACCCTTCATCAGGACTGGGGAAAAAGAAAGATGAGATGTCAGATGAAGAAGTGTGGGGGCAAGAGCGGTTGAAGAAGTGGTAGGTGATAAGTGAAACTGGGAGAGGGGGAGTAGTGAAGGAAAAAACTTCTTAGGATATAATTTCCTTAACGATTCTCGAAAGGTCATTGCTAATACCTCCACATCTCTTCAGCCACCTCTTTCAGATCTCTGGGGTGTACACCATCTGATCCAGGTGATCAATTTACCTTCAGACCATCTCTGTTTCCCAAGAACGTTCTCCCGAGTAACATAACTTTGCACATTCTGACCACTGACTTCTGGGACTTCCATATTCCTGCCAGTGTGTTCGACAGATAAGAGTGATGCACAATACTTATGCATTTCATCTGCCATCACCTTGCACACCCACCTCATTACTACCTCTCCAGCATCATTTTTCAGTGGTCCGATATCCACTTCCACCTCTCTTTTACGCTATATGTACCTGAAGAAACATTTGGTATCCTCTTTAATATTACTGGCTAGCTCACCTATGTATCCCATCTTTTCCTACCAATTTTGACCAATTCTTCTCTCATGCCTCTCTAATTCTCCACACCTGACTTGAGCTTTTCCTTCTCTAATGTCAGGGTGAATTTGATCATATTAAGATCACTTGCCCCGAAGGGTTCCTTGAACTTAAGTGACCTAATTCCGGTTCATTACAAAACCCAATCCAGAATAGTTGTTCCCCAAGTGGTCTCAACCACCAGCTGCTCTAAAAGGGCATCTTGTAGGCATTCTAGGAATTCCTCCTCCTGAGACCAACACCATCTTAATTTTCCTAATCACCTGCATGACAATCCCCCATGAGTATTGGAACATTGCCCTTTTGGCACGCATTTTCTTCCTCCCATTGTAATTGGTGGACCACATACTTACTACTCTTTGGAGGTCTCTGTACAATTCCCATCAGGGATTTTTTGTTTTTAATTTGCTGTTCCTTTATCCTACCCACAGATTCCACACCTTCCAACACTATGCCACTTCTCTCTAATGATTTTATTTAATACTTTACCAACAGAGCCACACAACCCCACTACCAGCTTGTTCTTTCAAGAAACAGATAAGTTTCTGGGAAACAAGTGGACCTGCTGATGTTAGAAATCTAGAGTGCTGGAAGAGCTCAGCATGTCAGGCAGCATCTATGGTTGGGAAGCAACATTTCGGACCAAGACCCTTCATCGGGACTCTTTATACCCATGTATCTAGAATATCAACAAGCAAAGACAACAGAAAGTAGTGCAAAATTGGGAAAACCTTTGACAAAATTTAGTTCAAGGCTCAAAAAAAACCTGACAAATAGAGCTCAATAGTTGACAAATACAACAATGGCAATAAACACTTTCATCAAAACCGACATTGACTTTTTTTAATGAAAATATGTTGGTCCCATTTCAATCAGTAAAGTTTACAAAGATCAATAAGAACTGAAATGACAGCTTTAGAAATGACTATTTACACTCAAACCCACTTAGATTAACACTACCTTGGACAGAAGGAGGAAGTGGAATAACACAAATGAAAGAGAAAATCACACAACAGTCAGATAAAACTTCTGAGTGTATATTTTCATCAAAAATGAACAGAATTCAGCACTCCATGTGTGTATATGCAATCGTGATAAGAAATACAGACCAGAAAACTTCAATGAGAGGCCAACTCGGAAAAATGAATAATCACTGTGGAAGAAAACATTAACCAGTGGAATGAGTATGACCCTCCATGGGAGACATCCCAATGATCTGAGCAGACGAGATGGTGACAAGGAGGAATTGAGCACCTGACTGAGAGTTGGAGACCTCTTCCCAGAAACAGAGGAGTTCCATGCAGAAATACAGGACAAGGTGGTTAACAAAGGGGGAAAAAAAATTGAAAATGCATGAAATACAAACAAACAAGGCAGTAAATGCAGAAAATGCCAAGAGAAACCAGACACAATCCAACACATTCAGGGATCCTGCAGCAGTTTAACTCAATCTGATTACTTAGAGAGGTACAATTAAGTGGAAAATATCATTCACCAAAATCTTGCTTTAAAATACAAACTCATGAATGCCTTCCATCACTTCATAAGGGCACCATAAATTCAAGCCTGATACAGTTTTAGTGTCAAAATCTTACAAATTACATGATAATCAATACATTATTTCAGATAGGACAATCCATAATAACCATTTGGATATAATATTACAGGATAAACAAGCAGGAACAACTCCCTCAATAGATAAAAACATTCCCAGCACACACGTTCCTCGACCAGTGGAGCACCTCACCACACGTATTGTTTGTGTCATCAGTCAGACAACTGAAAGACTTCCTCTGTCAATCAGCTTCCAAATGTTGCTACTCTGACATTCTCTGCCATGCCCCGCTCCTGATTCCCTTCTCCTCATTATACGTTCTTACCCTGACCATCGTCCAGAGCCCCAAACTCTGCCCTGTGCAGACCGGCCTCTGGTTTCTGACCCTGCTCCGTTGAACATCCAACTGATGGTTTCCCATTCTGCTTTCAGTTTTTCAAGGACAGTGATGTTTACAGCAACACTTGAGAAGCAGGGAAAATGACCAATAATCTGGAAATGAGCCGTGCATCAGGAGGTGAACTACCAATGTCATTGTTCCTCAGCCCAGAGATCAGAGGGGCGAAGCACATCTTAGACAGAACTACAGCCAGCTCGACTTATTCAGTCTGCAGAAAATTCAAGGGAAGCCTCTTCACCCACAGAGTGGTGACTGTTTGGAACCCGTCACCACAGGAAGAGTGAGAGAGGAACAGCAGGGGAGGATTTAAAAGGACTGTTATGGAACAGAATCACTGGCAGGGTCCAGCTGGCCTGAGTTGACTCTCTACCGTACACTAGTTGTGTTATAAATTCACTGAGTACCGGAGATTAAAATAGAACTGATTTATTTGTCTCAGATCCAGAATATTAAACTCTAGTCACATTAAAAGTGAATGTGCAGCAGAAGAAACTCCTCCCATGCCCAGTGACCAAACGAGATTTCTTAAGTTTGGCCGGGATGGGGGGGCTATCACCCCCAATATTAAGCTGCTAGCCGAGGCGAGAGTTACATATGGTTAGATGACTGAGTGAGTCGCTTTCCACTTTCACAGCAGGTGAACGGCCTCTCCCCAGTGTGAACTCAATGATCCACATTTGGTTGATTTGGCTGAGAGAATTTCTTCCCAATGTCTGAGCAGGAGATCAGCCTCTACTCAGTGTGAACACGCTGGTGTCTCTGTAGATTAGATGACTGAGTGAATCCCTTCCCACACACTGAGCAAGTGAACGGCCTCTCCCCTGTGTGAACTCGCTGATGTACCTTCAGTTGAGATGACAAGGTGAATCCCTTCCCACAGTCTGAGCAGGTGAATGGCCTCTCTCCAGTGTGAACTCGCTGGTGTACCAGTAGGTTGGCTGACCGAGTTAATCCTTTTCCACAGTCTGAGCAGGTGAATGGTTTGTCCCCAGTGTGAGCTCACTGGTGTGCCAGTAGGTGGCATGACCGAATGAATCCCTTCACAGTCTGAGCAGGTGAACCACCTCACCCCGGTGTGAACTCGCTGGTGTTCCTTCAGTTGAGCTGACTTAGTAAATCTCTTCCCATAGTCCGAGCAGGTGAATGGCCTCTCTCCAGTGTGAACTCGCTGATGTACCTTCAGATGGGATGAGCAAGTGAATCCCTTCCCACAGACTGAGCAGGTGAACGGCTACAAAATTTCACTTCTGAAGGCCTCCCACATACCAAGTACTCCTTTGCCAGAAAACAGCCTGTCCCAAACCACACTTGTCAGATCCTTTCTGATACCATCAAAATTGACCTTTCTCCAATTTAGAATCTCAACCCATGGCCCAGACCTCTCTTTTCCATTTTTACGTCGAATTTCATGGCATTATGATCACTAGTTTCTGTCATCAGCCCTGGATCATTTCCAACAGCTTATTGCACACTTCTACATCGGGAATTCTACGTACTGATTAAGGGCACATTTGACAAACTTTACCCTATTTAACCCTTTTACAGTATGGGAGTCCCAGTCAATATATGGAAAGTTAAAATTACGTACAGGAACAACCTTTGCTTCTTGGCATTGTCTGCGATCTCTTTACAAATTTGTTCCTCTGAATCCCTCAGACTGTTGGGTGCAACCAATTCCCAATAATGGCTACAATATCATAATTCCCTGTCCTGAGGGCATCTGTCTTTCCTACGATGCTTCTAGCATTGTGATATAAACAGCTCAGCACATTCATCACACCATGCTCAACCATTTGATTGCTGACTCTATCTGAGGTCTGAACAACATCTGACTGCTGTCAAGAAAACAACCACTCCCTCATTGTCACAAAAACAAAGGAGCTGATTGTGGACGACAGGAGGAATGGAGACAGGCTAACCCCTATTGACACCAATGGATCTGGGGTTGAGAGGGTGAACAGCTTTAAGTTCCTTGGCATAAACATCACCAAGGATCTCACATGGTCTGTACATACCGGCCGTGTTGTGAAAAGAGCACAGCAGCACCTCTTTCACCTCAGATGGCTGAAGAAGTTTGGGATGGGGACCCAAATCCTATGAACTTTCTACAGGGACACAATTGAGAGCATCCTGACTGGCTGCATCATTGCCTAGTATGGGAACTGTACCTCCCATAATCGCAGGACCCTGCAGAGAGTGGTGCGGACAGCCCAGCGCATCTGTAGATGTGAACTTCCCACTATTCAGGACATTTACAGTGACAGGTGTGTAAAATGGGCGGAAAGGATATTGGGGACCCAATTCACCACAAACACAAACTGTTCCTGCTGCTACCATCCAGGAAATGGTACCACGGCTAAAGGACCAACAGGTTCCAGGACATCATCTTCTACCAGACCATTAGATTGATTGATTCATGCTGATAAAATTGCATTTCTATGTTATATTGACTGTCCTATGTATAAACTATCTATTATGAATTACTATAAATTACACATTGCACATTTAGATGGAGATGTAATGTAAAGATTTCTACTTCTCATGTATATGAAGGATGTATGTAATAAAGTCAATTCAATTCAATTCAATTCACCATCTCCACTATCTGTTCTGTTATTCTGACTCCCATTTCCCCTTCAACTTATTTTAACCACATCACCCTCTCCCCCCACACTAGCTGTAGCAAGCCTTACCACTAGGATATTAGTCCCTTCTTCTTCTGTTGCCCTCACTAACGAATCCCCTATCATCCCTTTGACTTTTCTCTGCCAAGTAATTCCCCCAACAGTTTCTAAAGTGGTCTACCTGTTGTGTGGGATAGCAACAAGAGTACTCTGCGATGGCTATTTAAACTCATTCCCCTCCCTGACTCTCACCCAATTTCCTGTGTCCTGCACCTTGGGTGTAACTCACCTCTCTTCATGTCATATCTATCACCCCCTCCATCTTCTGGATGATCCAGAATTCATCCATTGCAAGTTCCAGCTCCTTAAAGTGCAGGGTTACAAGTTGCAGCTGGATACACATCTTATAGATAGGAGAGAAGGGCAGGAATGTAAGTCTAAAGATCGAACTGATAGGGAAACAAGGGATCCCAAAACCATGTCTGGCATACCAACCCTGTTTGAGGACAATAACCGTGATGAGGAGTGGGCACCCACCGTACTCCCCCTCCCAACTTACCAGGGGCCAAGTGCACCCAGTGCTCCCGAACCCCAATTCTCCCAGTGCTCAGATACGGTGGCCGCTCGAGTAAAACAACAGCAGCAGGGAGGGGAAAGCCCCTACACCCTGAAGTCCAGAAAGGGAATACCAAGGATTATTCTGAGACAGGGAGCCAGAGTTAATGGCTCCACAAAGACAATTGCCCACCCGAATGCTGCCCAATCCACAAGCAGGAGGAGGGACAGCCCTCAGTGATTCCTGTGTATGCACCCTGAAGCCTCAAGAAATTATAATGATCATGAATCAGGCCCCAGATAGAAAAGAAAAACCAGCACAGTTTGCTCAGTATGTCTGCAGTACTATACAAATGTTTAATGCGACCCTGCAAGATTCATTTGGTCTCTGCTGCATGATTCTCTAAGCTGATGAGGGGCAGAAATGGAAGGCAGAATTGAGATACCAAACCTATCAGGAGTTACAGGCAGGAAACGATAATGAGAATGAACAGACAGATCAGATTATTCAAGCTTTGGAAACAGCTCTCCAGCAACATGTAAACATCACTAAAATACTTGAATGCAAACCTAAGCCTGGGGAATCTAGACCAAACTATTGGGAGTGATTTGTGGCCTGCCAAGGCACTTTCACAGGAGACCAAGCCTTTAATAATGGGAATCCGTCCGCCCAGTTTAATGCCTTACTGCTCCAATGTTTACCAACTAAGTTAGCCCACATGATTAAAACAAATAATATGGATTGGCCTGACTATGATCGAAATCGAATGCGATGAGCTTTGACATATTACTGGAACCCGGCTTTCGAATTCCGATGAACCCCAAAGGGAAGTATTATTAAAGATGAATATGTTCAGCAAGAAGAAGGACATGAGCGGGCTATATCTGCAGATCAGAAATGGGAACCAAAGCACGGAATGCGTGTATTCACGTGCAGGTGGAATTCCAGGGGTAACCAGTGTGATGTTTCATTTACAGCCAGCATGAGTCTGGGGAGTAATCTCACAGGGGGAGACTTGCTCTGTCCGCTGGAAGTTGAGATTCTATGCTCAGACAAGGGTATGACCCTGGGACCAGTGAACAACCGACAGCTTCCCCAGTTACCGACCCCCCCCCCCCAGTGATGGGCACTTAATCTGGACTCCACTTCATTTGAAGCCCCACTGCCAGCGGTCGACCCCCCCCCCCCCCGGTGACTCTGTGCTATGACCCTATGGCGTGCTCAACTGAGGAAAGCCAATACTATGCACTCCTCAAGTGACAGAAGTTCCCAGTCACAGTGATTGGAGAGGTTAAAGGAAGAGAGGGCATTGCATTTCTGGTCGAAGTTCTGGATTTCCTTTGGCAACAGACAGGTCTGGTGGTTCCCCATACCATCGTTAGGGTTTGCCCTGGGTTCAAGCCAAAGAGCCTAGTGCTCCTTGTCTACACCTTGATGAAACAATGAAGCAAGCCTCCAACACCAAGGGAGACTGGCAAGACTTGGCCGCGGGCCAATTCCGATACTGGAAAGAGTCTGAGGTGAAGACGGGACATCTGGTAAGACATTCCTTTAATATTGACCGAACCCAAGATGTTGTACCCCATCTCTGGGCAATTTCAGGACAAGAAGTCGGCTGTACCACTGCCCCCTGTCCGGATCACTGTGAAAGAAGGACAGACTCACCCATCCATTCTGCAATAGACCCCCTGAAGCCCGAGGCAACGTTTTATGAGGATAGAAGCTCTTTTGTGAATCCACCAGGAAAACGATATTCTGGCCATGCAATAGTGACAGACAGTGAAATAGCTGACCAGGCCTCTTTTGAAGCAGCTGTCTGCGCCCAGAAGGCTGAGCTGTTTGCTCTGAATCGTGCCTGTATCCTAGCAACAGACAAAAGTGTGAACATTTACATAGACTCCTGTTATGCTTCTGGAGTTGTACATGACTACGGGGTTCTCTGGGAACATGGGGATTCCAAACTACCTCTGGCCACCCCATTAGTAATGCCACCTTTGTAAAAACTTTACTCACAGTTCTACAGCTACCTTGAGTTTTGGCTATTATTAAATGTACGGCCCACACCCACATGTCCGACCAGGTCACTAAAAGCAATGCTTTAGCAGATTAGACAGCGAAAAGTGTGGCACAATCCTCGGTAGTTGTGGTGCCCTCAGGTTCCCATCAAGCAACCCTCCGTGACTTAAGCAGAATGAGTTTGCCAGACATGCGGGAGGTACGTACTTTTCAGGGGTACGCCTCTGTGGAGGAGCGCAAACTGTGTTCCCAGATGGGGTGCCAAAAAGACCCTGACCTAGGTTTTTGGATCACCCCAGCGGGGCAGGTTTGTTTTCCTGCAAAGTTTTTACCAATATTGGTCAATTAAATACATAATTGTACACACTGGGAAAGGAGGGAATGGTTGGTAAACTGTACCCTGCACACCGGGTACGACTCCCTTGACAGGTGGACCTTTTGTGCGTCTACAAGTTGATTTTATTGAATTGCCTGCAGTACATTGCTATAGATTCTGCATAGTTATTATAGACGTGTTTAGTAGATGGATTGAAGCTATTCCAACAACCAATACTGTTATGACTGTTGTGAAGGTATTATTACAGGAAATAACTCTCAGGTATGCTGAGCTCTGACAATGGCCCACACTTTGTGGCAAAAGTAAATGAAGGGGTATGTAACGAACTGGCACTCTGAAAAGTAAATTGGCCGATCTAACAGCAAAGATTGGACTCACTTGGTTGAAGGTCCTACCGTTAGCCCTATTTCACATGAGGGTTACTCCACAGGAGAAAACAGAGTTGCCACCAACTGAAATCTTTTATGGACGGCCCATGAGGACACCCTGGGGACCAAGACCTTGTGTACCATTGCTCCCAGAAAGTTGACCAGCAAAATTGGATATGCATACCGCAGGGGAAGAGATGGGGAAATATATATGCCAACTAACCAAAATTTTCCAAGCATTACATTCACAGGTACAATAGGCTTACAAGGAAGAGAACTACCCCGCAGAGATGAGTGAATATCCCATCACAGAACCAGGGAATTTTGTCCTGATCAAGAACTGGGATTGAGGGAAACTCGGACCTTGGTGGAGAGGACCATAACAGGTGTAACTGACCACTCCCATGGCTGTGAAACTGAAGGAGCAATCTCGGTGGATACATCGAACAGACTACAAACGTGTTACTGAAGGAACTGAGTAGAAGGACTCTCTCGGACTAAAGGAAAATGTATTGGCTGATAGTGGTGTTCGTGTTTATGTCTTTGAGAGGGTTCACCCCAACATCCGGGGGCCCCCATGTTAACACCTTTCTGTCTCTCTGTCACACCTATGCCAAACAGGTAGAACTAGGGGCCTGCTGGGTTTGTGCTGAAATTCCGCAGCATGGTAAAACTATGATTCCAATGTCAGTAATCCCGCTCAACCGGAGTGAGGAACTCTCAGCCTGGGCTTTCTCAAATAACACCCGGGGAAGAGAGGTGAGGAACTGTGGTTTAGTCAGAGATGACTGTGGCTGTCAGTGTTTTGAGGGATGGTATCTCAGGCCCCCACCAAACAGAACTTCCTATACTGGAAAACATGCATCCTGGCCATACTTGCAGGTGCCCAGCAGCGGAGAGGAATAACTGAGACTGAGCGATTGTGGATGATCTCTTTTCTCTCCTATGGAGTAGCCAGGAATTCACGAGAGATCATCAATTTGGCTACAGCACTTGAGGAGCTGGCCACAATACTGCAGGGGCCCTGACAGAAACACAGGCCCAAGTAACAGAAATATCCACTGAAATGATTGCAATCTGGCAAACAGTCCTACAGAATTGTATGGCTTTAGATTTTATCCTGGCTGAGAAAGGGGGAACCTGTGCTATTATTGACACAGAATGCTGCACCTATATCCCTGATGACTCTACTAACATTACATCCCTCTCCGAGCACACTGCCAAGGAGATTGACAGCATCAAGAAAGTAGGGCAGGATTTACATGGGTTCACCGAAGGGTCCAAATGGTGATCTTCGAAGGCCTGTTTGGTAATATGTAGGGCATGATATTTCATTATGGCCTAATAGTTGTACATATCATTGTTATAATTACTGTTGTATGCTGTTTTTACCAACTGATAAGTCAATGCTGTACTCGGTTGCCTTCTCTGTAAAACATTACCGCTGTGTTGATCATGTAATGATGAAAAGGAGGGAATGATAAAGTATGTAAAAGGGTTAACAGTTCGTTAAACAATAGTAGCCTGTTTTTCTGAAAGAAACTGCTGATGATCAACAGATGTGCTAAGCCATGCTGAGCCATATTTCTTCTTGAGGGTAGCTAGCTAGGATTTCAGGATGCTTATCTCTTTGTGCACTCATGTGTAGAGAGAGGGCAGCTTGTGTGTAAAAGCCATTATGACTATTTTGTAAACACGAGGAGTTCTGCAGATGCTGGAAATTCAAGCAACACACATCAAAGCTGCTGGTGAACGCAGTAGGCCAGGCAGCATCTCTAGGAAGAGTTACAGTCGACGTTTCGGGCCGAGACCCTTCGTCAGGACTAACTGAAGGAAGAGTGAGTAGGGGATTTGAAAGTGGGAGGGGGAGGGGGAGATCCAAAATGATACGAGAAGACAGGAGGGGGAGGGATGGAGCCAAGAACTGGACAGGTGATTGGCAAAAGGGATAAGAGAGGATCATGGTACGGGAGGTCCAGGGAGAAGGAAAAGGAGGAGTGGGGGAGAAAACCCAGAGGATGGGCAAGGGGTATAGTCAGAGGGACAGAGGGAGAAAAAGGCGAGACAGAGAAAGAATGTGTGTATATAAATAAATAATGGATGGGGTACGAGGGGGAGGTGGGGCATAAGCGGAAGATAGAGAAGTCAATGTTCATGCCATCATGTTGGAGGCTACCTGCCCCTCGTACCCCATCCGTTATTTATTTTTATACACACATTCTTTCTCTCTGTATCTCCTTTTTCTCCCTCTGTCCCTCTGACTATACCCCTTGCCCATCCTCTGGGTTTTTTTAACCCCCTCCCCCTTTTCCTTCTCCCTGGGCCTCCTGTCCCATGATCCTCTCATATCCCTTTTACCAATCCAGCTCTTGGCTTCGATTTCAGTGACAATTATTACATTTATGTGACATATATAGTTACATGCATTAACAATTTCCTGTGGGGTGCTGGTCAGGGTGTGACATGTAACAGGTAACTGAACTATGTTGCTTATATACAGCAAGGAATTCAAACAGCAAACACGAGGAAATCTGCAGATGCTGGAATTTCGAGCAACACACATCAAAGTTGCTGGTGAACACAACAGGCCAGGCAGCATCTCCAGGAAGAGGTACAATCGGCATTTCGGGCTGAAACCCTTCGTCAGGACTAACTGAAAGAAGAGCTAGTAAGAGATTTGAAAGTGGGAGGGGAAGGGGGAGATCCAAAATGACAGGAGAAGACAGGACGGGGAGGGCTAATAAATAACGGATATATAAATATAAATAAATATATATATATATATATATTCTTTTTCTCTCTCTCCTTTTTCTCCCTCTGTCCCTCTCACTATACCTTTTGCCCATCCTCTGGTTTCCCCCTCCCCCTTTTCTATCTCCCCCCCTTTTCTATCTCCCCGGACCTCCTGTCCCATGATCCTCTCATATCCCTTTTGCCTATCACCTGTCCAGCTCTTGGCTCCATCCCTCCCCCTCCTGTCTTCTCCTATCATTTTGGATCTACCCCTCCCCCTCCCACTTTCAAATCTCTTACTAGCTCTTCCTTCAGTTAGTCCTGACGAAGGTCTCGGCCCAAAACATCAACTGTACCTCTTCCTACAGATGCTGCCTGGCCTGCTGCGTTCACCAGCAACTTTGATGATTATTTTGTAATTTGTCTTTAGGGGCTGTCATGTAGTAAATAACTTTGGCTCCAGCCTGTCTTGTGTGGGGGGTAACTGGACAGATATATCTGTTGTGTAAGGGGAAGTCAGTTAGTGGATAGGGAGGGTACAGTCATCAGCTGTTCCTGTTTGAGCGACTAACTGAGTAAGCCCCGGGTGCTTGGAAAAACGTGTTTGTACTTATACGGTCTCTGAGTGACCTTATCTGGATTCGATTTCCACAGAATGGGAGTGGTTTTAAAGGGCTGGGCTGCTGGAAACATATTACCAGACCTGGAATAATTGTAACTGGGTCTGACAGAGGCATAATAGTAATTTACATATTACTATTTAACTATTTATGGTTTTATTACTATTTAATTATTTATGGTGCAACTGTAACGGAAACCAATTTCCCCCGGGATCAATAAAGTATAACTGGTTCTATAACTGGTTCTTCTGGGCACATTCAGTCTCACTCCAACTATTTCCTACCTTCCCTTGTACAGCTATGTAATGTCTGAAGTGTTTGAGTTCACTTGTTGTTCTGCCCTTGCCTTCAGTCGTGGTTTGCTTCCATTTGGGGTTTTCCTTCCAATAAATCTCTCACCGCAGGTCTAACTTTAACATGAAAGATGATGAAGCACATTAACAATGAAAAGGAGAACCAAACATTTCTGCTTAATGTTACAAAGAACAAAACTCAGAAATTTTAACGTTAAAGGCAAATATACTGTAATGATCTCAGTGAACAATCTTTTATTGTCCCTCACACATCACACAGCGATATGGGATAAGAAGGAGGCATCAGTCAGTCATGGTGAGACATAAGACACAGGATCAGAATTAGGTGATTCGATCCATCTGGTCTGCCCCATCACTCAACCATGACTGAGTTTTATTCCAACACCATATTCCTGCCTTCCTCCTGTAACCCTGAAACTACTTAGCAATCATGAATATATTAATCTCTGTTATAAATATACTCAAGTGGCAGCCTCAACCAACATCTGCAGCAACTAATTCCACAGATCAGATATCTTTAGGCCAAAAAACTTTCCTCATCTCAGTTTTAAAGGGAAGCATATTTATTTGGAGACTGTGCTGTCAGATCAGACTCTCTGTCCAATGGATATATCCTCTCCATGTCCACTGTATCCAGGCTTTTCAGCATTCGTTAGGTTTACTTAACCATACATCTCTCCACCACACCAACCATCCCTCTGAACTCCATTGAGCACAGGTCCAGAACCATCAAATGCTCCTCATACATAAAGCCTTTCATTCCTGAAATTATTCTTGTAAACCTCATTAGCAACAACTGTACTGAACACTATTCCAGGAACAACAGACAAATTGGTAGCAGGATAATTTACAGGGAAAAGTTGTGGTCTCTTTACTCTTCTACCTTCACAGAATGAGGCATTTCAAGGGTTAGAAGAAGGGTTAGGGATACAGGGTGGACCGAGGTTTAGCCAGATGGTTGATCCATATCACTGAAGCGCGGGTGGGGTGGGGGGGAGGCAGGAGACTGAACAGAGGTTGAACAAGATGGGCAGGGATGAGCAGATGGAACCAGGTTGGAGAAAGGATCAAGTACAATCACTGATGGTCCTCCAGGAATACACAGATACTGAATGAATAGTACATACTTCTGTATAAAAGATTCTAAAATGACAAAGTTAGAACAAACAACAAGAACTTCGCCATATGTACTTTGACCCTCACCACATTTTTATCAACACACCATAGAAAATCTTCCATCCGGACACATGGCGCTTTTGCGTGGTAACTACTCTGCCCGTGTCTGCGAGGAACTGCAGGGACCTTTGGATACAGATTTTGTGTTGTGCATACTGCACCAACCGCTGTCGCTGGGCTCTTAACGTGCAGGAACAATGTGTGGTTAAGTGCCTTGCTTACGGACACAACACGCTGCCTGGACTGAGGCTCGAACTCACGACCTTCAGATTGCTAGTTCAACAGCTTAACCACTTGGCACATCTCAGAAACCATTCTCCCCCTGGACTTTCTAGTCCCTTGGGAAACCAGGCAGTGAAATCAAAGATCCCCATAGCCTGGGACATTCTCCTTTCTCACCCACCCCAATCGGGGAGAAGACACAAGAGCCATAAAGCTCAATGAACAAATGTGAGGAGCCTCAGGAAGCGAGGCGAGTTGGGGGATGTTAACGGGACTCAGTGGCCAACATCAGATTTCCCAACACAACGTGGAGGAAGCATCACAACCCATCCGGGGACTGCGATGTCATCCAACATGATCTTGCATCACAAAGCGGAGGGTGGGGCAGATCTGCGGCACACAGCCTCACGTGAGCTGTTGGCGGGACTTCCATTTCAATTCTGCTGAAATAGATAGCCTGGGCTCCTGGTTTGGATCATTCAATGCAGATTAAGTGAAGTCTGCACATTTCTGACGAGCCCAGATAACTGGGTACTAAATGAGTAATTGGCTCTCAGTTCGGGGCTCACGGCCAACATCGAATCTCCCCGCTCAGGTTCGGTCTCAATATTCATCGATGGGAAAGTGATATCTTCAGATCACAGACAGTGATCCCGACCCCCGGCTCCCCGACCCAGGAAGCGAGGAACCTTTGCTGATCGGCAGACGAGCCGCTTCAACACTGAGTGGAAAGGAAAACACCGCCCACCCGGGGACCGTGAGCATGCGCGAAGTGTGTGTTACATCATGCAAATGGCAGGGCCTCGGAAACAGACGCGCAGATGCTGCCCATCTGCGGTTAAATGGGAGGGGCAAATGGGATCACGTGACTGGTGGGTGTCTCCCTCCTCAGGCGGGGACTCCAGCTGCCCACCACCCTGTAGAAAGAAACAAACTTGCTGCTCACATCTCCTCTCACCTTAAATGTATTAGACATTTCAACCTCCAGGAAAAATATATATCGTCTATGCACTCTATCTATTCCTCTTGTAATCTTATAAACGTCTATCCAGTCTCACACCAGCCTGCGCTGCTCTGGAGAAAACAACATAAGTTGTCCAACCCATTGTTAGAGTTCATGCCCTCTAATCCAGGCCTCTCAAACTTCTTCTGTGCCCTCTCCAAAGCCCCGACATCCTTCCGAGAATGGGGGTGACCACAACTGTATGAAACACTCCAGATGTGGTCTAACTAGTTTTATAAAGCTGTGTTACAAACTGTAACATTTTAGAAATGAACCAGCAGCAATAGAGTTCACACTGGAGTCTGGTTTTGATGCTGAAAGCACTGTCTTTATTGGTATCTGCTTATTATATAGTAACTTAACAAAATAAAGGAAAATTAACAGTGTTAGGTTAATATATGTGTAAATATAACTCCCAAACTATCGAGTCTGAAGGAACAAAGCTTAGAGTCTTGAGACAGTAAAGTAGGAAAGTTCAGTAATCCATGGATTAATGATGGGAGAGAGATATTTGTAATCCAGGGTGAAACGTAGAGAAAAGGCCGTTACATCGAAATAACCGTCGTCGAAGTTCTTATCCGTTGAATCCGTCCACATACGAGTTATCAGCGAAAGTGATGAGTCACAGGAATACCGTCTTCCAGGGGATACCACACAACAGACCCAGGCAAGGGTTAACACAAGCGGTCCCCCAAGATATTCCAAAATCCAGTCCTATGGATTATACGAAGTGATAGCCACAAATATTCTTTGTGGTTCTGTGTACCTGGGGGAAGTGACAGTGGCCGTGCCTCCAGCACAGAGTCCAGCCCCGTAGCTCAGAAGGGTAGGGAAAGGAAGAGGAGGGCAGTGATAATAGCGGACCCAATAGTAAGGGGGTCAGATAGGCGATTCTGTGGACGCAGTCCAAAGACCCGGATGGTAGATTGCCTCACTGGTGCCAGGGTCTGGGATATTTCTGATCGCGTCCAAGATATCCTGAAGTGGGAGGGTGAGGAGCCAGAGGTCGTGGTACATATAGGTACCAATGACATAGGTAGGAAAAGGGAAGAGGTCCTGAAAAGAGAATATACGGAGTTAGGAAGGGAGTTGAGAACAAGGACTACAAAGGTAATAATCTCGGGACTACTGCCTGTGCTACGTGACAGTGAGAGTAGGAATGCAATGAGGTGGAGCATAAATGCGTGGCTGAGGGATTGGAGCAGGGGGCAGGGATTCAAGTTTTTGGATCATTGGGACCTCTTTTGGCGCAGGTGTGACCTGTACAAAAAGGACGGGTTACACTTGAATCCCAGGGGGATCAATATCCTGGCAGGGAGATTTGCGAGGGCTACTGAAGTGACTTTAAACTAGAATGGTTGAGGGGTGGGAATCAAATTAAAGAGGCTAGGCGAGAGGAGGTTAGTTCACAACAGGGGGATGGGGACCAGTGCAGAGAGACAGAGGGGTATAAAATGAGGGAAGAAGCAAAAAGTAGTAAGGTGAAAAGTAAAAGTGGCAGGCCGACAAATCCAGGGCAAAAATCAAAAAGGGCCACTTTTCAACATAATTGTTTAAGGGCTAGGAGTGTTGTAAAAGCAAGCCTGAAGGCTTTGCGTGTCAATGCAAGGAGCATTCATAACAAGGTGGGTGAATTGAAAGTGCAGATTGTTATTAATGATTATGATATAGTTGAGATCACAGAGACATGGCTCCAGGGTGACCAAGGATGGGAGCTCAACATTCAGGGATGTTCAATATTCAGGAGGGATGGACATGAAAGAAAAGGAGGTGGGGTAGCATTGCTGGTTAGAGAGGGCATTAATGCAATAGAAAGGAAGGACATTAGCTGGGAGGATGTGGAATCGATATGCATAACACGAAGGGGCAGAAAACGCTGGTGGGAGTTGTGTACAGGCCACCTAACAGTAGTAGTGAGGTTGGGGATGGCATTAAACAGGCAATTAGAAATGCGTGAAATAAAGGAACAGCAGTTATAATGGGTGACTTCAATCTACATATAGATTGGGTGAACCAAATTGGCAAGGGTGCTGAGGAAGAGGATTTCTTGGGATGTATGCGGGATGGTTTTTTGAACCATCATGTCAAGGAACCAACTAGAGAGCAGGGTATTCTAGACTGGGTATTCAGCAATGAGGAAGGGTTAATTAGCAATCTTGTCATGAGTGCCCCCTTGGGTAAGAGTGACCATAATATGGTGGAATTCTTCATTAAGATGGAGTTAATTCAGTAGTTAATTCAATAGTTAGTTCAATAGTTAATTCAGAAACAAAGGCTCTGAACTTAAAGAAGGGTAACTTTGAAGGTATGAGACGTGAATTAGCTAAGATAGACTGGCAAATGATACTTAAAGGGTTGATGGTGGATATGCAATGGCAAGCATTTAAAGATTGCATGGATGAACTACAACAATTGTTCATCCCAGTTTGGCAAAAGAATAAATCAGGGAAGGTAGTGCACCCGTGGCTGACAAGGGAAATTAGGGATAGTATCAATTCTAAAGAAGAAGCATTCAAATTAGCCAGAAAAAGCAGCTCACCTGAGGACTGGGAGAAATTCAGAGTCCAGCAGAGGAGGACAAAGGGCTTAATTAGGAAGGGGAAAAAAGGTTATGAGAGAAAACTGGCAGGGAACATAAAAACTGACTGTAAAAGCTTTTATAGATATGTAAAAAGGAAAAGACTGGTAAAGACAAATGTAGGTCCCCTACAGACAGAAACAGGTGAGTTGGTTATGGGGAACAAGTTCATGGCAGACCAATTGAATAATTACTTTGGTTCTGTCTTCACTAAGGAGGACATAAATAATCTTCCAGAAATAGTAGGGGACAGAGGGTCTAGTGAGATGTAGGAACTGAGGGAAATACATGTTAGTAGGGAAGTGGTGTTAGGTAAATTGAAGGGATTAAAGGCAGATAAATCCCCAGGGTCAGATGGTCTGCATCCCAGACTACTTAAGGAAGTAGCCCAAGGAATAGTGGATGCATTAGTGATAATTTTTCAAAACGCTTTAGATTCTGGACTAGATCCTGAGGATTGGAGGGTGG
The DNA here is from genome assembly GCF_963921235.1 of Mobula hypostoma. Lineage (NCBI taxonomy): Eukaryota > Metazoa > Chordata > Chondrichthyes > Myliobatiformes > Myliobatidae > Mobula > Mobula hypostoma. Next base: position 231,893 of record NW_026948238.1, on the reverse strand, counting down.
CTAATGTAAACCCGCTTTTTAAAAAAGGAGGGAGAGAGAAACTGGGGAATTATAGACCGGTTAGCCTAACATCGGTGGTGGGGAAAATGCTAGAGTCAGTTATCAAAGATGTGATAACAGCACATATGGAAAGCAGTGAAATCATCGGACAAAGTCAGCATGGATTTGTGAAAGGAAAATCATGTCTGACAAATCTCATAGAATTTTTTGAGGATGTAACTAGTAGAGTGGATAGGGGAGAACCAGTGGATGTGGTATATTTGGATTTTCAAAAGGCTTTTGACAAGTTCCCACACAGGAGATTAGTGTGCAAACTTAAAGCACACGGTATTGGGGGTAAGGTATTGATGTGGATAGAGAATTGGTTGGCAGACAGGAAGCAAAGAGTGGGAATAAATGGGACCTTTTCAGAATGGCAGGCAGTGACTAGTGGGGTACCGCAAGGCACAGTGCTGGGACCCCAGTTGCTTACAATATATATTAATGACTTAGATGAGGGAATTAAATGCAGCATCTCCAAGATTGCGGATGACACGAAGCTGGGCGGCAGTGTTAGCTGTGAGGAGGATGCTAAGAGGATGCAGGGTGACTTGGATAGGTTAGGTGAGTGGGCAAACTCATGGCAGATGCAATTTAATGTGGATAAATGTGAGATTATCCACTTTGGTGGCAAAAATAGGAAGACAGATTATTATCTGAATGGTGGCCGATTAGGAAAAGGGGAGGTGCAACGAGACCTGGGTGTCATTATACACCAGTCATTGAAAGTGGGCATGCAGGTACAGCAGGCGGTGAAAAAGGCGAATGGTATGCTGGCATTTATAGCGAGAGGATTCGAGTACAGGAGCAGGGAGGTACTACTGCAGTTGTACAAGGCCTTGGTGAAACCACACCTGGAGTATTGTGTGCAGTTTTGGTCCCCTAATCTGAGGAAAGACATTCTTTCCATAGAGGAAGTACAAAGAAGGTTCACCAGATTGATTCCTGGGATGGCAGGACTTTCATATGATGAAAGACTGGATCGACTAGGCTTATACTCTCTGGAATTTAGAAGATTGAGGGGGGATCTTATTGAAACGTATAAAATCCCAAAGGGATTGGACAGGCTAGATGCAGGAAGATTGTTCCCGATGTTGGGGAAGTCCAGAACGAGGGGTCACAGTTTGAGGATAAAGGGGAAGCCTTTTAGGACCGAGATTAGGAAAAACTTCTTCACACAGAGAGTGGTGAATCTGTGGAATTCTCTGCCACAGGAAGCAGTTGAGGCCAGTTCATTGGCTGTATTTAAGAGGGAGTTAGATATGGCCCTTGTGGATACAGGGGTCAGGGGGTATGGAGGGAAGGCTGGTACAGGGTTCTGAGTTGGATGATCAGCCATGATCATACTGAATGGCGGTGCAGGCTCGAAAGGCCGAATGGCCTACTCCTGCACCTATTTTCTATGTTTCTATCAACCCACTCTTGTGGGCATAGAAGAGTTCCAAGCCTCCGCTGCGACAAACTGAAGCTATCAGCTTTTCCAGTCTGTCTCTCTCTCTCTCTCTCTCTCTCTAGACTGGCCGACTGCCTGTCTGCAGATCGCTCTCTCTCTCTTATGGTTAAATCCACAGTCAGCACCGTCAGCCTGTGACTGACGTCATAGTCCCGCCTCCTCACTCCGGCGCTCTTAAAGACACAGTCACAGTCCGACCGCAGGCTCGCAACAGCCGCAACACAACTTCCCGACTTTTCAACTCAGTGCTTCAACTAATAAACACAACCACGCCATTTGCCTTCTTAACCACCCGATCAATCTGTGCAGTCTCTTTCAGGGAGCGATGAACTTGGAGTCTAAGTTCCCTCTGATCATCAACACTGTTCAGGGTTTTGCATTTAACAGTGTACTGTCTCATACATTCGACCTACCGAGCTGCCAAGATGATCATCACTAATCAAATCTCACTGAGATTTCTCAGGTCCTGTTGAATTTATTGCCAAGTACACAAGTACGGGAAGGTACAGGTACAGAGAAACACTGACTTGTGGCAGCATCACAGGCAAGTACATTCAGATAACACACGGAACACAAATTATACGATTCTCTGTCAGTCACAATCTATAAATACGTTTTATGCCATTAACCGTATATAAAATACATTCTGTCATGATCAATATTAAAATGTGCAATAACAGACTTGAAAATGTTGAATTTGATCCCTGTCTCCATTCCTCCTGTAATCCACAACCAGCTCCTCTGTTTTTGTCACCATGAGGGAGAGGTTGTTTTCTGGACACCACTGTGTCAGGGTGATGATTTCTTCTCTGTAGGCTGCCTCGTTATTATTTGAGATTAGGCCAGTCAGTGTAGTATCACCAGCAAATTTAGTTAGCAGATTGGAGCTGTGGGTGGCGACACAAATCATGGGTGCACAGAGAGTAAAGGAGGGGGCCAAGGAGACAGCTCTGTGGGGTATGCGTGCTGAGGGTCAGAGAGACAGAGGTGAGGGAGCCCACTCTTACCACCTGCCGGCGATCTGACAGGAAGTCCAGGATCCAGCTACTCAAGGCAGGGTGAAGGCCGAGGTCTCTGTGCTTCTTGTCGATACTTCACGCTTTCGTATGGCTACTGCTCTGCCCATGACTACAAGGAACTGCAGAGAACTTTGGAGAGCAGAGAACATCAGAGAAACAAACCTCCCCTCCATGGACTCTCCCTACACTTCCCCTGCCTCGAAAAAGCAGGCCATGTACTCAAAATCCTCACAACCTGGACATTCTTGCTGCAAACCCACTTCCCCCATCAGGGAAGAGATACAAAAGCCTTAAAGCCCGTACCACCAGGCTCAAGGACGGCTTCCTGAATGCGGTTATAAACCAAATGAATGGTCTCCAGTCCGATAAAATGGACTCAACCTCACAATGTAACTCGACGTGACCCTGCACCATATGTCTATCTGCACTGCACTTTCTCTGCAGCCATAATGCTTTGTTACAGTTATTGTTTTGTCATATATCAGCTCAATGTACTGTCGTAATGTATAGATCTGTGTGGATGGTACGCCAGGCAAGATTTTCACTGTAGCTCAGTACGTGATAAAAATAAACAAATTCCCCATTTTAATTGTGTGGAAATATTAGACAGACTGAGCTTCTGCTTTGGAACCTCAGAAGGAAACTTTTATTGAACTATTGTCATTTCTGAGAAATGCAAATAAATAGAAAAGGCTTCAATCTCGCATTACGATCTGCGGTAACTAGGATCAGGTGACTGGTGGTGGGTCTCCCATACCAATTATCAGAATCAGGTTTAATAGAACCTGCATATGTCATGAAATCCGTTGTCTCTGCGGCAGCAGTAGAACCTAATTCATAACAATAGATTTTAACAACTATGAGTTACACTAATATACATAGTCATAGTCATACTTTATTAATCCATAGGGAAATTGGTTTTCATTACAGTTGCTCCATAAATAATAAATAGTAATAGAACCATAAATAGTTAAATAGTAATATGTAAATTATGCCAGTAAATTATGAAATAAGTCCCGGACCAGCCTATTGGCTCAGGGTGTCTAACCCTTCAAGGGAGGAGTTGTAAAGTTTGATGGCCACAGGCAGGAATGACTTCCTATGACACTCAGTGCTGCATCTCGGAGGAATGAGTCTCTGGCTGAATGTACTCCTCTGCCCACCCAGTACATTATGTAGTGGATGGGAGACATTGACCAAGATGGCATGCAACTTGGACAGCATCCCCTTTTCAGATACCACCATGAGAGAGTCCAGTTCCATCCCCACAACATCACTGGCCTTACAAATGAGTTTGTTGATTCTGTTGGTGTCTGTTACCCTCAGCCTGCTGCCCCAGCACACAACAGCAAACATGATAGCACTGGCCACCACAGACTCGTAGAACATCCTCAGCATTGTCAGGCAGATGTTAAAGGACCTCAGTCTCCTCAGGAAATAGAGACGGCTCTGACCCTTCTTGTAGACAGCCTCAGTGTTCTTAGACCAGTCCAGTTTATTGTCAATTCGTATCCCCAGGTATTTGTAATCCTCCACCATGTCCACACTGACCCCCTGGATGGAAACGGGGGTCACCGGTACCTTAGCTCTCCTCAGGTCTACCACCAGCTCCTTAGTGTTTTTCACATTAAGCAGCAGATAATTCTACTCACACCATGTGACAAAATTTCCTACCATAGCCCTGTACTCAGCCTCATCTGCCTTGCTGATGCATTCAACTATGGCAGAGTCATCAGAAAACTTCTGAAGATGACAAGACTCCATGCAGTAGTTGAAGTCCGAGGTGTAAATGGTGAAGAGAAAGGGAGACAAGACAGTCCCCTGTGGAGCCTCAGTGCTGCTGATCACTCTGTCGGACACACAGTGTTGCAAGCACACGAACTGTGGTCTGCCAGTCAGGTAATCAAGAATCCATGATACCATGGGAGCATCCAACTACATTGCTATCAGCTTCTCCCCCCCAGCAGAGCAGATAAGCAGTGCAAAAATAAAAACGAAAATGTAATACTGTAAACTCTTTTAATTGTGTGGAATTTCTGGAGCAAAACTGAACTAAACTGTACACATTTATGAGAAGCTCAGAAAAATAGAAAAGGCTAAATTCTCAAAAGAATGGCTCTGTGTTAAATACTTAACCATCACGGTGACTGAAGGCAGCTGCAAGTTCATGAGGGACTGTTACTGTCAGATTCTGCAGTTCTTGCGGCTGCTCATCGCACCCAGGACTGAACCCTGGTCACTGAGCATTGGAGGAGTCTTTCCTGCTGATGTTAGCCTTAAACTAGACTGGTGTTTAATATTGTGGATCTGTGAAAGATAAATCAGTTCTGTATCAAATCCTGTGTCTCAGGTACTTACTGTCTTTATCACACTCACAATGTACACTAGAGAGGCCACTCAGCCCATCTGGTCCCTGCCCATGTTTCTGTTCCATATCAGTATATCAAAATCTATCCCTGCTGGTCTCCTCTCACTCTCCCTGTGACAGTTTGCAACTCATCACCACTCCTTGAGATAGGAGATTTCCCTTGAATTTCATAGAATCATAGAAACCTACAGAACATTACAGACTCTTTGGCCCACAATGTTGTGCCGACTATGTAACTTACTCTAGAAACTGCCTAGAATTACCCTATCGCATAGCCCTCTATTTTCCTAATCTCCATGTACCTATCTAAGAGTGCCTTAAATGACCCTATTGCATCTGCCTCTACCATGTCACTGGCAGTGCATTCCACACACACACCACTCTTTGTTTAAAAACACTTAGCTCTGACATCTCCTCTGTACCTAATTCCAAGCAGTTTATCCTATTCCCCCTCGTGTTAGCCATTTCAGCCCTGGGAAAAAGCCTCTGGCTATCCACACAACTAATCCCTCTCATTGTCCTATACACCTGCGTGAATTTCCTGCATGCTTTTCTCCGGGCTGAATAAGACAATGAGTTCACTGTGGTTTTAATGTTCTTCAGGGCTCTGGACTAAGGTGGTTAAGCTCCTTCTTCCCTGCGTTTTCAACGTTTTGTGTCATTTTCACTCATTTCAAAGGACTGTGCCTCAGACAGCTGGGTTGTTGCAATACACCTCTAAAGTCTGACAGCAGACTAGCGAGTGAATATTAGACAATAGAACATAGAATAGTACAGCACAGTACAGGCCCTTCGGTCCACAATGTTGTGCCGACCCTCAAACCCTGCCACCCATATAAGCCACCACCTTAGATTCCTCCATATACCTGTCTAGTAGTCTCTTAATCTTCACTAGTGTATCTGCCTCCACCATCTCAGGCAGTGCATTCCACGCACCAACCACTCTCTGAGTAAAAAACCTTCCTCTAATATCCCCCTTGAACTTCCCACCCCTTACCTTAAAGCCATATCCTCTTGTATTGAGCAGTGATGCCCTGGGGAAGAGGCGCTGGCTATCCACTCTATCTATTCCTCTTATTATCTTGTACATCTCTATCATGTCTCCTCTCATCCTCCTTCTCTTCAAAGAGTAAAGCCCTAGCTCCCTTAATCTCTGATCATAATCCATACTTTCTAAACCAGGCAGCATCCTGGTAAATCTCCTCTGTACCCTTTCCAATGCTTCCACATCCTTCCTATACTGAGGTGACCAGAACTGGACACAGTACTCCAAGTGTGGCCTAACCAGAGTTTTATAGAGCTGCATCATTACATCGCGACTCTTAAACTCTATCCCTTGACTTATGAAAGCTAACACCCCATAAGCTTTCTTAACTACCCTATCCACCTGTGAAGCAACTTCAGGGATCTGTGGACATGTATCCCGAGATCCCTCTGCTCCTCCACACTACCAAGTATCCTGCCAGTTACTTTGTACTCTGCCTTGGAGTTTGTCCTTCCAAAGGGTACCACCTCACACTTCTCTGGGTTGAACTCCATCTGCCACTTCTCAGCCCAGTTCTGCATCCTATGAATGTCTCTCTGCAATCTTTGACAATCCTCTACACTATCTACAACACCACCAACCTTTGTGTCATCTGCAAACTTGCCAACCCACCCTTCTACCCCAACATCCAGGTCATTAATAAAAATCACGAAAAGTAGAGGTCCCAGAACAGATCCTTGTGGGACACCACTAGTCACAATCCTCCAATCTGAATGTACTCCCTCCACCACCACCCTCTGCCTTCTGCAGGCAAGCCAATTCTGAATCCACCTGGCCAAACTTCCCTGCATCTCATGCCTTCTAACTTTCTGAATAAGCCTACCATGTGGAACCTTGTCAAATGCCTTACTAAAATCCATATAGATCACATCCACTGCACTACCCTCATCTATATGCCTGGTCCCCTCCTCAAAGAACTCTATCAGGCTTGTTAGACATGATCTGCCCTTCACAAAACCATGCTGACTATCCCTGATCAGACCATGATTCTCTAAATGCCTATAGATCCTATCTCTAAGAATCTTTTCCAACAGCTTTCCCACCACAGACGTAAGGCTCACTGGTCTATAATTACCCGGACTATCCCTACTACCTTTTTTGAACAAGGGAACAACATTCGCCTCCCTCCAATCTTCCGGTACCATTCCCGTGGACAACGAGGACATAAAGATCCTAGCCAGAGGCTCAGCAATCTCTTCTCTCGCCTCGTGGAGCAGCCTGGGGAATATTCCATCAGGCCTTGGGGACTTATCTGTCCTAATATATTTTAACAACTCCAACACTTCCTCTCCCTTAATATCAACATGGAGTGTATGGGGTGTCAGGGAGGTGTAGCAACTCTGGTAGGGGAACATGTCGCGTCCCTTTCAGGGCGGTTAGTCCACCTTTGGTCTCCACCTGGCACTCAGCTCTCACCTGTGGCTCCCCGTAGCTGTTTGCATGAGACAGCGGCCACACCCCGGGCAACGGCTTCGACAAACCGGCTAAACCAGGTGAGGGTAGCCGACGGGTGTCAAACCCTCGGTGAGATAGGGAGTTGTCTATCCCAGCATGTGAAGACAGACTCCGGCGGATTGAGCGGACGAGACCAATGGAAGGTCCAACTGTCTAGAAGGCGGTCTCTGCAAGCGTCGTGGAACATGTAGAGCAGGACAAGACACAGAAGATGTCCTGATCATCCACTGCACCTAGTCCCATCTCCAGCTGTCTAGACTCTGTCTTGCCACTGGATCCAGATGGGAATTGGGAAGAGAGAGTGAGGCTGGCGCTGCGCAACTCTCCCTCCCTTAAATCCAAATCACGCGCTAGTCTCGACACCATCATATGGTGTCGAGGTCCTCATCGACATCATTGATGGACGAACAACAATATCAACATGCTCCAGAACATCAACCTCTCTCATATTGTCCTCACCATCATCAAGTTCCCTCTCATTGGTGAATACTGAAGAGAAGTATTCATTGAGGACCTCTCTCACTTCCACAGCCTCCAGGCACATCTTCCCACCTTTATCTCTAATCAGTCCTACCTTCACTCCTGTCATCCTTTTTTTCTTCACATAATTGAAGAATGCCTTGGGGTTTTCCTTTACCCTACTCGCCAAGGCCTTCTCATGCCCCCTTCTTGCTCTTCTCAGCCCCTTCTTAAGCTTTTCTGCTTCCCTATATTCCTCAATAGACCCATCTGATCCTTGCTTCCTAAACCTCATGTATGCTGCCTTCTTCCACCTGACTAGATTTTCCACCTCACTTGTCACCCATGGTTCCTTCACCCTACCATTCTTTATCTTCCTCACTGGGACAAATTTATCCCTAACATCCCGCAAGAGATCTCTAAACATTGACCACATGTCCATTTTCTATGATAATTATAAAGGCCAGGGAGCGGTGGTCACTGTCCCCCAGATGTTCACCCACTGAGAGATCTGTGACCTGACCCAGTTCATTACCTAGTACTAGGTCTAGTATGGCATTCCCCCTGGTCGGCCTGTCCACATACTGTGACAGGAATCCATCCTGGACACACTTAACAAATTCTGCCCCATCTAAATCCTTGGAACTAATCAGGTGCCAATCAATATTAGGGAAGTTAAAGTCACCCATGATAACAACCCTGTTATTTTGCACCTTTCCAAAATCTGCCTCCCAATCTGCTCCTCTGTATCTCTGCTGCTAGCAGGGGGCCTATGGAATACCCCCAGTAGAGTAACTGCTCCCTTCCTGTTCCTGACTTCCACCCATATTGACTCAAAAGAGGATCCTGCTACATTACCCACCCTTTCTGTAGCTGTAATAGTATCCCTGACCAGTAATGCCACCCCTCCTCCCCTTTTTCCGCCCTCTCTATCCCTTTTAAAGCACTGAAATCCAGGAATATTGAGAATCCATTCCTGCCCTGGTGCCAGCCAAGTCTCTGTAATGGCCACTACATCATAATTCCATGTATGTATCCAAGCTCTCAGTTCATCACCTTTGTTCCTGATGCTTCTTGCATTGAGGTACACACATTTCAGCCCTTCTACCTTACTGTCTTTACACCGTTTATTCTGCTTCTCTTTCCTCAAAGCCTCTCTGTATGTTAGATCTTGCTTTACTCCATGCACTTCTTTCACTGCTCTATCGCTCTGGGTCCCATCCCCCTCGCAAGTTAGTTTAAACCCTCCCGAACCATGCTAGCAAACCTACCTGCAAGGATATTGCTCCCCCTTGAGTTCAGGTGCAACCCATCCAATCTGTACAGGTCCCACCTTCCCCAGAAGAGATCCCAATGATCTAAAAATCTAAAACCCTGATCCCTGCACCAACTCCTCAGCCATGCATTCAACTGCCATCTCCTCCAATTCTTACCTTCTCTGTCATGTAGCACTGGCAACAATCCTGAGAACGTCACCCTTGAGGTCCTTTTCTTCAGCCTTCTGCCTAGTTCCTGAAACTCACACTTCAGGACCTCATCCCTCTTCCTGCCTATGTCATTGGTCCCAACATGTATCACGACTTCTGGTTACTTTACCTCTCGTACCAGGATGTCGTGCACCCGGTCAGAGGCATCCCAGACCCTGGCACCCGGGAGGCAACAAACCATGCGGGTATCCTTCTCACGTCCACAAAGTCTCCTGTCTGCTCCCCTGACTATAGAGTCTCCAATGACGACAGCTCTCCTCTTCTCCGTCCCACCCTTCTGCACCACAGGGTCAGACTCAGTGCCGGAGGCCCTGCCACCGTGGCTCACACCTGGTCGGTCATCCCCGCCAACAGTATCCAGGATGGTAAACTTATTATTCAGGGGAATGGCTACAGGGGTGCTCTGCACTACCTATCTTTGATGCTTTTAGAGTCAGAGTCAGAGTTACCAGCTCAAATCAGGGTTTTGGGGCTCCAGAAAGAGAAGGGAGCTAGAGTTTACAAGGAGGAGGAGGAAGAGGAATCAGACCAGCAGGATATGGCTACAAATGAAAGATCAGAAACATTTTGAAACTGTTTGATTGAAAAAAAAGCTGGTTAATTTCTGCAAAATACTGGAGGTAATCAATAGATCAGGCCACCAATGTGGAAATGTGGACAACGTTTAGGCTGAGCCCCTTCAGCATGCCTAGACTGTGTACTCCTCTGCTTCATTGCTGCCCGAACTGCAGAGTTCTTCCAGCATTTTGTGTGTATGTGTTTACATTTCCAGCAACAGCAGAATCTCTTGGATGCTGTCCAAGTTGCATGCCATCTTGGACAATGTCTCCCATCCACTACTGCCAGAGACTCATTCCACCGAGATGCAACACAGTGTCTTAGGAAGTCATTCCTGCCTGTGGCCATCAAACTTTACAACTCCTCCCTTGGAGGGTCAGACACCCTGAGCCAATAGGCTGGTCCTGGGCTTATTTCCTGGCATAATCTACAAATTATTATTTAACTATTTATGATTTTATATTACTATTTAATTAGTTATGGTGCAACTTTCTGCATTAAAAGAGCTGCTGAGTTTTCTACACAAAAAAATCTGGGGAAGGACATGGAACCGATGCTTGCAGAAACTTCTAATGGCACCGTGATTACCCAGAAAGCTCCGCGTAGCAATATTCGCGGTCGCTGAAGCACCGATCGAATGCGCAGGCGTCAGCGTTGTGGCTGTTCCCGAATATCGCGCATGCGCGCAGTACTGAAGCGGCCTCGGCATCAGGCCTCGGGATCTCGCCTCCAGGTAAGAGATATTCCCCGGTTGCGGGTGGAGTTTTTCAACACCGAATTCGGGACATTTACTGTGATTCCGGACACCGTGACCCGCGATCCCGGGACAGTCCTGCTCTCTTCCCTCTCTCTCAGCCCCACGATCCGTACACGGACCCCGGGGAGCTTCCGGCTGATGAGGGAATGGGAACCGATGGATCTCTCAGACAGAGCTGAGCTCCAGCTGTCTAAATGCAAGGATTGGGAACTCGGAGAAAGGGAACAAAATCGTTTACATCAGCTGTTGAGAAAATCACCTTTGTTCTGCCTCCAATCACAAACGAGAAAATCTGTAGAAGCAACACACATCAAAGTTGCTGGTGAACGCAGCAGGTCAAGCAGCATCTGTAGGAAGAGGTGCAGTCGACGTTTCAGGCCGAGACCCTTCGTCAGGACTGCGTTCACCAGCAACTTTGATGTGTGTTGCTTGAATTTTCAGCATCTGCAGAATTCCTGTTGTTTGCGTTAAAAAAAGCTGTAGAAGTTGGAAATCCAAGCAACGCACACAAAATGCTGCAGGAACTCAGCATTAGTACTCTTTTCCATAAATTCTGCCTGGCCTGCTGAGTTCCTCCAGCATTTTGTGTGTGTTACTTGTTCTACATCCTCTTGTTCTGCACCTTTCTACCCGTGAGAACATGTTTTGACCCATTCTCTCTGGGTACATAATGATATCAAACACCTTTGTCCTGGGCACATCACAAATGTGCCAGACTCCAATGAGATAGACTACTGCCCTTCCCTTCATATTCATTGGCTGTTAGTCCCCTGGGGGAGGGTTCAGGGGAAATATTTTATGTACAATACAGAACCTCTGTGTCTTGTGGCAATGCAAAAGTTGCTGGAGAATTTGCAATTGGGAGGAAGTGGAGTGATATTTGGAAATCTGACTTTTTAAAGCATCATTTAGCAAGCAAATCAGATGTGGACGGTGTGCAAAAGCTCAGGTGAGAAAATCCTTCATAACACTCTGCAGGCCTGCTATATAAGTTGTGTGAGAGTGTAGATGAACTTGATCAAACCCAGAGGATATTAAACTTCTTATTAACAGTGATTTGCTAGCTGTTAAAATAAATACCTCTCTATTTAAAATCCAGTGTGCACATGTAAAACTGGGTAAAAATTGCACAGCACAAGAGTTTTTGGCACACCGGTCATTACAAATTAGAGTGGACATTGGTGGGAAGTTGGGGAGACTTCCAATGTCCTTGACAACCTCACCTACAAGATGTGCATCCAGCTGCAGCTTGTAACCCTGCACATTAGGGAATTGGAGCTGGAAATGGATGAATTCCAGATCATCTGGGAGTCAAAGGGAGTAATAGATATGACACGAAGAGAGGTGAGTTACACCCAAGGTGCAGGACAGAGGATACTTGGTGAGAGTCAGGAAGGGGAATGAGGTTAAATAGCCATCGCAGAGTACTCTTGTGGCCATCCCACACAACAACTGATAGACTACTTAAGAAACTGTGAGGTTGGGTTACCTGGCAGAGGAATGTCAAAAGGCTGATAGGGAATTAAAACTAGCAGATATCTAATATCCTAGCGGTAAGGCTTGCTAGTGTTAGTGTGTCGTGGGGGGTGAGGTTAAACTAATGTTGCGGGGGGATTGGAGTCAGAATGCCAGAACAGATAGTGGAGAGGGTGAATTGAAATGACTTGTATCCTTCATATACATGAGGAGTAGAAATCTTTACATTACTTCTCCTTCTAAATGTGCAATGTGTAATTTATAGTAATTTATAATAAATGGTTAGTACATAGGATAGTCATTAAAACATAGAAATACAATTGTATCAGAATGAATTAATCAGTCTGATGACCTGGTGAAGGAGCTGTCCAGGAGCCTGGCTTTTATACTGTTGTACCGTTTCCCAGATGGTAGCAGCTGGAACAGTTTGTGGTTGAGGTGACTTGGGTCCCCAATGATCCTTCAGGCCTTTTTATGCACCTGTCTTTGTAAATGTCCTGAATAGTGGGAAGTTCACATCTACAGATGCACTGGGCTGTCCGCACCACTCTCTGCAGAGTCCTGCGATTGAGGGAAGTACAGTTCCCATACCCAGGCAGTGATGCAGCCAGTCAGGATGTTCTCAATTGTGCCCCTGTAGAAAGTTCTTGGGATTTGGGACCCGTACCAAACTTCTTCAACTGTCTGAGGTGAGAGAGGTGCACAGCCACATACCACACAGCTGGTATGTACAGACCACATGGGATCCTTGGTGATGTTAATGCCGAGAAACTTAAAGCCGTTCACTCTCTCAACCCCAGATCCATTGATGTCAATAGGGGTTAGACTGTCTCCATTTCTTCTGTAGTACACAACCAGTTCCTTTGTTTTTGTGACATTGAGGGAGAGGTTGCTTTCTTGACACCCAGACGGATGTTGTTCAGACAAAGTCAGCAATCAAAAGGTTGAGCATGGTGCGATGAATGTCCTGAGCTGTGTATATCACAATGCAGGAAGCATCTTAAGAAAGCCAGATGAGCTCAGGGCATGGAATCATGATATTGTAGCCATTACTGGGACTTGGTTGCACCCAACAGTTTGAGGGATTTAGAGGAACAAATTTGTGGAGAGATCGCAGACCATGCCAAGAAACAAAGTTTGATTCAGTAAGTGATTTTAACTTTCCATACATTGACTGGGATTCCCATACTGTAAAAGGACTAGATGGGGTAGAGTTTGTCAAATGTGCCCTTAACCAGCACATAGAATTCCTGATATAGAAGTGTGCAATTAGCTATTAGGAAATGATCCAGGACTAGTGACAGAAGTTAGTGTATGGAAACACTTTCTGTTTTGTGATCATAATGCCATGAGGTTCCAAGTAAATATGGAAAAAGAGAGGTCATGACCACAGGTTGGGAGTTTGTCAAATGTGCCCTTAACCAGCACATAGAATTCCTGATATAGAAGTGTGCAATTAGCTATTAGGAAATGATCCAGGACTAGTGACAGAAGTTAGTGTATGGAAACACTTTCTGTTTTGTGATCATAATGCCATGAGGTTCCAAGTAAATATGGAAAAAGAGAGGTCATGACCACAGGTTTAGATTCTAAATTGGAGAAAGGTCAATTTTGATGGTATCAGAAAGGATCTGACAAGTGTGGATTTGGACAGGCTGCTTTCTGTCAAAGGAGTATCTGGTAAATGGGAGTCCTTCAGAAGTGGAATTTTGAGGGTGTCTAGTTTGTATGAGCCTGTCAAATTAAAAGTTGAAAGGCAACTGGTGCAGGGAACCTTGGCTTTGAAGAGATATTGCGGCCCCGGATATTTTGTTCCTCTAAATCCCTCAGACTGTTGGGTGCAACCAAGATTCATTAATGACTACAAATCATAATTCAATGCCCTGAGCATATCTGAGTATTTTTAGTTGTCTTCTGTTGGTTTTTGTTCCATTATTTGCCTTTTATGTCCGCTTTGGCTTCTCATTTCAGCCTCGTTGTGTCCTCCTGCCTTTCCAATGCTTCCACTTCTTTGGGATGTATCTATCACTCACCTCCTGAATTGCTCCCAGAAACTCCAGCCATTGCTGCTCCATCGTCATTCCTACCAGTCTCCCCTTCCAATCAAGTTTGGCCAGCTACTCTGTCGTAGGGACATGGAGAAGTTCTGTGAAACAGGCCATTCGGCCTGTCTAGACAATGCCGAAAATATTTAAACTCTCTAATGCAACGTCCTGAACTGGGACCACAGCCCTCCATACCCCTACCATCTAGGTACCTATCCAACCTTCTCTGAAATGGTGAAATTCAGCTGGCATGAACCACTTGTGCTGGCATCTCATTCCACACTATCACAACCATTTCAGTGAAGAGGTTTTCCACATGTTCCCTTTAAATTTTCGTTAAATGGTGAAGCCACTTACCCATGACCTCTGGTTCTCCTCCCACCCAACATCAGTGGAAAAAGCTTGCTTGCATTTACCCTGTCTATACCTGATAATTTTCTTTACTTCTAACAAATCCTCAGAGCAATGTATAATTTCCTTGTTTATGTTCAGAGCCTTTTTTAGGTGGATAAGATGACGAGGGGCATTGATCGTGTGGATAGCCAGAGGCTTTTTCCTGGGCTGAAATGGCTAACACGAGCGGCATAGTTTGAAGGAGCTTTGAAATAGATACCGAGGGGATATCAGGAGTAAGTTTTTTACACGGAGCGTGGTGGGTGCGTGGAATACACTGCCAGCAGCGGTAGTCGAGGTAAATGCAGTACAATAGGGTCTTTTAACAGCCTCTTAGATAGGTCATGCAGTTTAGAAAAATAAGGGTCTTTGTGCTGGGGAATTTCTAGCCAGTTTCTAGAGTAAGTTACATGGTTGATACAGCATTGTGGGCTGAATGGCCTGGAATATGCTGTAGATTTCTATGCTGTATGTTGAACAGCGAACTAACTTCGGCTATCCTACCATCCTCTGATAACTCTCCCGTCAATAAGGATGATTTAATTATCTCTGCTAGGGGCCCCGACAATTTTTGCACTTGCCTCCCGTAGGGTCCAAGGGAGCACCTTGTCATGCCCTGGAGATTTATCCACCCTAATCTGCCTCAGGATGGCAAACATCTCCTCTTCTTTAATCTGTATAGGGTCCAGGAAGTTAATGCCATTTCCCACACCTCCGTAGACTCTGTGCCCATCTCCTGAGTAAATAGAGATGATCTTCCCCGTCTACTTTGGTTCCAAACATGAATTACCATTCTGGTCTTCCAGAGGACCAACTTTGTCCCTTGCAATACTTTTGATCTTAATCTATCTCTAGAATCCTTTAGGATTATCCTTCATCTTTTCTGTGAGGGCAAACTCGTGCCTTTTTGCCATCCTGATTTATTTCTTATTTGTTCTCTTGCATTTCTTATACTTCATAAGAACCTACCTGCCTATCCCTGTTCTGCAACTCCATTTTGTGCTTCACCAGGGTCTCAATATCTCTTGAAAACCAAGGTTCCCCACAGTTTCTATCTTTTCTGACAAGCACGTACCCACTGTGTACTTTCAAAATTTCACTTTGAAGGCCTCCCATTTATCAAGCACACCTTTGTCGTAAAGCAGCCTGTCCCAATCCACAGTTGCCAGATCAGAGTGTCATAATTCCAGGTGTTGATCCATGCCCTGAACACATCCGCCTTTCCTACGCTGCTCCTTGTATTGAAATATACAGGGCTCAGCATATTCATTGCACCATGCTCAACTTTTTCATTCCTGACTTGTCTGAGGACAGAACAACATCTGTCTCCACAACCTTTCTGCTATCTGTTCTGTTATTCAGGCTCCCATTCCCCCTGTAACTTCAGTTTAACCCCCCCCCCACCCCCACCTGCCACCATGCAGCTCCATTACCCCTTTGGCTTTTATCGCCCAGATCAATAAAAAGGAGGCACATACCAGGTACAGGCAGATAGGAACAAATGGGGTACTTATGAAATACAGGAAATTCAAGTGAACACTTATGAAAGAAATAAAAGAAGGCATGAGGTTGCCCCAGCAGACAAGGTGAAGGAGAGTCCTTAGGGATTCTGCAGATATGTTAAGAGCAAAAAGGTTGTACGGGAACAATTAATCCTCTGGAAGATCAGGATGGTATTCAATATGAGGTGACAAAATAGATGGAAGAGATTTTTTTTTGCATCCGTATTTACACGGGAACTAGACACAGTCTATAGAAGTGAGGCAAAGCAGCATCAACTTCATGGACCCTGTACAGATTACAGAGGTTGAGGTGTTTGTTGTCTTAAGCAAATTAGAGTGGATAAATCCCCAGGGCCTGACAGGTTGTTCCCTGGGACTCTGCAGAAGACAAGTGCAGAAATTGTAGGGGCCCTAGCACAGATACTTAAATGATCCTTAGTGACAGGTGAGGTACTGGAGGATTGGAGGACAGCCAATGTTGTTCCTCTGTTCAAGAAAGGCTCTAAAAATAACTAAGAAATTGTATGTTGGTGAGCTTGACAGCAGTAGGGGAAAGTTATTGGAACGTATGTGCAGGAACCGGATATGTAAATATTTGGATAGATGTTGACTGATAAAGAATAGGCAACATGGCTTTGTGCATGGTAGGTCATGTCTAGCCAATCTTATCGAGTTTCTCAAGGAAGTTATCAGGAAAGTGGATGAAGGCAAGGCAGTGGATGTTGTCTACATGGGCCTTAGCAAGGCAGTTGACAAAGTCTCATATGGGAGTGGGTCAAGAAGGTTCAGTCACTCAGCATTCAAGATGAGATAGTAAATTGGATGAGTCACTGGCTTTGGAAGAGGACAGACTGTGGTAGCAGATGGTTGCCTCTCTGACTGGAGGCCTGTGACTAGTGGTGTGCCAGAGGGATCAGTGCTGGATCTGTTGTTGTTTCTCATCTGTATCAGTAATCTGGATGATATGGTGGTTAACTGGATCAGCAAATTTATGGATGACACCAAGACTGGGGGTGCAGTGGACAGCGGGGAAGACTATCATGGCTTGCAGTGTGATCTGGACCAGCTGGGAAAATGGTTTGAGAAACGGAAAATGGAATTTAATGCAGACAAGTGCAAAGTGTGTTTCACTTTGGTAGGACCTACCAGGGTAGGTCTTACACAGTGACTGGTAGGGCACTGATAAGTGTTGTAGAAGAAAGGGATCTGGGAATACAAGTCCTTAATTCACTGAAAGTGGTGTCACAGATAGATAGGGACAGAAAGAAAAATTCTGGCCCATTGGCCTTCATGAACCAAAGTACTGACAATAGATGGATGGTATGTTGACTTGTATAAGACATTGGTGAAGCCTAATTTGGAGTTTTGTGTGCAGTTTTCGTCACCTACCTACATGAAAGTTGTAAAAGAGGTTGAAAGAGTTCAGGGAAAATTCACAAGGATGGTGCCAGGTCTGGAGGACTTGGGTTATAAGGAAAGATTGAACAGGTCGGGTCTTCATTCCTTGGAATGTAGAAGATTGAGGAGAGATTTGATGGAGGAATACCACGATTAAGAGGGGTATAGATAGGGTAAATGCAAGCTGGGTTTTACCACTGAGATTGGGTGGGACTATAACCACAGGCCATGTGTTAAGGGTGAAAGATGAAACGTTAAGGGGAACATGTGGGAAACTTCATCACACAGACAGTCATCCAGATGTGCAATGAGCAGCCAGCAGAACTGGTGCATGTGAGCTCGATTTCAACATTTAAGAGGTTTGTACAGGTACCTGGATGGAAGGGGTATTGGCGTGGGCAGTTTAAATAGTTCAGTACAAACTAGATGGCCCAAAGGGCCTGTTTCTGTGTTACACTTTGACTGTGACAAGAAACTTAAATAACACTAACGTTCACATTTTATCAGCTGTGCAGACCAACCATTCATCTCAGCAGGAAATTTTTATATGGCGTTAAAATTGTGGCACTTTAAGTTAATAGTACACAAAAGAAAATCCCAGCTGCATGTCAACAAAGGCTATTTGTGTGAGAGTGTATCACTTACTGTGGGGCCAGGCACCCATGCAGCTCAGCAGGAACAGGGAATAATACCAATGGAGAGAGTCAAACTGAGCCAAGTCACAAATTGGAGATGGCAGAAATGCCCCATTCTTACAGAGACAGGAAGAGCATCAGGGAATTGATGGTCATTCCCGATACCAGCACTGTGCCCGGTTAGAAGATGATTTCTCTCTCCATCTTGGGTTGAATTTCAATGTAACAGTGTGATAGCAGATCACATCTTGGCAACTCAAGTGATCTCATCTGAAATGTTATCCTTCACCCATTGATGAATTTTGTTAATCTTTTTACAGGTTAAAAACAAGAAGCAACTTGTCTCCTGGAATCTCAAACACGGCACGCCAGTTTTGCTGTCTCTGTCTGGATATTTAAGAAGTGGAGCAAGGGTTTCAATCGACCATCCTTCCTGCTCAGACCGTGGGGAGGGATTCACTCAGTCATTTGACCAACTGGCACACCTGTCATTTTAAACAGGGGAAAGGCCTTTCATCTGCTCAGACAGTGGGAATAGATTCACTCGGTCATCTCAATTGAAGGTACATAAGCAAGTTCACAGAAAGGATTCAGTCGGTCATCCCACCTGTGGACACACCAGTCAGTTCACACTGGGCAGAGGCAGGTCATCTGCTGAATTTCTGGGAAAGGATATCTCAACTGAAGGTCCATCAGCGAGTTCACACCAGAGAGTTCACCTGCTCAGACTGTGGGAAGGGATTCATTTGCTCATCTAAACTGAAGGTACTTCAGCGAGTTCACACTTGAGAGAGGCCATTCACCTGCTCAGACTGTGGGAAGGATTCGCTCGGTCATCTGACCTAATGGTACACCAGCGATTTCACACTGGAGAGAGGCCGTTCACCTGCTCAGACTGTGGGAAGGGATTCACTCAGGCATTTCACCTACTGAGACACCAGTCAGCTCACACTGCAGAGAGAGATTTCACCTGCTCAGACTGTGGGAAGAGATTCTCGCAGTCATCCTACCTACAGAGTCACCAGCGAATTCACACCGGTGAGAGGCCGTTCACCTGCTCAGTCTGTGAGAAGAGATTCACTCATTCATCCACCCTACAGAAACACCAGTCAGTTCACACTGGGGAGAGGCCATTCACCTGCTCAGTCTGTGGGAAGAGATTCACTCGGTCATCCACCCTACAGAGTCACCAGCGAGTTCACACTGGGGAGAAGCCGTTCACCTGCTCAGAATGTGGAAAGAGATTCTCTCAGACATCCCACCTACAGAGACACCAGTCAGTTCACACTGGAGAGAGGCCGTTCACCTGCTCAGACTGTGGGAAGAGATTCACTGAGTCATCCAACCTACTGGTACATCAGCGAGTTCACACTGGGGAGAAGCTGTTCACCTGCTCAGTTTGTGGGAAGGGATTCTCTCAGTCATCCCACCTACAGAGACACCAGTCAGTTCACACCAGGGAGAGGCCGTTCACCTGCTCAGACTGTGGGAAGAGATTCACTGAGTCATCCCACCTACTGGTACATCAGCGAGTTCATACTGGGGAGAAGCTGTTCACCTGCTCAGTTTGTGGGAAGGGATTCACTCGGTCATCCACCCTACAGAATCATCAGCGAGCTCACACTGGAGAGAAGCCATTCACCTGCTCAGACTGTGGGAAGGGATTCACTCAGTCATCCCACCTACTGGTACATCAGCGAGTTCACACTGG
Organism: Mobula hypostoma; assembly: GCF_963921235.1. Taxonomy (NCBI): domain Eukaryota; kingdom Metazoa; phylum Chordata; class Chondrichthyes; order Myliobatiformes; family Myliobatidae; genus Mobula; species Mobula hypostoma. Next base: position 212,093 of record NW_026948238.1, on the reverse strand, counting down.
GGAGAAGCCGTTCACCTGCTCAGACTGTGGGAAGAGATTCACTGAGTCATCCCAGCTCCTGGTACATCAGCGAGTTCACACTGGGGAGAAGCCGTTCAACTGCTCAGACTGTGGGAAGAGATTCCGTCACTCTTCCACCCTCCAGAGTCATCAGCGAGTTCACGCTGGGGAGAAGCCGTTCGCCTGCTCAGAATGTGGGAAGAGATTCACTGATTCATCCAGTCTACAGAGACACCAGCGAATTCACACTGGGGAGAAGCCGTTCACCTGCTCAGAATGTGGGAAGAGATTCACTGATTCATCCAGCCTACAGAGACACCAGCGAGTTCACACTGGGGAGAAGCCCTTTTCCTGCTCAGTCTGTGGGAAGAGATTTACTCAGTCATCTGATATACGGAGTCATCAGCGAGTTCACACTGGGGAGAAGCCGTTCACCTGCTCAGAATGTGGGAAAGGATTCACTCAGTCATCCCACCGACTGGCACACCAATCAGTTCACACACGGGAGAGGCCGTTCACCTGCTCAGTCTGTGAGAAGAGATTCACCAACTCTTCCAACCTACAGAGACACCAGCGAGTCCACACTGGGGAGAAGCCATTCATCTGCTCAGTCTGTGGGAAGAGATTCACTCGATCATCCGCCCTACAGAGTCACCAGCGAGTTCACACTGGGGAGAAGCAGTTCACCTGCTCAGAATGTGGGAAAGGATTCACTCAGTCATCCCAACTACTGGCACACCAGTCAGTTCACAGTGGGGAGGGGCCGTCGTTATGAATCCCTCGGTTTTGTTTGCTGTGGACTGTTGTTTTGAGAGAGAGAGATTAAGAAGGCTAATTAGTCTGATTTGCAGCTTGTTTACATCGCTCGCAGCTTGTTTAGTTTTAATCGAGGGCACAGACACTAAGAGTTAGACGGAGACGAAGGAAGAAAAGTGGAAGGATCAAAACCAGGGAACTAGTGGCAAGGGTCACTGTTTAGAACTTTCCTGTGCCCACGTGGGTGGGTTAATGATCGATTCAGCGTACATCGCATGTGTGGTTGTCACCTTGTTCAATCCATAGGAGTGGATTGGATTTGGGGTATTCTGTGAAAACCACTTATTTGTCCTTGCCTGAGTGTGGTCTGGTAATTCACCTGAAGAAGATACCCCTTGTGACAAGTCACTTTTGATGATAATTCGTACGTGGATTTGGAACGACGACGAATAAAATCTACAGCGACTGTTCTCTCATTTTACTACCGTGGAACCTGTGGAAATCGACATAATTGCCTTCTCTTGACATCTACCCTGGATTACAAATATCTCTCGCTCATCACCTATTTCATGGATGAACTGAATTTTCATACTTTACCATCTCAAGACTCTAAGCCTTGTTTCCTCAGAGCTCAACAGTTTGGGAGTTATATTTAAACACATATATACACATAATACATACACATAATACTGTTCACTTTTCTTTATCTTGCTTAAGTTACTATCTCATAGGTAGATACTCGTAAAGACAGTGATTTTAACATCAAAACCAGACTCCAGGTGTAGTCTATTGCTGCTGATTCGTTTCTAAAGCGTTACGGTTCATAACAAAATTGGGGCCTGTGTTCGGGATAGGAACAAATTTAGGGGCGTATTTATTGATTAATTATTGATTTCATTGGGAAAATCCATTTTGATTTATTTGTGTGTGGAAAATCAGCAGCAGTGGATGTTGTTGGATTTCTGGAAGCGCCAATTTGCTAAGGTGAAATTGACAATGAGGAGGGCACAGAGAGGCAGAAAAACAGAGAGAGGAAGCAGAAAGACAGAGGCTGTTCGAGCTGGAAAAGATGGAGAGATTGCAGCAAAGGGATCTGGCATTAGACTCTGGTGATAAGTTTGAGGCCAGTCGGGAAGTTAAATTGCTACCTCCATTTGATGGAGCAGAAGTTGATAAATACTTTAAGCATTTTTAGAAGTTTGCTCGTAATTTAAAGTGGCCAAAACAGGGTTGGCCTATTCTCTTACAAAGTGTAATTAAGGGGAAGGCTTAGCAAGATTATTCTACTTTGACAGTTGATGAAGCAGCTGTTTTGGACATAGTGAAACAGGCTGTGCTCAAAGCTTATGGGTTGGTCCCAGAAGCAAATGTTTAGAAATTTGAGGAAATCTGTTATATGGAATTTGCTTATGAGAAGTCTGTGTGTTTTGACTGCTGGTACACATATAAAAATGTAAATGATGACTTGTAACAGCTTGAAAGAGTTGGTTTTAATTGAAGAATTCAAAAGGTGCATCCCTGATGACATAAAGACATATTTAGATGAAAAGGATGCTGCCACTTTGCAGGTGTCTGCTAGATTAGCAGATGAGTTTGCTTTAACTCATATGGTTAAGTTTACCCCGAATAAGAGCTTCCAAAAGAGTAGCAGGGATAACCAGGGTAAACCAGAAATTAAAGTTGGGACTAGTGACAAGAGTAAAGATGAAGGGAAGCAGTTGAAGGAGAAAAATTCTGGTCTTACTTGTTACTATTGTAAGAAAGCTGGTCATATGATGGCTAATTGTTCCGTCCTGAAGAAGAAAAAGGAAAGGGAGGCAGTCCCAAATGCCCATGATCAGCAGGTTGAAGCACTTATAAACCCACAGGGTTCTGAACATTTTGTTGAGGACTGAAAGGTCTGACCGAGTTAAGAAGGGATTTGATCATTTTGTGTCAGATGGGTTTGTATTATTAAAGGAAGGGTCAACCCCGATACCAGTGAAAATTCTTCAAGATACTGGGGCTTCTCAGTCACTTATATTAGACAGTGTTCTAAAGTTTGGTGCTGAGACTAACATTGGTGAGGTAAATCTTATTAAAGGCATTGGGGGCGGCATGGTTTCTGTGCCATTGCGCAGGGGAACTTTACAGTCAGGGTTGGTTTCGGGACCTGTTAAGATCGGATTATGCTCCAGTTTACCGGTGGAAGATGTTACTTTACTGTTAGGGAATGACCTGGCAGATGGTAACGTTGTTCCTGCAGTGTAGTTGACAAATAAGCCAACCACTGACGACCCACAGATGGACTTTAACATTTATCCTTCCTGCGCAGTAATTCAAAGTATGGCTAAGAAGTCTGCCAACGCAGACGGTTCTGTGCAGCATGATTCTGATACCCATGACAGCCAAAATCGGGATTCGAGTTATGATGACTTGTCAGGGACTTTTCTACCTTCATTGTTTCAACAGGATACAAGTAGTAAGTCTGATGAAAAAGATTTATCCCTGTGTAGGATGGAGTTTATAGCAGAACAGAACCAAGACCCTGAGATTGAAGCTTTAAAAGAAACAGCTCTCTCAGATAATGAGATTAAGAAAGTACCAGTTGGCTGTTATCTCAAGGATGGAGTGTTAATGAGGAAGTGGAGGCCACCTGCTATACCTGTGAGTGAGGAATGGGCAATTGTTCACCAAGTTGTAGTCCCTAAAGTTTATAGGACTAAAATTTTAGCTTTGGCCCACAGTATGCCCTGAGGTGACCATTTCGGACTGAATAAAACTGTAAACAGGATTATGAAACAACTTTACTGGCCTAATTTGAGGAAAGAGGTTGTGACCTTTTGCAGAACCTGTCACACTTATCAATTTGTGGGTAAACCTAATCGGGTCACCCCAGTGGCCCCACTCCGGCCTATACCTGTATTCGGTGAACCCTTTTCCAAAGTTACAGTGGATTGTGTTGGCCCATTGCTAAAGACTGAATCTGGCCATCAGTATTTGCTAAATATTATGTGTACTGCATCCAGATTCCCAGAGGCAATACCTCTCAGAAATATTAAAGTTAAAACTGTGGCGAAGGCTCTTACCAAGTTTTTTACTTTATTTGGTTTACCAAAAGAAATCCAGTCTGATCAAGGAAGTAATTTTACATCTGGATTGTTCCAGCAGGTAATTTATGAACTGGGAACTAAACAAGTTACATCATCTGAGTACCATCCGGAATCACAAGGGGCTTTAGAAAGATTTCATTCTACCCTCTAAACAATGATTAAGACATACCATGTTGAAAATGGGAAAGACTGGGATGAAGGAATACATTTGCTTTTGTTCGCGTTAGGAGAGTCAGTACAGGAATTACTGGGCTTTAGTCCTTTTGAACTTGTATTTGGCCATAGAGTGAGGGGAACTTTGGCCTTGTTAAAGGAACAGTGGATTGATGGGAATGTACATGTTAACTATGTTTTGAAGTTCAAAAATAAACTACACCAAGCTTGTAGTCCAGCGAGATAAAACTTAAAGATTTCGCAAAACAAAACAGCATTTTCCTCCCCCGAAAACGGAGATTTTCTACAACGCCCTCCAGAGTGTGTAAATTTGAAAATGCCGATTGTGCAGAGCAGTGTGGACAGGGTAAACGGATATTTTTAAAAACACTGTCATGACGTGCCAGAACAGATGGCTGCAGCGCGGCATTTCATTGTTTTCTTGAACACAACCCCCCACACAACCTAACAATTTCAGAACAGATGGCAACAATACTGAAGCCAGAAAAGTTAGAAATGTACTTACCAAATACTTTGACCCATAGCTTACTGAATAAATAGGTATACTAACTTTGCCCTGTTTCTGTCCTTGCTTGTATGAAGGTAGTTTACCTATTTATGCAAGTACTTCTTTGACAATAGATGCGTAACAGCCTAATGTAACATTGTATGGAAATGCAAGATAACACTGATGTAGACATGTTTTATACATTTAACAAGGTGCTTTATTTGTCATGGTCTCTTCTGGCAATCCCCCACCTTACTATTTACCTCAGGAATTGGTCTTCAATCCCCTCATTTAATTTCCAGTCATTCCTAGGTTCCACGAACTACATACACCTGCTTTCCATCAGAAAATACAGGATAAAGACCCTGTGATCAAAACAACGAGCTGTCAGTTCATTGGTCGACCCCAGTGTGAGTAACCTTGTTTCATGGTTCATAGGGCCATTAGTTCTAAGTCTAGCATCGCTCCTGGATTCTCTCCAAACCCAAGACTTCAGGTATATACTCTCCTGGAAACCCATTCCACGCTCACTACGGTGATAACGCCTCCCGACTCTGCCTGTGTTCTGCACTTGGGTTTGTCCACCGCTACGCTTGTGTAACATGTGTGTTGCTTGTGCAAACATTCAATAGATGCAATTGTCCCCTTTGCCCGGTAACTCATTTTATTGCACATGTTAAATACAGCAAAATAATACACGAAAGACATGGCAAAAGTAAAGGCAAACAAATGAGGTAATAGGAAATTTCACTTTTGCCCAGTAACAAGCCTTATTGCATTTAGTAGTAGCTGCCGTCCCTTTCATCGGTGAAGAGACTGTGGCTGTAGAAAATGTTTCTGGACAAACGCGCACCAAGTCTTTCATTTGGCAATTTCCTTTTAAGTTTCTCTAGTCTAACTGGACAAACACGCACCAAGTACACCTTTTCCTCTTCGCTTGTTTTCTGTGTGTCTTGCGCCTGCCAGTAGGAGGAGATTCACGCAAATATCTGTTCTAATGTGGACGGAGGTATTTTGAAAATCGCCTGGTGTGGACGCCTATCATTTTTACGCCAAACCGGCGTTTTCAAAATTATCCGGTCTAGTGTGGATGTAGCCTGAGACTTTTCACAAGCCAAACATGGTCCCAGTTAGGCTAATGAACTCGGTTGTTCTAGAAAACATTGATAACAAGTTGGCTCATCTGCAGCCAACTGAGGAATTAATTCTGAAGTTTAAAGATTTATTTCCTGACGTTCCCAAGCAAACCACAGTCGCAGTACATGACGTAGATATTGGTCAAGCCAAACCAATTAAACAACAGCTATATTGCATGAACATAGAAAAGCGTAAATTGGCTGAGCAAGAAATTGAATATATGCTGAAAAACAGTATTATTAGGCCTTCAAAATCAGATTGGAGCTCACCGTGCGTTATTGTGCCCAAACCTGATGGTAGTGTTAGATTTTCCACTGATTATAGGAAGGTAAATGCAGTAACAAAAACAGGTGCCTGTTCTATCGGTGGATGACTGCATCGATAAGGTTGGAAAAGCTAAATTTCTTACAAAGATTGATCTGTTGAAAGGGTATTGGTGTGTTCCATTGACAGGCGGAGGTAGAGAGTTCTGCGTTACATAATTCAGACCCAAACCGGAAATGTGCAGGTTTCATTGAAATCCGTCCATGTGTATAAATACTCATTTCTATTCACATTCCTTCGGCCTCACTGGACAGGAACTCTGAAGCATCAAGTGGGAAACAGCAGGAGGTGGCCATTCCGCCCCTCTAACCATCAACAAGATGGCGGCAGCTCTCCCATCTCAGCCACATGTTTCTGCCGGATCCTCATTTCCTTGATCCCTTCGGTCTCCACACATCTGCCGGCCTCTGTTTTATGTGAGGACAATCACCGAGTCTTCACCGCCCTCTGTGGTGGGGATTTACAGACACTCACCACCCTCAGAGTGGAGACATTTCCCCTCATCTCAGCCCCAGACAGTCCACCCCCTTTTTCAGAGACTGGGATCCCTGGTTCAACCGGTAATGATGTTGTGCATTTCAATGTGTTCACCTCTCAGTCCTGGATTCTCTAATGAAAGGGTTATCACATTTGATCTTTCTTGGGGTACCGCAAGGCTCAGTGCTGGGACCCCAGTTGTTTACAATATATATTAATGACTTGGATGAGGGAATTAAATGCAGCATCTCCAAGTTTGCGGATGACACGAAGCTGGGTGGCAGTGTTAGCAGTGAGGAGGATGCAGGGTGACTTGGATAGGTTGGGTGAGTGGGCAAACTCATGGCAGATGCAATTTAATGTGGATAAATGTGAAGTTATCCACTTTGGTGGCAAAAATAGGAAAACAGATTATTATCTGAATGGTGGCCGATTAGGAAAAGGGGAGGTGCAACGAGACCTGGGTCATTGAAAGTGGGCATGCAGGTACAGCAGGCAGTGAAAAAGGCGAATGGTATGCTGGCATTTATAGCGAGAGGATTCGAGTACAGGAGCAGGGAGGTACTACTGCAGTTGTACAAGGCCTTGGTGAGACCACACCTGGAGTATTGTGTGCAGTTTTGGTCCCCTAATCTGAGGAAAGACATCTTTGCCATAGAGGGAGTACAAAGAAGGTTCACCAGATTGATTCCTGGGATGGCAGGACTTTCATATGAAGAAAGACTGGATGAACTGGGCTTGTACTCATTGGAATTTAGAAGATTGAGGGGGAATCTGATTGAAATGTATAAGATCCTAAAGGGATTGGACAGGCTAGATGCGGGAAGATTGTTCCCGATGTTCGGGAAGTCCAGAATGAGGAGTCACAGTTTGAGGATAGAGGGGAAGCCTTTTAGGACCGAGATTAGGAAAAACTTCTTCACACAGAGAGTGGTGAATCTGTGGAATTCTCTGCCACAGGAAACAGTTGAGGCCAGTTCATTGGCTATATTTAAGAGGGAGTTAGATATGACCCTTGTGGCTACGGGGGTCAGGGGGTATGGAGTGAAGGCTGGCGGGGGGGTTCTGAGTTGGATGATCAGCCATGATCATAATAAATGGCGGTGCAGGCTCGAAGGGCCGAATGGCCTACTCCTGCACCTATTTTCTATGTTTCATATGATGACCCCACCACCCCAGGGATCAGTCTGGTGAATCTTCATTGCACTCTCTATAACAAATACTCTCTAACCTCTTTGTTAATCCTCTATGGAATTAATTTGCATCTTCTGCAGCCCCGTGTTGCCCCAAACACTCACCTCCCACCCCTGTCACTATTTCCACCTTCCCACCTCCCCCTCACCTGGATCCACCTCTCACTCCCCAGCTCTTGCCCCATCCCCACCCCTCACCTCTTTTCTCTGACTATTTCCCGTCCACTCTCAGTCCAGAGGGAGGGTCTCGGCCCGAAATGTTGACGGTCCATTTCCCTCCACAGATGCTGCCCGACCCACTGAGTTCCTCCGGCAGTTTATTCTTTGGTCTGTATAACCCGTGTTAGTGTGGGGAGCGGGATTTTACACCATATTCCCGGTACAATCTCAACAAAGCACAAATAATTGTCACTTTGCCCGGACCAGTGGCCCCGCTTGTAGGGCAACAGTCTGCCGGTGTTTGCCCCCCAATGTGGTGAATCGCCCCCACCGTGGGCTCAGACATTTCCACAGATGAGCCCCTCCTGTCCCCACCGGGACAAACATCCTGTCCGCCCCCTCTCTCACCGTCTTCATCCTTTCAATAAAATCCCCCTCTCCCTCCCCGGGGAACCGGCATCAAACCGACGGGCCGAGCGGTCTCCTCCTACCTCTCAGCGATACATCAGACTCCGGCCGCAGGAGACGCTTCACAAACGCCCCAACTTCCCTCGGAGGGAAATGGAAATAAATCAGAAAGCGGACATTTACTTTGGGATTTGTTCCGCTTTAACGGTCAGGTCGCGCTGCACCAGGAGACGGGGTAACGCCCTCTCGGCTGGTCCGGCTCCACTATTGGGTGTAACCAGTGATTGACATCGCTTCGCACCAATGGGAATAGCGCAGCTCTGCAGTCGATTCAATTCCTCTGTTGACGTTCGGGGGGGGGGGCGTGCCTCGTGCTCAGTAGCTCAGCCGTTAAACCGATAAAGCTCGAGCACAGCAGCGCGTGTGTGACGTAAGGCACTGTGCTCGTGACAGCAGATGCAGATACGGAGAGACCATGGGTGACGTCAGGCGCGTGGGGGGGGCTGCTGTGTGACGTCACGTGAGGGGAGCGCTTCAGTTTTAAAACACCTTTTGTTGGGTCCGATCTGGAACAACAAAATTAAATTCGGGTTTCATCGGGACCGGATCCGGTGTTGTGAGATGTGTCCGGCTGTGCCGTGTTGTTGGTGGAGTGGGCAGCGGGGTGTTTGTCTCCGGGCTCTCCTCAGCCCCGGTTTTCACTTTGCGGTACCGCTTCCCGGATGGTATCAGGAGAGTGACAGTGATGTGATTTCCTGTGTCACGGGTACAGACAGTCGTCTCAAGTGAGGAGTTTGTGTGGAGATGCAGCTTCCCTGGAGGTGGAGGAAAGAGGACACACCAACAGGTGGAACCAGCTGTGGGAAGACATGGTTTGTCAGGTCTGAAGATGAGCTGAATGTACCATAACCTTCAGACTGAATCAGAAAACCATTCTGAGGGTATTTGAAATGTCAGAAGCAAGGGAGATGTGATCACATGTGCAGAGGGCAGAGGTTGTGTCTCCATCAGACCCTCAGTGAGATGGTTCAAGTTACAATGTGCAGGGATGAAAGCACAGAGTTTGGGGCCGGATTTAATCATTGATTCTAACACAGTGAGAGGGTTAGTTTTGCTGTAAGGAAGGAACATTAATGGAAGAAGACACAGGACCTTTATCAATTGCCGGTTCTTTAGCAGAAGTGACCAATTTGTATGTTACCTTGACAGAAATAGATATTCACAGTGGTGACAACGGGGTTCAGTCTGGTTTATTTCAGGTTGGAGAGGGGTGAGGGGTTTTGAAATCAATGCCTTGCGATGCCACTATCGTTAATTTGTCATGTCCAGAGTGGTGGATCACACAGCCTGTTCTGACCATCCACTCACTGTCTACACTGGTCCCATTTATCAGCACTTGGTTCATAGCCGACTGTATCTTGGCAGTTTCAATGCTCATCCACTTCGTAAATGTTGTGAAGGGACCTGCCTCCACCACTACCTCGGGCAGTGTGTTCCAGATTTCAGCTACCCTCTGAGTGAAAAATCTCTTCCTTAGATCCCTCTAAACCTCTTCATCCTCTGTTTAAATCTGTGCTCTCTGATCAGTGACACCTCTGTCTCAGGATTCTGGCCTGAGATCACAGGGAGAGCTGGTTAAGTGGATGCACAGTTGTCTTGACGGTAGGAAGCAGAGAGTGATGGTGGGAGGCTGTTTATTGGACTCGAGGCCCGTGCCTAATGATGCTTCCCAGGGTTACAACCACTGCTTTCATTATTCATTGCTATTTAATTATATTTGCATTTGCACAGTTTGTTGAATTCTATGCTCTACTTGATCTTTCACTGATCCTGTTACTATTCTATAGATTTGCTAAGTGTTCCCGTCAGAAAAAGTATCTCAGGGTTGTATGTGGTGACATATGTACTCTGATAATAATGTTTACTTTGAACATTGCTACTTGTCATCTAGATCAATAATTTGGTTGAGAATGTACAGGGTATGGATAGTAGGTTTGCAGCAAGTAAGTTCAAACAATTACTTTTTCTGAAAGATATTAAGTATAAACTCTCCGCTCTGTTTCCCTCTCCGCACTTGACCACCCCCTCCGCTTACTGTCTTCCCTCTCTGCCCCATCCTCCCTTTACCCCCACATTGGACGTAAGTTCAGGGTGAACGTGAATTATTTTAGGGGAGTCTGAAGGGGAATTCTTCACTCAGAGGTTGGTGGGAGTGTGGAATGAGCTGCCAGTGGAAATGGAGGATGTGGGTTCGATTTAGACACCAAAGAGAAATTTGGGTGATGACATGGATGGGATGTGTATGGAGGCTATGGTGCAGGTAGCTGGAAATAGGCAGCAGAAACAAAAACAGGTCGGCATTGACTAGAAGGGCCGAAGGGCCTCTTTCAGTGCTGCTGGACTCTGTGACTCTAATACTATTCTGATTTGTAATTTCCACAGTCAGTGCTTTGCTGCTAATGACAGAACCCAGAAATTTACTCAAATAAGAATTGAAAGACTCTTAGCTGGCAAAAGAAAGCGTTACAAGCTGTGATACTTGCCAAAGGGGGTGTTACTAAGTACTAACCATGCAGGTTGCCCAAACTTTTGCTTTGGGCCCTTTTCCTTTATTGTTATTTTGAAACTGTAAAAGATAGTAGTAGTAGTAGTCATACTTTATTGATCCTGGGGGAAATTGGTTTTCAGTACAGTTGCACCATAAATAATAAATAGTAATAGTAATAATAAATAGTAATAGTAATAATAAATAGTTAAATAGTAATATGTAAATTATGCCAGTAAATTATGAAATAAGTCCGGGACCAGCCTATTGGCTTGGGGTGTCTGACCCTCCAAGGGAGGAGTTGTAAAGTTTGATGGCCGCAGGCAGGAATGACTTCCTATGACGCTCCGTGCTGCATCTCGGAGGAATGAGTCTCTGGCGGAATGTACTCCTGTGCCCAGCCAGTACATTATGTAGTGGATGGGAGACATTGACCAAGATGGCATGCAACTTAGACAGCATCCTCTTTTCAGATACCACCGTGAGAGAGTCCAGTTCCATACCCACATCACTGGCCTTACGAATGAGTTTGTTGATTCTGTTGGTGTCTGCTACCCTCAGCCTGCTGCCCCAGCACACAACAGCAAACATGATAGCACTGGCCACCCTCAGAACATCCTCAGCATCGTCCGGCAGATGTTAAAGGACCTCAGTCTCCTCCACCATGTCCATATTGACCCCCTGGATGGAAACAGGGGTCACCGGTACCTTAGCTCTCCTCAGGTCTACCACCAGCTCCTAAGTCTTTTTCACATTAAGCTGCAGATAATTCTGCTCACACCATGTGACAAAGTTTCCTACCGTAGACCTGTACTCAGCCTCATCTCCCTTGCTGATGCATCCAACTATGGCAGAGTCATCCGAAAACTTCTGAAGATGACAAGACTCTGTGCAGTAGTTGAAGTCCGAGGTGTAAATGGTGAAGAGAAAGGGAGACAAGACAGTCCCCTGTGGAGCCCCAGTGCTGCTGATCACTCTGTCGGACACACTGTATTGCAAGCACATGTACTGTGGTCTTCCAGTCAAGTAATCAAGAATCCATGATACCAGGGAAACATCCACCTGCATCGCTGTCAGCTTCTCCTCCAGCAGAGCAGGGCGGAAATAAAGATGGAAATAAAAATGTAATCTTGCTTGAAATATTAGAAATCAGGTCATCTTTTACTTGCTTAGCAATTCATAGTTACAGAAATTTTGACCAGGGGTGCCCTAACTTTTGCATGCCACAGTATATATCCTGTGCCTTCTGAATTGCTTCCAGAAATTCCAGCCATTGCTGCTCTGTTTTCATCCCTGCCCATGTTCTTCTCAAATCAATTTTGAGCAATTTTTCTCTCATGCCTCTCTAATTCTCTTTATTTCACATCTGACTTTAGCTTCTCCCTCTCTAATGTCAGGGTGAATTTGATCATATTAAGTTCACCTGCCCCTAAGGGATCTTTGAACTTAAGTGACTTAATTAATTCCGCTTCATTACAACACCCAATCCAGAATAACTGATCCCCAAGTGGGCTCAACCACGAGCTGCTCTAAAAAAATCATCTTCTAGGCATTCTAGGAATTTCTCCTCTTGAGACCAACGCTGTCCTAATTTTCCTAATCACCTGCATGACAATCCCCCATGACTATTGTAACATTGCCCTTTTGGCACGGACTTTCTATCTCCCATTGTAATTTGTGAACCACATACTTACTAATGTTTGGACGTCTCTATACAATTTCCATCAGGGATTTTTTTTTACATTTGCTGTTCTTTAATTCTACCCACAGAGATTCTGCACCTTCCAACGCCTTGCCACCTCTTTCTAATGATTTTATTTAATCATCTTCTGAGGTGTATATATTTCGATGCTAGGAGTATTGCAGGGAAGGCGGATGAGTTGAGGGCGTGGATTGACACGTGGAATTATGATGTTGTAGCAATTAGTGAAACTTGGTACAGGAGGGGCAGGACTGGCAGCTTAATATTCCAGGGTTCCGATATTTCAGATGTGATCGAGGCAGAGGACTGAAAGGTGGGGGAGTAGCATTGCTTGTTAGGGAAAATATTACATCAGTGCTCAGGCAGGACAGATTAGAGGGCTTGTCTACGGAGTCCTTATGGGTGGAGCTGAGAAACAGGAAAGGTATGGCCACATTAGTGGGATTGTATTACAGACCACCCAATAGTCAACGAGACTTGGAAGAGCAAATCTGCAGAGAGATAGCAGGCAACTGCAGGAAACATAAAGTTGTGGTGGTAGGGGATTTTAATTTTCCATATATTGATTGGGACTCCCATACTGTTAGGGGTCTAGATGGTTTAGAGTTTGTAAAATGTGTTCAGGAAAGTTTTCTAAATCAATATATAGAGGGACCAACCAGAAGGGATGCAATATTGGATCTCCTGTTAGGAAACGAGTTAGGGCAAGTGACAGAAGTCTGTGTAGGAGAGCACTTTGGTTCCAGTGATCATAACACCATTAGTTTCAATTTGATCATGGACAAGGATAGATCTGGTCCTAGGGTTGAGGTTCTGAACTGGAAGAAGGCCAAATTTGAAGAAATGAGAAAGGATCTAAAAAGCGTGGATTGGGACAGGTTGTTCTATGGCAAAGATGTGATTGGCAGGTGGGAAGCCTTCAAAGGGGAAATTTTGAGAGTGCAGAGTTTGTATGTTCCTGTCAGGATTAAAGGCAAATTGAATAGGAATAAGGAACCTTGGTTCTCAAGGGATATTGCAACTCTGATAAAGAAGAAGAGGGAGTTGTATGAAATGTATAGGAAACAGGGGGTAAATCAGGTGCTTGAGGAGTATAAGAAGAGCAAGAAAAAACTTAAGAAAGAAATCAGAAGGGCTAAAAGAAGACATGAGGTTGCCTTGGCAGTCAAAGTGAAGGATAATCCAAAGAGCTTTTACAAGTATATTAAGAGCAAAAGGATTGTAAGGGATAAAATTGGTCCTCTTGAAGATCAGAGTGGTTGGCTTTGTGCGGAACCAAAGGAAATGGGGGAGATCTTAAATAGGTTTTTTGCGTCTGTATTTACTAAGGAAGCTGGCATGAAATCTATGGAATTGAGGGAATCAAGTAGTGAGACCATGGAAGCTGTACAGATTGAAAAGGAGGAGGTGCTTGCTATCTTGAGGAAAATTAAAGTGGATAAATCCCCGGGACCTGACAGAGTGTTCCCTCGGACCTTGAAGGAGACTAGTGTTGAAATTGCGGGGGCCCTGGTAGAAATATTTAAAATGTCGCTGTCTACGGGTGAAGTGCCGGAGGATTGGAGAGTGGCTCATGTTGTTCCGTTGTTTAAAAAAGGATCGAAAAGTAATCCGGGAAATTATAGGCTGGTGAGTTTAACGCCAGTAGTAGGTAAGTTATTGGAGGGAATACTAAGAGACAGAATCTACAAGCATTTGGATAGACAGGGGCTTATTAGGGAGAGTCAACATGGCTTTGTGCGTCGTAGGTCATGTTTGACCAATCTGTTGGAGTTTTTCAAGGAGGTTACCAGGAAAGTGGATGAAGGGAAGGCAGTGGATATTGTCTACATGGACTTCAGTAAGGCCTTTGACAAGGTCCCGCATGGAAGGTTAGTTAGGAAAATTCAGTCGCTAGGTATACATGGAGAGGTGGTAAATTGGATTAGACATTGGCTCGATGGAAGAAGCCAGAGAGTGGTGGTAAAGAATTGCTTCTCCGAGTGGAGGCCTGTGACTAGTGGTGTGCCACAGGGATCCCCATTGCTGGGTCCATTGTTATTTGTCATCTATATCAATGATCTGGATGATAATGTGGTAAATTGGATCAGCAAGTTTGCTGATGATACAAAGATTGGAGGTGTAGTAGACAGTGAGGAAGGTTTTCAGAGCCTGCAGAGGGACTTGGACCAGCTGGAAAAATGGGCTGAAAAATGGCAGATGCAGATTAATACTGACAAGTGTGAGGTATTGCACGTTGGAAGGACAAACCAACATAGAACATACGGGGTTAATGGTAAGGCACTGAGGAGTGCAGTGGAACAGAGGGATCTGGGAATACAGATACAAAATTCCCTAAAAGTGGCGACACAGGTAGATAGGGTTGTAAAGAGAGCTTTTGGTACATTGGCCTTTATTAATCGAAGTATTGAGTATAAGAGCTGGAATGTTATGATGAGGTTGTATAAGGCATTGGTGAGGCCGAATCTGGAGTATTGTGTTCAGTTTTGGTCACCAAATTACAGGAAGGATATAAATAAGGTTGAAAGAGTGCAGAGAAGGTTTACAAGGATGTTGCCGGGACTTGAGAAACTCAGTTACAGAGAAAGGTTGAATAGGTTGGACTTTATTCCCTGGAGCATAGAAGAATGAGGGGAGATTTGATAGAGGTATATAAAATTATGATGGGTATAGATAGAGTGAACGCAAGCAGGCTTTTTCCACTGAGGCAAGGGGAGAAAAAAACCAGAGGACATGGGTTAAGGGTGAGGGGGGAAAAGTTTAAAGGGAACATTAGGGGGGGCTTCTTCACACAGAGAGTGGTGGGAGTATGGAATGATCTGCCAGACGAGGTGGTAAATGCGGGTTCTTTTTTAACATTTAAGAATAAATTGGACAGATACATGGATGGGAGGTGTATGGAGGGATATGGTCTGTGTGCAGGTCAGTGGGACTAGGCAGAAAATGGTTCGGCACAGCCAAGAAGGGCCAAAGGGCCTGTTTCTCTGCTGTAGTTTCTATGGTTTCTATGGTTTAATATTTTACCAAAAGGGCCACCCAACCCCACTACCAGCTTGTTCTTGGCATGTTCTTTCAAGAAACATGCAAGTATCCTGGAAACAAGAGGACCTGCAGATGCTAGAAATCTGGAGAACTACACACAAAGTGCTGGAGGAGCTCAGCATGCGATGAGAATCAACATCTTGGGCCAAGACCCTTCTTTGGGATTCTTGATAACCACGTATCTGGAATATCAACAAGCAAAGAAAATAGAAAGCAGTGTGAAATAGAAAAACCCATTGACAAAATTTAGTTCAAGGCTTAAAAAAACCTGCCAAATAGAGCTCAACAGTTAACAAATACAACAAAGGCAATAAACACTTTCATCAATACCGACATTGACTTTTTTATATAAAAATATCTTGGTCCCATTTCGATCAGAAAAATTTACAAAGATAAATAAGAGATTTAACAAATTTTAGAAAAGACTATTTACACTCAATCCCACTTAGATTAACACTACCTTGGACAGAAGGAGGAAGAGAAATAACACAACATGAAAAAAAAATCACACAACAGTCAGATAAAACTTCTAAGTATATATTTTCATCAAAAATGAACAGGATTCAGCACTTCATGTGTGTATATGCAATCGTGATAAGAAATACAGACCAGAAAACTGAAATGAGAGGCCAACTCAGAAAAATGAATCATCACTATGGAAAAAAACACAGTGGAATGAGTATGACCCTTCATCTGAGCAAACGAGATGGTGACAGGGAAGCATCGAGCACCTGATACAGAGCACCTGAGAAATACAGGACAAGGTGGTTAAAAAGAGAAAAAAAATTCAAAGGTAGATGCAATACAAACAAGCAAGGCAATAAATGCAGAAAATGCCAAGACAAACCAGACACAATCCAACATATTCCAGGATCCTGCAGCAGGTTAACTCAATCTGATTACTTACAAAGGTACAATCAAGTGGCAAATATCATTCACCAAAATCTTACTTTAAAATACAAACTCATGACTGGCCTCCATCACTTCATGAAGGCACTATAAATTCAAGCCTGATCCAGGTTTAGAGTCAAAATCTTACAAACTATGTGATAATTAATACATTATTTCAGATAGGACTGTCACAATGGGGTGCTGGGAACGGACCCAAATGCGAGACACAGACAGTGAAGTACAGGGAACAGGACTTGACTAGAGTCAGGACGTGACAGGATTCAGGCAAGGAGCAGGGACAAGAATGCAGAGTTGGGCTAGGGAAAGCGGGACCAGGACTAGGAACCACGGACTAGGAGACAAGGCTTGGACTCTGAGCCTGGACTGGACAAGGACCCAGAACCTGGGTCTTGCCTCGGGCTCGGACCCCGGAACCAGGCAAGGACATGACATGGCTTCAGGACAGGACGTGGCTGGGGTCTAGAAGCCTGAGCTTGGAGACAAGACAAGGCTTGGACTCTGAGCCCGAGACTGGATAAGGACCCAGAACCTGGGTCTTGCCTTGGGCTCGGACCCCAGAACCAGGCAAGGACATGACATGGCTCGAGGCTTGGGGTCTTGGGTCTTGAGCTTGGCTTGGGATCCACGAGGCTTGGGGCTTGGCTTGTGATCCCCGAGGCTTGGGTTCTAGGAGCTTGGCTGCGGGATCCATGAGACTTGGGTTCTAGGAGCTTGGCTTCAGGATCCTCGAGGCTTGGGATCTTTGAGGCTTGGGTTCTTGGAGCTTGGCTTGGGTACTTGGAGCTTGAGCTTGGCTTGGGATCCTTGAGGCCTGGG
The DNA here is from genome assembly GCF_963921235.1 of Mobula hypostoma. Classification (NCBI taxonomy): domain Eukaryota; kingdom Metazoa; phylum Chordata; class Chondrichthyes; order Myliobatiformes; family Myliobatidae; genus Mobula; species Mobula hypostoma. The sequence continues at coordinate 194,869 of NW_026948238.1, read as the reverse complement.
GTCTTCGGCTTGAAATGCGGAGGCTGATAACTCGGAGACTGGAGCTGAGAGAGAGACTGGGAACTGAACATCAACATAGAGCCGGGACTTATCCTTCGACAACCCAGGACTCAACTTTAACACCAACATGAGACAGGACAGAATATAGACATAGAGCCGGGACTTATCCTACGACAAGCCGGGACTCAACTTCATCTCCACACCAAGGTGGAACAGGTCCACCTGTTGGGTAATGGCAGGACAGCCAGACTTACCCAACAGAGGAAAAGACAAGACATGTCTCCCCGCAGGGCAACAGCAAACCGGCCTGACTTACCCCACGGAGGCAGGGACAAGACATGACCCACCGCAAGGCAAAGGCAAAACGGCCTGACTTACCCCACAGAGACAAGGACAAGACATGACCCCCATGGGGCAACAGCAGAACAGCCTGACTTACCCCACAGAGGAGAGGACAAGAAGAGACAAACACCAAAGAACAACAGACAGTTCCACCTCTGCTCCGAGGTAGCTCCAAGTCTCAGTTCAGCCAGCAACCTCAGCTGGCTACAGAAACAATCGTATCCCTACCCAGCTTGGAGTGGCTGGCAGCCACTCAGCTGGCCCAGGAAACAGCCAAATCCATACTGCAAAGACTACTCCAATAAGTGGCAACAGGGCTCCATGAAGCAGTGGTCCTCCAACCAGGCCTAGAGATCACAAGTGGTTTTGGGGGACTGACAAGACAAAATCCAGCAGCCCACACTCAATCCCAAGGCTACTTACATTGCAAGCCCAAAGATGGGAATCAGGAGCCTATGATTAATTCAAACAAGGGACAGCTGGAAGACCCAGAGTTCTGAGTCCACGGACCAGACCGTGAACCAGAATGTGGACTTCACAGACCGAACCATGACAAGGACAATCCATAATAACCATTCGGATATAATATTACAGGATAAACAAGCAGGAACAACTCCCTCAACAGATAAAACCATTCCCAGCACACATTTTCCTCGACCAGTGGAGCACCTCACCACTGGTATTGTTTGTGTCATCTGTCAGACAACCAAATTATTTTCACTGTCAACAACAGGGATTCTGCAGATGCTGGAAATTCAAGCAACACACATCAAAGTTGCTGGTGAATGCAGCAGGTCAGGCAGCATCTCTAGGAAGAGGTACAGTCAACGTTTTCAGGCCCAGACCCTTCATCAGGACTAACTGAAGGAAGAGTGAGTAAGAGATTTGAAAGCTGGAGGGGGAGGGGGAGATCCAAAATGATAGGAGAAGACAGGAGGGGGAGGGATGGAGCCAAGAGCTGGACAGGTGATTGGCAAAGGGGATATGAGAGGATCATGGGACAGGAGGTCCGGGGAGAAAGACAAGGGGGTGGGGGAAACCAGAGGATGGGCAAGGGGTATAGTCAGAGGGACAGAGGGAGAAAAAGGAGCGTGAAAGAAAGAATGTGTATAAAAATAAATAACGGATGGGGTACGAGGGGAAAGTGGGGCATTAGCAGAAGTTAGAGAAGTCAATGTTCATGCCATCAGGTTGGAGGCTACCCAGACGGAAAATAAGGTGTTGTTGGCTACCCAGACGGAATATAAGGTGTTGTTTCCCAGACGGAATATAAGGTGTTGTTTCCCAGACGGAATATAAGGTGTTGTTTCCCAGATGGAATACAAGGTGTTGTTACCCAGATGGAATACAAGGTGTTGTTATTTTCACTGTCAATCAACTTCCAAACGTTGCTACTCTGTCATTCATTGCCACGCCCTGCTGCTGATTCCCTTCTCCTCATCATACGTTCTTACCCCAACCATCGTTCAGAGCCCCAAACTCTGCCCTGTACGGACCCGCCTCTGGTTTCTGATCCTGCTCCGTTGAAAATACAACTAATGGTTTCCCATTCTGCTTTCAGTCTTTAGAGGACAGTGGCGTTTTCTAACAACCCTTTAAAAGCAGGGAAAATGACCCAAAATGTGGAAATGAGCCCTGAATAAGGAGGTTTACTACCAATGTCATTCTTCCTCAGCCCAGAGATTAGAGGGACAAAGAACATCTCAGACAGAACTGCAGTCAGCTCGACTTCTTCAGTCTGCAGAGAATTCAAGGGAACCTCTTCACCCACAGAGAGGTGACTGTTTGGAACCCATCACCACAGGGAGAGCGAGAGGGGAACAACAGGGGAGGATTTAAAATGACAGTTGTGGAACTCAATCACTAGCAGGGTCCAGCCGGCCTGAGTGTACACTAGGTGTGTTATAAATTCACTGATACCAGAGACAGAGTTTAAAACTGAACTGATTTATTTGTCTCAGATCCAGAATATTAAACTCCAGTCCTATTAAAGGTGAATATGCAGCAGAAGAAACTCCTCCCATGCCCAGTGACCAGGGTGCAGAACTGGGTGTGGTGAGCAGCAGCAATAATTGCAGAGTTCAGCACCGACAGTCACTCTCGAAATTGCATTCAGCAACGGTGATGGACAAACACCCAGCATGCAGCTCATTGAAACTTCTCTCCAGTGTGAACCCGGTAATGTGTCACCAGTGTAACACGCTGTAAGTCTTCACTGCTAATGTAATGGCCTCTCTGTGATGTTTCACTGCTGAGGTAATGGTTTCTCTGCAGCAGCAATGTTTAGGTTACGAATAGAAATAACAGGGTTTTGGAGTGCAGGGCTATCCAATGACAGAAATGTTCTTTCTTGCGAGTCTGTAAGAGAGATTTTCATGGTCTTTTGCTGGGAAGAGATGAGAAGATGTGAATGGAGAGAGTGGGCCATTTTTCTTTTTTTTTTGTTTACTTTATTCACCCTATAGTCAAAGTAAGAATTATGAAGCTCAATCTTTTAATCAAATATTGTGTACTGTTTGTTATTTCAGGGTACTGATATGTAACAGGGGACACATCGCGCAGCATCCATCAAAACGAGATTTGTTTAAATTTGGCCGGGCTGGGGGGCTATCACCCCCTATATTAAGCTGCTAGCCGAAGCGTGAGTTACATAAGCTTCGATGACTGAGTGAATCCCTTCCCACATTCATAGCAGGTGAACTGCTGTGTGAACTCAATGATGCACATTTGATTGATTTGGTTGAGAGAATCTCTTCCCAAAGTCTGAGCAGGTGAATGGCCACTCCCCAGTGTGAACTGACTGGTGCCTCTGTAGGGAGGATGATTCAGTGAATCCTTTCCCGCAGACTGAGCAGATGAATGGCCACTCCCCAGTGTGAACTGACTGGTGTCTCAGTAGGTACGATGACAAAGTGAATCCCTTCCCACAGACTGAGCAGGTGAACGGCCTCTCCCCAGTGTGAACGCGCTGATGGACCTTCAGTTTGGATGACTGAGTGAATCCCTTTCCACAGTCTGAGCAGGTGAACGGCCTCTCTCCAGTGTGAACTCTCTGATGTACCTTCAGTTGGGATGAGCAAGTGAATCCCTTCCCACAGTCTGAGCAGGTGAACGGCCTCTCTCCAGTGTGAACTCTCTGATGTATCTTCAGTTGGGATGAGCAAGTGAATCCCTTCCCACAGTCTGAGCAGGAGAATGGCCTCTCCCCAGTATGAATTCGCTGGTGTTCTTGCAGGTTTGATGACTGAGTGAATCCCTTCCCACAGTCTGAGCAGGTGAACGGCCTCTCCCCAGTGTGAATTCTCTGGTGTACCTTCAGATTAGATAAGCAAGTGAATCCCTTCCCACAGTCCGAGCAGATGAACGGCCGCTCCCCAGTGTGAACTCGCTGGTGTGCCATTAGGTCAGATGACCGAGTGAATCCCTTCCCACAGAATGAGCAGGAGAATGGTCTTTCTCCAGTGTGAACGCTCTGATGTTCTTTCAGCTGAGTTAACCGAGTGAATCCCTTCCCACACACTGAGCAGGTGAATGGCCTCTCTCCAGTGTGAACTGACTGGTGTGCTTGTAGGCTAGTTAACTCAGTGAATCCCTTCCCACAGTCCAAGCAGATGAATGGCTTCTCTCCAGTGTGAACTCGCTGGTGTCTCTGTAGATTAGATGAGCAATTGAATCCCTTCCCACAGTCCAAGCAGATGAATGGCCTCTCTCCAGTGTGAACTCGCTGATGTTCCTTTAGTTGGGATGACTGAGTAAATCCCTTCCCACAGTCTGAGCAGGTGAATGGCCTCTCACCAGTGTGAACACGCTGATGTACCTTCAGTTGAGATGAGCAAGTGAATCCCTTCCCACAGTCTGAGCAGGTGAATGGCCTCTCTCCAGTGTGAACTCGCTGATGTTCCTTCAGTTGGGATGACTGAGTGAATCCCTTTCCACAGTCTGAGCAGGTGAATGGCCTCTCCCCAGTGTGAACTCGCTGATGTACCTTCAGTTTAGATGAGCAAGTGAATCCCTTCCCACAGTCTGGACAGGTGAATGGCCGCTCCTTGGTGTGAACTGACTGGTGAGCCATCAGGTCAGATGACCGAGTGAATCCTTCCCCACAAGTTCAGCAGATGACCAGCCTCTGCCCAGTGTGAACTGACTGGTGTGTCCACAGATGGAAAGACCGACTGAATCCCTTCTCACACACAGAACAGGTGAATGGCCTTGCCCAGTGTGAACTTGCTGATGTATCTTCATGAGATGACCTTGAATATCCACAGTCTGAAAAGGAGAACGGCCTCTCCGCTGTGTAAACTGACAGGCATGCCAGTCGGTCAGATGATCGAGTAAACCCTCCCCACAGTCTGAGCAGGAAGGATGATTGAGTGAATCCCTTGCTCCACTTCTTATATACGTGGACAGAGACAACAGCAAAACTGGCGTGTTGTGTTGGAGATTCCCGTAGATAAATTCCTTGTCATTTTTAACCTGAAAAAAGATTTACAAAATCCATCAATGGGTATAGGACAACATTTCAGATGAGATCACTTTAATTGCCAAGGTGTGATCTGACATCACACTGTTACAGTGAGGTTCAACCCAAGTTGGAGAGAGGAATTATCTTCTATCTGGGTACAGTGCTGGTATCTGGAATGACCATCAATCTCTCCGATGCTCTTCCTGTCTCTATAAGAATGGGGCATTCCTGCCGTCTCCAATCTATGACCTGGCTCAGTTTGACACTCTCCATTGGTATTATTCCCTGTTCCCACTGAGCTGCATGGGTGTCTGGCTCGACCGTAACTGAAACACTCTCACACAAATAGCCTATGTGGACGTTCAGCTGGGATTTTCTTTTATCTACTGTCAATTTAAAGTGCCACAGTTTTAAGGCCATGTAAACATTTCCTGCCCAGATGAATGGTTGGTCTTCACAGCTGTTAAAAGGAATTAAATGAACATTAGTATTATTTCTTGTTCTTGTCACAGAGTCATAGAAAAGTACAATACAGGCCCTTTGGTCCATCTAGTTTGTGTTGAACTATTTAACCTATCTACACCCATACCCCTACCATCCCGGTACCTATACAAACCTCTTCAATGTTGAAATTGAGCTCGCATGCACCACTTGTGCTGGCTACTCATTCCACACCTGGATGACCGTCTGTGTGAAGAAGTTAACCCGCATGTTCCCCTTAATATTTCACCTTTCACCCTCAACCCATGGCCTCTGTTTGTAGTCCCACACCATCTCAGTGGAAAAAGCCAGCTTGCATATACCCCATCTATAACCCTCACAATTTTGATACACCTCCATCAAATCTCCCCTCAATCTTCTACATTCCAAGGAATAAAGCCCAGACCTGTTCAATCTCTCCTTATAACCCAAGTCCTCCAGACCTGGCAACATCCTTGCAAATTTTTGGGGAACTCCTTTTAATCTCTTTCACATCTTCCTGTAGGTTGGTGACCAAAACTGCACACAATACTCCAAATTAGGTCTCACCAATGTCTTGTACAAAGTCAACATAACATCCATCTCCTGTACTCAGTACTTTGGTTTATGAAGGCCAATGTTCCAAAATCTTTCTTTCCATCCCTATGACACCACTTTCAGTGAAACCTAGACCTGTATTCCCAGATCCCTTTCTTCTACAACACATCTCAGTGCCCGACCAGTCACTGTGTTAAGACCTACCCTGGTAGATTCTACCAAAGCACAACACTTCACACTTGTCTGCATTAAATCCCATTTTCCATTTCTCAACTCATTTTTCCAGCTGGTCCAGATTGCACTGCAAGCCATGATATTCTTCCTCACTGTCCACTACTCCACCAATCTTGGTGTCATCCACTAATTTGCTGATCCAGTTACCACGCTATCATCCAGATTACTGATATACATGACAAACAACAACAGATCCAGCAGTGATCCCTGTGGCACACCACTAGCCACAGGCCTCCAGTCAGAGAGGCAATCATCTGCTACCACACTCTGGTATTGGGGGACATAAGAAATGATTCTTGGACTCTTGTAAATAACGGGTTGAAATTAAGTGCGAAATTATGTGTGCTCTGTTCTGGAAAGTGTGCAAATTTCTGTTTTGTTCTTCACTGAGGAATCTGCTTGCAGCTTGTTTAGATTAACGACTCACAGATGTCTCTTGGGAACGTTATGGAGAGTTGAGTTCTCATGAGACACAAATTGAACTAAGCTCCCTCCTTTGTCTAACAAAAGACAACAACTGATAAGGATTGGACAGAACATTCATTTGTAATTAAAACCCTCTTATCCAAGAAATTATGTTTTGCTCGAACAGACTCGGTGGGAATACCAGTTGAAGGAAGTCCTCTTTGTTTTGCTAGTTCTATAAATTGTAGCCTTTCTGCATGTTCGACAGAGATTCGTCACGAGCCACCAGAGGGAGAGGAGTTCAGACTCTCTGATGCTTGGCTCCGAGCTTCTCGCCAGCTGAGATCAAACAAATAAACTGGTGAGAAGGATAATGTAAAGAACTGTTTGTGATGTGGTTACTGGTCCGGCAAATTTAAGTTTACACCATACAAAGCATCTCATCCAGATACTTCACATCTTTGTACGGTTACTCTCTTCTTTTCACTTCAAGAAATAGAAGAGAACTGTGGACACATCATGGAAACAAGCCTCCCCTCCATGGCCTCTCTCTATACTTCCTGCAGCCTCAGTAAATCAGACAACATATTTAAAGATCCCCAGAACTCCAGACCAGACATTCTCGATTCTCAACCACCCACCGGGTCGAAGGTAAATGAAAACAAAAAACAGAAAACACACCACCAGACCGAGGGACATTTTCTAATCTGCTGTTATAAGCAAACTGAATATTCCTCAGCATTATAAGATGGACTCCTGACTTCATAATGTAACTTGATGTGACTTGCACCATACGTCTACCTGCAGTGGATTTTCTCTGTAACCATAATGCTTTGTTACACTCTGTTAATGTTTTACCATAATCTACTGTTGTAATGTGTTGATCTGAGAGGATGGTATGCAAGACAAGATTTTCATTGAACCTCCGTACATGACAATAATAAATGATTCCCCACTTTAATTGTGTGGAAGTATTAGACAGACTGAGCTTCTTCTCTGGAATTTCTGGAGAAATATTGCACTGAAGTGTACTTTGAGAAGCCGAACAGAAAAGGCTTCCTTCTAGCATTAATAGGGCGATATGCTTCAAAACATTGGCTGCACTTCGGCAATTTGTAACAGTGGAATGGAGTCAATGGAAAAAATTGCCCACCCTTGATGAGAGGACGTGACAGATCTGGATCTCACTCCCTTGTCTGAACGGAAGAAAGATTAAACTCCACAACCACTAGAAACAAACCCAGACGTAAGGAACTGCACACATGATGTCAGACCCCGGTGTAGCAAACCCATGCATAACATCAGGCATGTGGAGGGGGGAGGGAAGAGGAGGGGATAAGATTTTTGGTTCCATGGCTCTCTTCTAGGGAAGGTGGGACCTGTACAGAAGGGACCACAAGAAGAGAGAAGGTTCTTTGGAAACTGAAGATCTGAAGGAAGATAAGTCATCTGGACCAGATGGTTTGCACCCACAGTTCTGAAAGCGGTGACTGGAGAGATTGTGGAGGCATTAGTAATGATCCTTCAAGAATCATTTAATTCAGAAATGCCTCTGGAAGACTGAAAAATTGCAAATGTCACTCCACTCTTCAAGAAGGGAGAGGGGCACAAGAAAGGAAACTATAGGCCACTAAGTCCGACAGTGGTTTGAACGGTGTCGGAGTCGATTGTTAAGGATGTGAATTTGGGGTACTTGAAGGCACAAGATAAAATAGGCCGGAGTCAGCATTGCTTCCTCAAGGGAAAATCTTGCCTAATAAATTTGTTGGAATGCTTTGAAGAAATAATAAGCAGGGTAGACAAAGGAGAATTGGATGATGTTGTGTACTTGGATTTTCAGGCCTTTGACAAGGTGCAACACAGGAGCTCCTTAACAAGCTGTGAGCCTATGTTATTACAGGGAAAAGGTAGTGGCTGATCGGCAGGAGGAAGCGAGTGGGAATACAGACAACCTTTTCTGCCTGGCTATCAGTTTCTCGTGGAGTTCCACAGGGGTCTATATTGGGAATGATTCTTTTCATGTTATATGCCAATGATTTGGACGATGGAATTGATGGCTTTGTTGCAAAGTTTGCAGGGGATGTAAAGATAGGTGGAAGGGCAGGTCGTTTTGGGGAAGTAGGGAGGCTACAGAAAGATCAGGAAAATGGGCAAGGAAATGGCAGATAGAATAGTGTGTTGGGAGTTGCATGATGATACACTTCACTAGAAGAAATGAAAGGGTTGACTATTCTCTAAATGGAGAGAACGTACAAAAAAATCTGAGTGCAAATGGACTTGGGAGTCCTTGTGCAGGATTCCCTAAAGGTTAATTTGTGGGTTGAGTCTGTGGTGAGGAAGGCAAACATGATGTTCACGTTCAGTTCAGGAAGACTAAAATATAAAAGTGAGGATGTAATGTTGAGACTTTATAAAGCTCTTGGATTATTCTCAGCAGTTTTGGGCCCCTTATCTCAGAAAGGATGTGCTGACACTGGAGGGAGTTCAAAGCAGGTTTACAAAACTGAGTGCAGAATTGAATGGCCTGTCACATGAAGAGCATTTGATGGCTCTGGACCTGTATTCAGAGAAATGAAGGATGATTTCATTGAATTCTATCAAATGGTGAATGGCCTTGATTAAGTGGATGTGGAGAGGATGCTTCCTGTATTGGGAGAGTCCAGGACCAGAGCACGCAGCCTCAGATTAAAGGAGGCAGTGGGACATCCTTTTAGAAAGGAGATGAGGGGGAATTTCTTTAGCCAGAGAGTGGTGAATCTGTGGAATCCTTTGCCACGGGCAGGTGTGAAGGCCAAGTATTTATGGATATCAAAGGCAGAGGTTGCTGGATTCTTGATTGATGACAGTTTACGGGGAAAAGGAAGGAGACTGGGACTGAGGAAAATTGGAACAGGCATGATTAAATGGCACAGCAGGAGCAATGGGCCCAATGGTCTAATTTTGCTCTGACGTTTTATGTCGGGGCACCAAAATGATGTCACATGTGGGTGAGAGTTTGTTTAATGGACATTTTTAATGATTTCAGGGGGTGAACAAAGGAAACTTAATGGGTTTCATCAATGAATCCAACGTTGTGTGACTTAAAGTCCCTTGCAAGATACCGTGCTCTGCCATGTTGTCCGAAGAGTGGGAGGTGTGGTGCTTCTCTCGAGCTGGGTCACAAAACCCCAATGTTTCTGAGGAGGACTTTCCAGGGTGATCTGGTCTGGGGTGGTTCAGTCAGTGCAGTGTCTCGTTGTTTAGTATTTTCAGAAACAACAGTTTTACTAATATAAACCGGAATTGCCAGCAGGGTAAAGACAGGTTCGTATCAGTTAACAGAAGACCTCTCATCCCTGTGGTCCTTATCTCCTGGCAATCTAAACACCCCAACAGTGTAGGTATCCCTTCCTCTAAAAGTGAGTGAATCATTCAGTTAGCTGATTGCTGAGAGGAATTATATTTGTTGGTTGTTAAAGTTCATCCAGATTTGGCTGATGGAGTTAATGCAGAGTTCGGGGGTGTCACACTGAAAGAACCCAACAGCCAGATCCTCTACGTTGTCCCCCCGACCTCCGGCCACTGGTGGCGCCACAGGGACCTCCTGCAAATCACAGCACAGTGCCGACCCCAGCTGTTGCCGGCGGATCTCCTGGTTGGTCAGCGATGAGGTAGGGAATGATCTCGGGTTTGTGTAAATCGAGGGGCGGTTGCAGTGGGAAAGGGCCGGGACCGAGCCAGACAGCTGGACAGTCTGGGCTGGGAATGTAGGATCAGTTAGTTGTGCTTCCCCAAGCTGTGAGAGTGGATGTCAGTGACGTGAATCTGTTTACGTGTACGGGTGTGGGGTAAATGGTGGGAAAGTTGTGGGGCTACTGGCGGGGTGGAGGGAGGTTGGAGATGTGGGTTATTGGACACAGTGTCACCCGGAAGGATGTAAACAGGGGAGGATCTGGTCCATTGCATCAGACAGCTCTTTATATTAATTTCTGTCTAATCTTGCTGCTAACATTGTGTTCGTCACAGAGCCCAGAGTCTGGGAACAGCTAGATGGTAGGAAGCAGCTCGTGATGATGGGAGGCTGTTTATTGGAGTCAAGGCCCGCGCCTCGTGGAGTTCCCCAGCGTTACACCCATTGCTACTTGTCATCTACGTCAATAATCTGGTTAAGAATGTACAGGGTATGGGTAGTGAGTTTGCAGCAAGTAGTTTCAAACAATGACTTCTTTTTGCAAGATAGTAAATATAAACACCCCTCTTTCCCTCTCCACACTTAGAACCAACCAAAAGCTATTTCAGAAGATGCAAGTTCTTCAAACGAGCAAACACTGAGGGAATGTGTGTGAATTTAAAGAGCTGGGATACTGACAGAACATTACCAGACCTGGAGTGATTGCAACTGGGTCTGACAGGTACTTCTGAGCACATTCATTCTCACCTCAACTATTCCCTACCTTACTTTGTGCCGATATGTAATGACTAAAGGACCAGTGTTTGAGCAAATGAGACTCACCAAACTTGCTCCTGACTGAATCAATGGAAACCCTGAGTCAGAAGGGTTCTCTCCAGTTGGTGCTCTCAGTCCTCGGGCTGGTTCACTTGCTGTTGTTCCCTTATCTTCAGTCGTGGTTCGCTTCCAGTTGTGGGTTTTTCTTCAAATAAATCCCTCACCACAGGTCTAACTTTAACATGAAAGATAATGAAGCATGTTAACAATACAAAGGAGAACAAAATATTTCTGCTCACTGAAATCTAAACATTGAAGACAAACATAATTATCTCAGTGAAAAAGTCTGTAATTGTCCCTCACACGTCACAAAACCTGATATGGGATAGGAAGGAGTTCAGTCATGGTAAGACATAAGATAGAGGAACAAAATTAGGTGATTCGATCCATCTGGTCTGCCCCACCACTCAACCATGGCTGAGTTTTATTCCAACACCATATTCCAGCCTTCCTCTTGTAACCCTGAAGCTACTTAGCAATCATGAATATATTAAGGACAGCCTCAACCACACTCTGTGGCAACAAATTCCACAGCTCAGCCATCTTTTGGCTGAAGAAATTTTTCTCATCACAGTTTTAAAGGGAAGCATCTTTATTATGGGACTGTGCTGTCAGATCACAGACTCTCTGCCTAATGGAAACATCCTCTCCATGTCTACTGTATCCAGGCTTTTCAGCAATCAGTAGGCTTACTTAACCATACCCCACCCACTTCATCACCCCGTCAAATGCTCCTCATACACAAAGCCGATCATTCCTGAGATTATTCATGTGAACCTTGTTAGCAACAACTGCACTGAACACATTCCCAAGTATAACAGACTTAAACCATTCCAGGGTGAATGTAATAAAAAGAAACTTGAATCACCAGAATTGCTCAACAGGTAAGGAACTGCTGTGGAGAGAGCAACAAATTTAATGATTCAGGTTCACAATCTTTTGTCAGAATGGATTCACAATTTTCCATTTTTAGTGCAGATCTCCAGCAACTGGAGTTGCTGTTTGATTTCCACTCCCTGACAGACAGGTGACAGGGAGGAGGAGTTTCCAAACACTGTTCGAACACTGAACCCCCAGGTCTATTTCTACTGGTGCAAACACAGAACAGCGCATTTAATCACAGCCTCTCCTTATGAGGGAGGGAATACAAACTCATTCTCTCCTCAGATTAACAGCTATTGCTTCCAAAGGAACTCCAGAAACAAACATTTGATCCCATACCAGAAATACTCACTCAAAAGCTCATAATGGATGACTCTGCCATAGTTGGATGCATCAAGCAAGGGAGATGAGGCTGAGTACAGGGCTACGGTAGGAAACTTTGTCCATGGTGTGAGCAGAATTATCTGCAGCTTAATGTGAAAAAAACTAAGGAGCTGGTGGTAGACCTGAGGAGAGCTAAGGTACCGGTGACCTCTGTTCCCATCCAGGGGGTCAGTGTGGACCTGGTGGAGGATTATAAACACCTGGGGATACGAATTGACAATAAACTGGACTGGTCAAAGAACACTGAGGCTGTCTACAAGAAGGGTCAGAGCCGTCTCTATTTCCTGAGGAGACTGAGGTTCTTTAACATCTGCTGGACGAGTCTGTGGTGGCCAGTGCTATCATGTTTGCTGTGGTGTGCTGGGGCAGCAGGCTGAGGGTAGCAGACACCAACAGAATCAACAAACTCATTTGTAAGGCCAGTGATGTTGTGGGGATGGAACTAGACTCTCTGACGGTGGTGTCTGAAAAGAGGATGCTGTCCAAGTTGCATGCCATCTTGGACAATGTCTCCCATCCACTACATAATGTACTGGTTGGGCAGAGGAGTACATTCAGCCAGAGACTCATTCCTCCGAGATGCAACACAGAGCATCAAACTTTACAACTCCTCCCTTGGAGGGTCAGACACCCTAAGCCAATAAACTGGTCCTGGACTTATTTCCTGGCATAATTTACATATTACTATTTAACTATTTATGGTTTTATTACTACTTATTATTTATGGTGCAACTGTAACAAAAACCAATTTCCCCCGGGATCAGTAAAGTATGACTATGACTATAAACCCAGGCAGCTTGATCCCCGGGTCCATTTTACTTGGATCTAAAACTGTGATATACCAGGACCCAACCTCAAAGGGTCACACAGCTGAAGTTGCCACTTACCCACCCTGAGAGCCTCACACATTGTCCCCACATATCAGATTGGGTAGTGCAATCCGGGATTTTTCCACAACCAATGTCCAGCTGCTCGAAATTTCCGCTTCATTGCAGAAGGACAAACATCCAGCACAATCTGTAGAAGCACTAACCAAAATCAAAGCCAAAACACTAACAGTTCCATATGCTTGGAACGCTGATCACAGGATTATAGCCCAAGCACCAACTCTCCCTGTACTGTTTGCTGCCAGTAAAATGCTGTAGTGTGTCTGCCAGTCACAGTTCAAAAACTAACACCTCCACACCAATGCAAAACAGAACTGGAACCTGATAATCCTCTAGCATTCCAGCTAACAAAAACTGATTCCAGAAATAACTCTGGGCGAGGCCAAAGGTGCAAAAGAACACTTCACAATGATGACAAGGGTTAGAAGAAAGATTGCTGATATATGTCATTGAAGACGTGTGACGTAGGGTGGACCAAGGTTGACCGAGATGGTTGATATACATCACCGAAGCTGGAGGGTGGGAGGAGAGAGACTGGACAGAGGGTGAACAAGATGGGCAGGTATTGTGCAGATGGAACCAGCTGGAGAAGAGATCAAAGACGATCACTGATGGTTCTCCAGCAATACACAGTTACAGAATTAATAGTACACACTACTGTATAAAAGATCTTAAACTGACAAAGTTAGAAGAAACAATAAGAAATTTGGCATTTATACTTTGATCCTCACCAAATTTTTATCAACACACCATAGAAAGTTTCCCATCCAGAGACTTCACGCTTTGCATGGTAACTACTCTGACGGTGATTGCGAGGAACTGCAGAGACATTTGGATACAGATCAGCACATCACAGAAACCGTTCTCCCCCCTTGACTTCCCAGTCCCTCGGTAAAGCAGGCAGTGAAATCAAAGATCCCCACAACCTGGGACATTCTCTTTTCTCACCCACCCCAATCGGGGAGAAGATACAACCATAAAGTTCAAGGACAAATATGAGGAGCCTCAGGAAGCACCGCAAGTTGGGGGAAGTTAACGGGATTCAGTGGCCAACATCAGATTTCCCCAACACAACATGGAGGAAGCATCACCACACATCTGGGAAATCTAACCACACACCACGTAATCTTGCGTCACAAAGCGGAGGGCGGGGCAGATCTGCGGGAAACAGCCTCACGTGACCAGTTGGCGGGACTTCCATTTCAATTCTCCGGAAATAGACGGTCTGGGCTCCTGGTTTGAATCGTTCAATGCAGATTCAGTGAAGTCTGCACATTTTTGACGAGCCCAGATAACTGGGTGCTAAATGAGTAATTGGCTCTCAGTTCGGGGCTCACGGACAACATCAGATCTCCCTGCTCGGGATCGGTCTCAATACTCACCAATGGAAAAGTGATATCTGCGGCCCGCAGACGGTGATCCCGACCCCTGGCTCCCCAACCGAGGAGGCGAGGACCCTTTGCCGAACCCGCAGACGATCCGCTTAAGCACTGAGCGGAAAGAAAACACCGCCCACCCGGACTGTGAGCGTACGCGAAGTGATAGTTGCATCATCCGGGGCGCGGGTCCTCGGAAACAGACGCGCAGACGCTGCCCATCTGAGGTTAAATGTGGTGGACGGGATCACGTGACCAGCGGGGTCTCTCTCTCTCTTTCTCTGTGTCTCCCCCCAACCATCCCACAGGCAGCGCACTCCGTGGCATGAAACAAACTTGTTGCTCGCATCTCCTCTCACCTTAAATGCATCAGACATTTCAACCCCCAGGAAAAATATACCGGCTGTCTGCTCTATCTATTCCTCTCGTAATCTTATAAACGTCTATCCAGACTCACCCCAGCCTGCGCCGATCAGGAGAAAACAACACAAGTTTGTTCAACCTCTCGTTATAGCTTATGCCGTCTAATCCAAGCAATATCCTGGTAAACCTCTTCTGCGCCCTCTCCAAAGCCCCGACATCCTCCCTAGAATGGGGCGACCAGAACTTTATGATATACTCCAGATGTAGTCCAACTAGTTTTATAAAGCTGTATTATGAACTGTAACGTTTTAGAAACGAACCAGCAGCAATAGAGTTCACAATGGAGTCTGGTTTTGATGTTAAAACCACTATCTTTATTAGTTTCTACTTATTATCTAGTAACTTAACGAAATAAAGGAAAGTTAACTATCCAGCCTGAGGGAACAAAGCTTAGAGTCTTGAGATCGTAAAGTAGGAAAGTTCAGTAATCCATGGAATAAATGATGGGAGAGAGATCCGTTGAATCCGTCCACACACGAGTTATCAGCGAAAGTGACGAGTCACAGGAATACCGTCTTCCAGAGGTTACCACACAACATAACCAGGCAAGCGGTTCCCTAAAATACTCCAAAATCCAATCCTACGGATTATACGAAGTGACAGCCACACACATTCATTGTAGTTCCGTGTACTGATAATCAATTACCCACTCTTGCGGGAATAGAAGAGTTCCAACCTCCAGCTGCGACAAATTGAAGCTATCAGCTTTTCCAGTCAGTGTATGTGTCTCTGTCTCTCTATCTCTTTAGACTGGCCGACTGCCTGTCTGCAGATCGCTCTCTCTCTCTCTCTCTATATATATAATATATATATATATATATATGTATCTCTCTCTCTCTCTCTCTCTCCCTCTCTCTCCCTCTAGACTGGCCGACTGCCTGTCTGCAGATCGCTCTCTCTCTCTCTCTCTCTCTATATATATATATATATGTATCTCTCTCTCTCTCTCTCTTTAGACTGGCCGACTGCCTGTCTGCAGATCTCTCTCTCTCTCTCTCTCTATATATATATATGTATCTCTCTCTCTCTTTAGACTGGCCGACTGCCTGTCTGCAGATCGCTCTCTCTCTCTTATGGTTAAATCCACAGTCAGCACCGTCAGCCTGTGACTGACGTCATAGTCCCGCCTCCTCACTCCGGCGCTCTTAAAGACACAGTCACAGTCCGACCGCAGGCTCGCAACAGCCGCAACACAACTTCCCGACTTTTCAACTCAGTGCTTCAACTAATAAAGATAACCACGCCATTTGCCTTCTTAACCACCCGATCAATCTGTGCAGTCTCTTTCAGGGAGCGATGAACTTGGAGTCTAAGATCCCTCTGATCATCAACACTGTTAAGGGTTTTGCATTTAACAGTGTACTGTCTCATACATTCGACCTACCGAGCTGCCAAGATGATCATCACTAATCAAATCTCACTGAGATTTCTCAGGTCCTGTTGAATTTATTGCCAAGTACACAAGTACGGGAAGGTACAGGTACAGAGAAACACTGACTTGTGGCAGCATCACAGGCAAGTACATTCAGATAACACACGGAACACAAATTGTACGATTCTCTGTCAGTCACAATCAATAAATACGTTTTATGTCATTAACAATATATAAAATACATTGTGTCCTGATCAATATTAAAATGTGTATTTTGTGTCAATAACAGACTTGGAAATGGTGAATTAGGTCCCTGTCTCCATTCCTCCTGTAGTCCACAACCAGCTCCTTTGTTTTTGTGACCATGAGGGAGAGGTTGTTTTCTTGACACCACTGTGTCGGGATGATGACTTCTTCTCTGTAGGCTGCCTCGTTATTATTTGAGATTAGGCCAGTCAGTGTAGTGTCCTTAGCAAATTTAATGAGCAGACTGGAGCTGTGGGTGGCGACGCAAGTCATGGGAATACAGAGAGTAAAGGAGGGGGCCAAGGAGACAACCCTGTGGGGTATGTGTGCTGAGGGTCAGAGAGACAGAGGTGAGGGAGCCCACTCTTACCACCTGCTGGCGATCTGACAGGAAGTCCAGGATCCAGCTACACAAGGCAGGGTGAAGGCCGAGGTCTCTGATCTTCTTGTCGATACTTCACGCCTTCGTATGGCTACTGCTCTGCCCATGACTGCAAGGAACTGCAGAGAACTTTGGGGAACAGAGAACATCAGAGAAACAAACCCCCCCTCCATGGACTCTTCCTACACTTCCCCTGCGTCGGAAATGCAGGCCATGTTCTCAAAGATCCTCACAACCTGGACATTCTTGCTGCAAACCCGCTCCCCATCGGGGAAGAGATACAAAAACCTTAAAGCCCGTACCACCAGGCTCAAGGACGGCTTCCTGAATGCGGTTATAAACCAAATGAATGGTCTCCAGTCCGATAAAATGGACTCAACCTCACAATGTAACTCGACGTGACCCTGCACCATATGTCTATCTGCACTGCACTTTCTCTGCAGCCATAATGCTTTGTTAGTTATTGTTTTGTCGTATATCAGCTCAATGTACTGTCGTAATGTATTGATCTGTGTGGAACGTCAGGTAAGGCAAGAATTTCACTGTAGCTCAGTACATGATAATAATAGACAAATTCCCCATTTTAATTGTGTGGAAATATTAGACAGACTGAGCTTCTGCTTTGGAACCTCAGAAGGAAACTTAACTGAACTGCTGTCATTTCTGAGGAATGCAAGTAAATAGAAAAGGCTTCAATCTCACATTGCGATCTGCTGTAACTGGGATCAGGTGACCAGTGATGGGTCTCCCATACCAATATCAGAATCAGGTTTAATAGCACCGACATATGTCATGAAATTCGTTTCCTCTGCGGCAGCAGTAGAACCTAATTCATAACAATAGATTTTAGCAACTATGAATTATAATAATATATATTAAATAGTTAAATCATATAAGTAGTGCAAAATAAAAATAAAAAAATGTAATAAACTCTTTTAGCTGTGTGGAAATTCTGGAGCAAAGCTTAACTAAACTGTACACATTTATGAGAATTTCAGAAAAATAGAAAATATTACATTTTCATGAATGGGTCATATAGAAACATAGAAAATAGGTGCAGGAGTAGGCCATTCGGGCCTTCACCGCTATTCAGTATGATCATGGCTGATATACCCAGAAATATTGGCTGCACTTTGGCGGGTCGAAACAGTGGTATAGACCATAAGACCATAAAATATTGGAGCAGAAGTAGGCCATTGGGCCCATCATGTCTGCTGCGCCATTCAGTTACAGACTGATCCAATTCTTCCATTCATCCCCAGTACCCTGCCTTCACTCCATACCCTTTGATGCGCTGGATAATCTAGAACCTATCTATCTCTGCCTTAAATACATCCAATGACTTGGCCTCCACAGCCGCTCATGGCAAAACATTCCACAGATTTACTACCCTCTGACTAAAGTAATTTTTCCATATCTACCCCCACACCCAGATTGTCAATAAAAATCCCAGAAAGTAGAGGTCCCAGAACAGATCCTTGTGGGACACCACTAGTCACAACCTCCAATCCGAATGTACTCCCTCCGCCAATTCCCTCTGCCTTCTGCAGGCAAGCCAATTCTGAATCCACCTGGCCAAACTTCCCTGGATCTCATGCCTTCTGACTTTCTGAATAAGCCTACCATGTGGAACCTTGTTAAATGCCTTACTAAAATCCATATAGATCACATCCACTGCACTACCCTCGTCTATATGCCTGGTCACCTCCTCAAAGAACTCTATCAGGCTTGTTAGACATGATCTGCCCTTCACAAAGCCATGCTGACTGTCCCTGATCAGACCATGATTCTCTAAATGCCCAGAGATCCTATCTCTAAGAATCTTTTCCAACAGCTTTCCACCACAGATGTAAGGCTCACTGGTCTATAATTACCCGGACTATCCCTACAACCTTTTTTGAACAAGGGGATAACATTCGCCTCCCTCCAATCCTCCGGTACCATTCCCATGGACAAAGAGGACATCAAGATCCTAGCAGAGGCTCAGCAATCTCTTCCCTCACCTCGTGGAGCAGCCTGGGGAATATTCCGTCAGGCCCAGGGACTTATCTGTCCTAATGTATTTTAACAACTCCAACACCTCCTCTCCCTTAATATCAGCATGCTCCAGAACATCAACCTCACTCATATTGTCCTCACCATCAAGTTCCCTCTCATTGGTGAATACTGTAGAGAAGTATTCATTGAGAACCTCGCTCACTTCCACAGCCTCCAGGCACATCTTCCCACCTTTATCTCTAATCGGTCTTACCTTCACTCCTGTCATCCTTTTTTTCTTCACATAATTGAAGAATGCCTTGGGGTTTTCCTTTACCCTACTCACCAAGGCCTTCTCATGCCCCCTTCTTGCTCTTCTCAGCCCCTTCTTAAGCTCCTTTCTTGCTTCCCTATATTCCTCCATAGACCCATCTGATCCTTGCTTCGTAAACCTCATGTATGCTGCCATCTTCCACCTGACTAGATTTTCCACCTCACTTGTCACCCATGGTTCCTTCACCTTACCATTATTTATGTTCCTCACCGGGACAAATTTATCCCCAACATCTTGCAAGAGATCTCTAAACATCGACCACATGTCCATAGTATATTTCCCTGCAAAAGCATCATCCCAATTCACACCCGCAAGTTCTAGCCTTATAGCCTCATAATTTGCCCTTCCCCAATGAAAAATTTTCCTGTCCTCTTTGATTCTATCCTTTTCCATGATAATGCTAAGGGCCACGGAGCGGTTGTCACTGTCCCCTAGATGCTCACCCACTGAGAGATCTGTGACCTGACCCGGTTCATTACCTAGTACTAGATCTAGTGTGGCATTCCCCCTGGTCGGCCTGTCCACATACTGTGACAGGAATCCATCCTGGACACACTTAACAAACTCTGCCCCATTTAACCTCTTGGAACTAATCAGATGCCAATCAATATTAGGAAAGTTAAAGTCATCCATGATAACAACCCTGTTATTTTTGCACCTTTCCAAAATCTGCCTCCCGATCTGCTCCTCTGTATCTCTGCTGCTAGCAGGGGGCCTATGGAATACCCCCAGTAGAGTAACTGCTCCCTTCCTGTTCCTGACTTCCACCCATATTGACTCAAAAGAGGATCCTGCTACATTACCCACCCTTTCTGTAGCTGTAATAGTATCCCTGACCAGTAATGCCACCCCTCCTCCCCTTTTTCCGCCCTCTCTATCCCTTTTAAAGCACTGAAATCCAGGAATATTGAGAATCTATTCCTGCCCTGGTGCCAGCCAAGTCTCTGTAATGGCCACTACATCATAATTCCATGTATGTATCCAAGCTCTCAGTTCATCACCTTTGTTCCTGATGCTTCTTGCATTGAGGTACACACATTTCAGCCCTTCTACCTTACTGTCTTTACACCGTTTATTCTGCTTCTCTTTCCTCAAAGCCTTTCTGTATGTTAGATCTGGCTTTACTCCATGCACTTCTTTCACTGTTCTATCGCTCTGGGTGCCATCTCCCCTGCAAATTAGTTTAAACCCTCCCGAACCTTGCTAGCAAACCTACCTGCAAGGATATTGCTCCCCCTCGAGTTCAGGTGCAACCCATCCAATCTGTACAGGTCCCACCTTCCCCAGAGAGACCCCAATGATCCAAAAATCCAAAACCTGCTCCCTGCACCAACTCCTCAGCCATGCATTCAATTGCCATCTCCTCCAATTCTTACCATCACTGTCACGTAGCACTGGCAGCAATCCTGAGAACGCCACCCTTGAGGGATGAGGTTCTTCAACCTTCTGCCTAATTCCCAAAAATCACACTCCAGGAACTCATCCCTCTTCATGCCTATGTTGTTGGTCCCAACATGTATCACATCTTCTGGTTGGTTTCCCTCTCGTACCAGGATGTTGTGCACCCGGTCAGAGACATCCCGGACCCTGGCACCCGGGAGGCAACAAACCATGCGGGTATCCTTCTCACGTCCACAAAATCTCCTGTCTGCTCCCCTGACTATAGAGTCTCCAATGACAACAGCTCTCCTCTTCTCCGTCTCACCCTTCTGCACCACAGGGTCAGACTCAGTGCCGGAGGCCCTGCCACCATGGCTCACACCTGGTCGGTCGTCCCCACCAACAGTATCCAGGACGGTAAACTTATTATTCAGGGGAATGGCTACAGGGGTGCTCTGTACTACCTATCTGCTCACCTTGGCTTTCCCCCCTCTGACTGTCACCCAACGACCTGCTTCCGACAGCCAAGGTGTGACTACCTCCCGGTAGCTCTCATCTATGACTGCCTCTTTCTCCCTTATGAGTCGAAGGCCACCCAGCTGCTGCTCCAGATTCCTTACATGGTCTTCCAGATCGCCCAGCCGTATGCACTTCTGGCAGATGTGACTCTGCGGGAGAGGGGAGTTCCCACAAGACTGCCACATCTCACATGAGAGGCACATCACTGTCTCAGGAGACATTGTGAAAACTAACTGCGAGCTTGCTCATCCCCTGACTCTTCTCATTGAAGCCTCTCAAGTCAAAGCCTCAAAGCTCCACTCCTTCACTGGCCCACTCACGCACTGGCCGCTTCGTTTGAGCTATCCCTCCATTTATCTGTTTGAGCTTTTCAAAATGTTTGGTCACCTGACCTCGACTGCCCAATCAGCTGCTTTCTGCTGAGTCTGAGCTCTTCAAATCTTGATTGTCTAATCAATGGCTTTCTGCTGAGTCTGAGCTCTTCAAATCTTGATTGTCTAATCAACGGCTTTCTGCTGAGTCTGAGCTCTTCAAATCTTGATTGTCTAATCAACGGCTTTCTGCTCATCTATTCAAATCTTGATTGTCTAATCAATGGCTTTCTGCTGAGTCTGAGCTCTTCAAATCTTGATTGTCTAATCAACGGCTTTCTGCTGAGTCTGAGCTCTTCAAATCTTGATTGTCTAATCAACGGCTTTCTGCTCATCTATTCAAATCTTGATTGTCTAATCAACGGCTTTCTGCTGAGTCTGAGCTCTTCAAATCTTGATTGTCTAATCAACGGCTTTCTGCTCATCTATTCAAATCTTGATTGTCTAATCAATGGCTTTCTGCTGAGTCTGAGCTCTTCAAATCTTGATTGTCTAATCAACGGCTTTCTGCTGAGTCTGAGCTCTTCAAATCTTGATTGTCTAATCAACGGCTTTCTGCTGATCTATTCAAATCTTGATTGTCTAATCAACGGCTTTCTGCTGAGTCTCAGCTATTCAAATCTTGATTGTCTAATCAACGGCTTTCTGCTGAGTCTGAGCTCTTCAAATCTTGATTGTCTAATCAACGGCTTTCTGCTGAGTCTGAGCTCTTCAAATCTTGATTGTCTAATCAACGGCTTTCTGCTGAGTCTGAGCTCTTCAAATCTTGATTGTCTAATCAATGGCTTTCTGCTGAGTCTGAGCTCTTCAAATCTTGATTGTCTAATCAACGGCTTTCTGCTCATCTATTCAAATCTTGATTGTCTAATCAATGGCTTTCTGCTGATCTATTCAAATCTTGATTGTCTAATCAATGGCTTTCTGCTGAGTCTCAGCTATTCAAATCTTGATTGTCTAATCAACGGCTTTCTGCTGAGTCTGAGCTCTTCAAATCTTGATTGTCTAATCAACGGCTTTCTGCTGAGTCTGAGCTCTTCAAATCTTGATTGTCTAATCAACGGCTTTCTGCTCATCTATTCAAATCTTGATTGTCTAATCAACGGCTTTCTGCTGAGTCTGAGCTCTTCAAATCTTGATTGTCTAATCAACGGCTTTCTGCTGAGTCTGAGCTCTTCAAATCTTGATTGTCTAATCAACGGCTTTCTGCTCATCTATTCAAATCTTGATTGTCTAATCAATGGCTTTCTGCTGAGTCTGAGCTCTTCAAATCTTGATTGTCTAATCAACGGCTTTCTGCTCATCTATTCAAATCTTGATTGTCTAATCAATGGCTTTCTGCTGAGTCTGAGCTCTTCAAATCTTGATTGTCTAATCAACGGCTTTCTGCTGAGTCTGAGCTCTTCAAATCTTGATTGTCTAATCAATGGCTTTCTGCTCATCTATTCAAATCTTGATTGTCTAATCAATGGCTTTCTGCTGAGTCTCAGCTATTCAAATCTTGATTGTCTAATCAATGGCTTTCTGCTGAGTCTGAGCTCTTCAAATCTTGATTGTCTAATCAACGGCTTTCTGCTCATCTATTCAAATCTTGATTGTCTAATCAATGGCTTTCTGCTGAGTCTGAGCTCTTCAAATCTTGATTGTCTAATCAACGGCTTTCTGCTGAGTCTGAGCTCTTCAAATCTTGATTGTCTAATCAATGGCTTTCTGCTCATCTATTCAAATCTTGATTGTCTAATCAATGGCTTTCTGCTGAGTCTCAGCTATTCAAATCTTGATTGTCTAATCAATGGCTTTCTGCTGAGTCTGAGCTCTTCAAATCTTGATTGTCTAATCAATGGCTTTCTGCTGAGTCTCAGCTATTCAAATCTTGATTGACTTGATTGCACAGACCAACTGCCAAAACTGCCAGAATCTCTCGAGTCAAAGCCTCAAAGCTGCACTCCTTCACTGGCCCACTCACTCATGGGCCACTTTAAATGTTCTTTAAATGAGCAAACACTGAGGGAATGTGAGTGACTTTAAAGACCTGGGATACTCACAGAACATTACCAGACCTGGAGTGATTGCAACTGGGTCTGACAGAGGCATAACTGGTATTTCTGGGCACATTCAGTCTCACCACAACTATTCCCTACCTTACTTTGTGCAGATATGTAATGTCTAAAGGACCAGTGTTTGAGTAACACCAAACACTCACCAAACTTGCTCCTGACTGAATCAATGGAAACCCTGAGTCAGAAGGGTTCTCTCCAGTTGGTGCTCTCAGTCCTCGGGCTGGTTCACTTGCTGCTGTTCCCTTATCTTCAGTCGTGGTTCTCTTCCAGTTGGGGTATTGTTCCAATAAATCTCTCACCGCAGGTCTAACTTTAACATGAAAGATAATGAAGCATGTTAACAATACAAAGGAGAACAAAATATTTCTGCTCACTGAAATCTAAACATTGAAGACAAACATAATTATCTCAGTGAAAAAGTCTGTAATTGTCCCTCACACGTCACAAAACCTGATATGGGATAGGAAGGAGTTCAGTCATGGTAAGACATAAGATAGAGGAACAGAATTAGGTGATTCGATCCATCGAGGCTGCCCCACCACTCAACCATGGCTGTGATTTATTCCAACACCATATTCCTGCCTTCCTCCTGTAACCCCAAAGCTACCTAGCAATCATGAAGATATTAATCTTTGCCCTAAATACACACAAATGATAGCCTCAACCACACTCTGTGGCAACAAATTCCACACATCAGCCATCTTTTGGCTGAAGAAATTTTTCTCATCTCAGTTTTAAAGGGAAGCATCTTTATTCTGAGTGTGTTGTCAGATCACAGACTCTCTGTCTAATGGAAACATCCTCTCCATGTCCACGGTATCCAGGCCTTTCAGCATTTAGTAGGTTTACTTAACCACCTCCCCTTTCGTCACCCCATCTGAACTCCACTGAGCACAGACCCATAACTATCAAATGCTGCTCATACATAAAGCCGATCATTTCTGAGATTATTCTTGTAAACCTGGTTAGCAACAACTGTACTGAACACATTCCCAAGTATAACAGACAATCAGGAAATTTAAACTATTCCAGAGTGAATGTAATAAAAAGAAACTGGAATCACCAGAATCGCTCAACAGGAAAGGAACTGCTGTGGGGAAAGCAACAAATTTAACGATTCAGGTTCACAATATTTCGTCAGAATGGATTCACAATTTTCCATTTTTTGTGCAGATCTCCAGCAACTTGAGTTTCTGTTTGATTTCCACTGCCTGACAGACAGGTGACAGTGAGGAGGAACTTACAAACACAGTTCGAACACTGAACCCCCAGGTCTATTTCTACTGGTGCAAACACAGAACAGCCCATTTAATCACAGCCTCTCCTTGTGAGGGAGGGAATACAAACTCATTCTCTCCTCAGATTAACAGCCATTGCTTCCAGAGGAACTTCAGAAACAAACATTTGATCCTAGACCAGAAATACTCGCTCAACATCTCATAAACCTGGGCAACTCGATCCCCGGGTCCATTTTACCTGGATCAAAAACTGTGATATCCCAGGACCCAACCTCAAATTCACACAGCTGAACCTGCCACTCACCGACCCTGAGAGTCTCACACATCATCCCCGCATCTCACACTGGGTAGTGCAATCCGGGATTTCCCCACAACCAATGTCCAGCTGCTCAAAATTTCTGCTTCATTGCATAAGGACGACCATCCAGCCCCATCTGTAGAAGCACTAACCAAAGTCAAAGTCAAAACACCGACAGTTCCACATGCCTGGAATGTAGATCACAGGATTATAGCCCAAGCACCAACGCTCCCAGTACTCTTTGCTGTCAGTAAAATGCTGCAGTGTGTCAGCCAGTCACAGTTCAAAAACTAGCATCTCCACACCAATGCACAACAGAACTGGTACCTGATGACCCTCTGGCATTTCAGTTAACAAAAACTGATTCTGGAAATAACTCAGCAAGGCCAAAGGTGCAAAAGAACACTTCGCGATGAAGACAAAGGTTAGAAGAAAGATTGCTGATATATAACATTGAGGAGGAGGGACACAGGGTGGACTGAGGTTGACCCAGATGGTTGATGTATATCACTGAAGTGGGAGGGTGGGGAGACAGGACAAAGGTTGAACAAGATGGGCAGGAATGAGCAGACGGAACCATGTGGGGAAGAAATCTAGGATGATCACTGATAATCCTCCAGCAATACACAGATACTGAATGAATAGTACATACTACTGCACAAAAGATCCTAAAATGACAAAATTAGAACAAACAATAAGAACTGGCATATGAACTTTGACCCTCACCGAATTTTTAATCAACACACCATTGAAAGTTTCCCATCCGGACACTTCATGCCGGTATTAACTCTGGTAATGGTAATTACTCTGCCCGTGACTGCGAGGAATTGCACAGACCTTCGGATACAGATCAGCCAAACCCCCTCCCAGCCTGGGAACCACAACGAACTGATCTGACAGCCCGGGCTCGGGCGCAAAGTTAAAACAAGGCCTGCGGGACCGGAGAGCCCGGAGTCTGCAGCCGTCCGGCAGAACTCGGTCCCGGGCCTTTCCCACTGCAGCAAACCCACGATTCACACAATATCGGGATCAGATCCTTCCTCACGGCCGCCGGCGACGGCTGCGGTCGGCACCGCGCTGCGTCCAACAGGAGGTTCGTGGCGGCACCAACCGTGCCCGGAGGTCTGCAAATCGCCGCCTGGAGCCGGAGGTCCACACACCGCCACCAGTGGCCGGCGGTCCGCACAGCGCCACAAGAGGCCGGCGGTCCGCACAGCGCCACCAGTGGCCGGAGATCTGCAAATCGCCGCCGGGAGCCGGAGGTCCACACAGCGCCACCAGTGGCCGGAGATCTGCAAATCGCCGCCGGGAGCCGGAGGTCCACACAGCGCCACCAGTGGCCGGAGGTTCACACAGCGCCACCAGTGGCCGGAGATCTGCAAATCGCCGTGGGTGGCCAGAGGTCCATGCAGCGCCACCAGCAGCCGGAGATCTGCAAATCGCCGCCGGTAGCCGGAGGTTCACACAGCGCCACCAGTGGCCGGAGATCTGCAAATCGCCGTGGGTGGCCGGAGGTCCATGCAGCGCCACTAGTGGCCGAAGCTGGAGGGACAACGGAGAGGTAAACCACAAACATGAGAAAGTCTGCAGGTGCTGGAAATCCAGAGCCACATAAACAAAATGCTGACGGAACTCAGCAGGTCAGGCAGCATCCATGGAAACGAGTCAACAGTCGACGTTTTAATTTGAGACCCTTCTTCAGGACCGAGAAGGAATGTGGGAAATATCTGATCCACATTGTCAGGGTGTTGAGTTTACCAGGAGACAGAGACTGCAGGGACGAGAGGTTTTCTGTTGACTAATACACTGTGTGTGGACCCCGCTGGCAATTCTGGTGTTGTGACCCGAATCGAGACAAACACCACGCTGCCCACTCCACCAACAACATGGCACAGCCGGACACATAACAGGGGACTTTACATCTCACAACACTGGATTCAGTGATGAAACCCGTGATTAATGTTGTTGTCCCACTGAAATCATAAGAAACCTCCATTAAGGTGTTTTTAAATACGAGCGCTCGCCCACAGGTGACGTCACACAGCCACCTCGCCCCCCCCCCACGCGCCTGACGTCACACTTGGGTTCCCCACACCGGGATCTTCCCTCACATGCGCCGTGTCTTACGTCACCCACGCGCTGCTGTGCTCGAGATGGTCGGTTTAACGGCTGAACTACTAATCGAGCGATCACCCCGCCCCCACCGCTGAAACAAACGCTTCAGGAACTGCCCTATTTCCATTGGTGGGCTGGAATGTCAATCAATAGTTACAACCAATAGCAGAAGCGGACCAGCAGAGAGGGCATTACCCCCCTGAATCCGTCGCCGGTATCAATCTCTCTGACAAAGAGAACAAATCCCGAAGTAAATGTCCGCTTTCTGATTTATTTCCATTTCCCTCCGAGGGAAGTTGGGGCGTTTGTGAAGCGTCTCCTGCGGCCGGAGTCTGATGTATCGCTGAGAGGTAGGAGGAGACATACGAAGGCGTGAAGTATGGACAAGGAGCTCGGAGACCTCGGCCTTCTGCAGTTGGATCCTGTCGGATGGCCGGCAGGTGGTCAGTGGCTCCCTCACCCCCGTCCCTCCGACCCTCAGCACACACACTCACACCCCGTACCCTTTACTCTCTGTGCACCCGTGACCGTCTCTCTGACCCTCAGCACTCACACACACCCCGTCCCCTTTACTCTCTGTGCACCCGTGACCGTCTCTCTGACCCTCAGCACACTCACTCACACCCCGTCCCCTTTACTCTCTGTGCACCCGTGACCGTCTCTCCGACCCTCAACACACTCACACACACCCCGTCCCCTTTACTCTCTGTGCACCCGTGACCGTCTCTCCGACCCTCAGCACACTCACACACACCCCGTCCCCTTTACTCTCTGTGCACCCGTGACCGTCTCTCCGACCCTCAGCACACTCACACACACCCCGTCCCCTTTACTCTCTGTGCACCCGTGACCGTCTCTCCGACCCTCAGCACACTCACACACACCCCGTCCCCTTTACTCTCTGTGCACCCGTGACCGTCTCTCCGACCCTCAGCACACTCACACACACCCCGTCCCCTTTACTCTCTGTGCACCCGTGACCGTCTCTCCGACCCTCAGCACACTCACACACACCCCGTCCCCTTTACTCTCTGTGCACCCGTGACCGTCTCTCCGACCCTCAGCACACTCACACACACCCCGTCCCCTTTACTCTCTGTGCACCCGTGACCGTCTCTCCGACCCTCAGCACACTCACACACACCCCGTCCCCTTTACTCTCTGTGCACCCGTGACCGTCTCTCCGACCCTCAGCACACTCACACACACCCCGTCCCCTTTACTCTCTGTGCACCCGTGACCGTCTCTCCGACCCTCAGCACACACACACACCCCGTCCCCTTTACTCTCTGTGCACCCGTGACCGTCTCTCCGACCCTCAGCACACTCACACACACCCCGTCCCCTTTACTCTCTGTGCACCCGTGACCGTCTCTCCGACCCTCAGCACAGTCACACACACCCCGTCCCCTTCACTCTCTGTGCACTTGTGACTGTCTCTCCGACCCTCAGCACACTGACACACACCCCGTCCCCTTTACTCTCTGTGCACCCGTGACCGTCTCTCCGACCCTCAGCACACTCACACACCCCGTCCCCTTTACTCTCTGTGCACCCGTGACCGTCTCTCCGACCCTCAGCACACTCACACACACCCCGTCCCCTTTACTCTCTGTGCACCCGTGACCGTCTCTCCGACCCTCAGCACACTCACACACCCCGTCCCCTTTACTCTCTGTGCACCCGTGACTGTCTCTCCGACCCTCAGCACACTCACACACATCCCGTCCCCTTTACTCTCTGTGCACCCGTGACCGTCTCTCTGACCCTCAGCACTCACACACACCCCGTCCCCTTTACTCTCTGTGCACCCGTGACCGTCTCTCCGACCCTCAGCACACACTCACACACCCCGTCCCCTTTACTCTCTGTGCACCCGTGACCGTCTCTCCGACCCTCAACACACTCACACACCCCGTCCCCTTTACTCTCTGTGCACCCGTGACCGTCTCTCCGACCCTCAGCACACTCACACACACCCCGTCCCCTTTACTCTCTGTGCACCCGTGACCGTCTCTCCGACCCTCAGCACACTCACACACACCCCGTCCCCTTTACTCTCTGTGCACCCGTGACCGTCTCTCCGACCCTCAGCACACTCACACACACCCCGTCCCCTTTACTCTCTGTGCACCCGTGACCGTCTCTCCGACCCTCAGCACACTCACACACCCCGTCCCCTTTACTCTCTGTGCACCCGTGACCGTCTCTCCGACCCTCAGCACACTCACACACACCCCGTCCCCTTTACTCTCTGTGCACCCGTGACCGTCTCTCCGACCCTCAGCACACTCACACACACCCCGTCCCCTTTACTCTCTGTGCACCCGTGACCGTCTCTCCGACCCTCAGCACACTCACACACACCCCGTCCCCTTTACTCTCTGTGCACCCGTGACCGTCTCTCCGACCCTCAGCACACTCACACACACCCCGTCCCCTTTACTCTCTGTGCACCCGTGACCGTCTCTCCGACCCTCAGCACACTCACACACACCCGTCCCCTTTACTCTCTGTGCACCCGTGACCGTCTCTCCGACCCTCAGCACACTCACACACACCCCGTCCCCTTTACTCTCTGTGCACCCGTGACCGTCTCTCCGACCCTCAGCACACTCACACACACCCCGTCCCCTTTACTCTCTGTGCACCCGTGACCGTCTCTCCGACCCTCAGCACACACACACACCCCGTCCCCTTTACTCTCTGTGCACCCGTTACCGTCTCTCCGACCCTCAGCACACTCACACACACCCCGTCCCCTTTACTCTCTGTGCACCCGTGACCGTCTCTCCGACCCTCAGCACACTCACACACACGCCGTCCCCTTTACTCTCTGTGCACCCGTGACCGTCTCTCCGACCCTCAGCACACTCACACACACCCCGTCCCCTTTACTCTCTGTGCACCCGTGACCGTCTCTCCGACCCTCAGCACACTCACTCACACCCCGTCCCCTTTACTCTCTGTGCACCCGTGACCGTCTCTCCGACCCTCAGCACACTCACACACACCCCGGCCCCTTTACTCTCTGTGCACCCGTGACCGTCTCTCCGACCCTCAGCACACTCACACACACCCCGTCCCCTTTACTCTCTGTGCACCCGTGACCGTCTCTCCGACCCTCAGCACACTCACACACACCCCGTCCCCTTTACTCTCTGTGCACCCGTGACTGTCTCTCTGACCCTCAGCACACTCACACACACCCCGTCCCCTTTACTCTCTGTGCACCCGTGACTGTCTCTCCGACCCTCAGCACACTCTCACACACCCCGTCCCCTTTACTCTCTGTGCACCCGTGACCGTCTCTCCGACCCTCAGCACACTCACTCACACCCCGTCCCCTTTACTCTCTGTGCACCCGTGACCGTCTCTCCGACCCTCAGCACACTCACACACCCCGTCCCCTTTACTCTCTGTGCACCCGTGACCGTCTCTCCGACCCTCAGCACACTCACACACACCCCGTCCCCTTTACTCTCTGTGCACCCGTGACCGTCTCTCCGACCCTCAGCACACACTCACACACCCCGTCCCCTTTACTCTCTGTGCACCCGTGACCGTCTCTCCGACCCTCAGCACACTCACACACACCCCGTCCCCTTTACTCTCTGTGCACCCGTGACCGTCTCTCCGACCCTCAGCACACTCACACACACCCCGTCCCCTTTACTCTCTGTGCACCCGTGACCGTCTCTCCGACCCTCAGCACACTCACACACACCCCGTCCCCTTTACTCTCTGTGCACCCGTGACCGTCTCTCCGACCCTCAGCACACTCACACACACCCCGTCCCCTTTACTCTCTGTGCACCCGTGACCGTCTCTCCGACCCTCAGCACACTCACACACACCCCGTCCCCTTTACTCTCTGTGCACCCGTGACCGTCTCTCCGACCCTCAGCACACTCACACACACCCCGTCCCCTTTACTCTCTGTGCACCCGTGACCGTCTCTCCGACCCTCAGCACACTCACACACACCCCGTCCCCTTTACTCTCTGTGCACCCGTGACCGTCTCTCCGACCCTCAGCACACTCACACACCCCGTCCCCTTTACTCTCTGTGCACCCGTGACCGTCTCTCCGACCCTCAGCACACTCACACACACCCCGTCCCCTTTACTCTCTGTGCACCCGTGACCGTCTCTCCGACCCTCAGCACACTCACACACACCCCGTCCCCTTTACTCTCTGTGCACCCGTGACCGTCTCTCCGACCCTCAGCACACTCACACACACCCCGTCCCCTTTACTCTCTGTGCACCCGTGACCGTCTCTCCGACCCTCAGCACACTCACACACACCCCGTCCCCTTTACTCTCTGTGCACCCGTGACCGTCTCTCCGACCCTCAGCACACTCACACACACCCCGTCCCCTTTACTCTCTGTGCACCCGTGACCGTCTCTCCGACCCTCAGCACACTCACACACACCCCGTCCCCTTTACTCTCTGTGCACCCGTGACCGTCTCTCCGACCCTCAGCACACTCACACACACCCCGTCCCCTTTACTCTCTGTGCACCCGTGACCGTCTCTCCGACCCTCAGCACACTCACACACCCCCGTCCCCTTTACTCTCTGTGCACCCGTGACCGTCTCTCCGACCCTCAGCACACTCACACACACCCCGTCCCCTTTACTCTCTGTGCACCCGTGACCGTCTCTCCGACCCTCAGCACACTCACACACACCCCGTCCCCTTTACTCTCTGTGCACCCGTGACCGTCTCTCCGACCCTCAGCACACTCACACACACCCCGTCCCCTTTACTCTCTGTGCACCCGTGACCGTCTCTCCGACCCTCAGCACACTCACACACCCCGTCCCCTTTACTCTCTGTGCACCCGTGACCGTCTCTCCGACCCTCAGCACACTCACACACACCCCGTCCCCTTTACTCTCTGTGCACCCGTGACTGTCTCTCCGACCCTCAGCACACTCACACACACCCCGTCCCCTTTACTCTCTGTGCACCCGTGACCGTCTCTCCGACCCTCAGCACACTCACACACACCCCGTCCCCTTTACTCTCTGTGCACCCGTGACCGTCTCTCCGACCCTCAGCACACTCTCACACACCCCGTCCCCTTTACTCTCTGTGCACCCGTGACCGTCTCTCCGACCCTCAGCACACTCACACACACCCCGTCCCCTTCACTCTCTGTGCACCCGTGACCGTCTCTCCGACCCTCAGCACACTCACACACACCCCGTCCCCTTTACTCTCTGTGCACCCGTGACCGTCTCTCCGACCCTCAGCACACTCACACACACCCCGTCCCCTTTACTCTCTGTGCACCCGTGACCGTCTCTCCGACCCTCAGCACACTCACACACACCCCGTCCCCTTTACTCTCTGTGTACCCGTGACCGTCTCTCCGACCCTCAGCACACTCACACACCCCCGTCCCCTTTACTCTCTGTGCACCCATGACCGTCTCTCCGACCCTCAGCACAGTCACTCACACCCCGTCCCCTTTACTCTCTGTGCACCCGTGACCGTCTCTCCGACCCTCAGCACACTCACACAGACCCCGTCCCCTTTACTCTCTGTGCACCCGTGACCGTCTCTCCGACCCTCAGCACACTCACACACACCCCGTCCCCTTTACTCTCTGTGCACCCGTGACCGTCTCTCCGACCCTCAGCACACTCACACACACCCCGTCCCCTTTACTCTCTGTGCACCCGTGACCGTCTCTCCGACCCTCAGCACACTCACACACACCCCGTCCCCTTTACTCTCTGTGCACCCGTGACCGTCTCTCCGACCCTCAGCACACTCACACACACCCCGTCCCCTTTACTCTCTGTGCACCCGTGACCGTCTCTCCGACCCTCAGCACACTCACACACCCCGTCCCCTTTACTCTCTGTGCACCCGTGACCGTCTCTCCGACCCTCAGCACACTCACACACACCCGTCCCCTTTACTCTCTGTGCACCCGTGACCGTCTCTCCGACCCTCAGCACACTCACACACACCCCGTCCCCTTTACTCTCTGTGCACCCGTGACCGTCTCTCCGACCCTCAGCACACTCACACACACCCCGTCCCCTTTACTCTCTGTGCACCCGTGACCGTCTCTCCGACCCTCAGCACACTCACACACCCCGTCCCCTTTACTCTCTGTGCACCCGTGACCGTCTCTCCGACCCTCAGCACACTCACACACCCCGTCCCCTTTACTCTCTGTGCACCCGTGACCGTCTCTCCGACCCTCAGCACACTCACACACACCCCGTCCCCTTTACTCTCTGTGCACCCGTGACTGTCTCTCCGACCCTCAGCACACTCACACACACCCCGTCCCCTTTACTCTCTGTGCACCCGTGACCGTCTCTCTGACCCTCAGCACACTCACACACACCCGTCCCCTTTACTCTCTGTGCACCCGTGACCGTCTCTCCGACCCTCAACACACTCACACACCCAGTCCCCTTTACTCTCTGTGCACCCATGACCGACTCTCGGACCCTCAGTACACACTCACACACCCCGTCCCCTTTACTCTCTGTGCACCCGTGACCGTCTCTCCGACCCTCAGCACACTCACACACACCCCGTCCCCTTTACTCTCTGTGTACCCGTGACCGTCTCTCCGACCCTCAGCACACTCACACACCCCGTCCCCTTTACTCTCTGTGCACCCGTGACCGTCTCTCCGACCCTCAGCACACTCACACACACCCCGTCCCCTTTACTCTCTGTGCACCCGTGACCGTCTCTCCGACCCTCAGCACACTCACACACACCCCGTCCCCTTTACTCTCTGTGCACCCGTGACCGTCTCTCCGACCCTCAGCACACTCACACACCCCGTCCCCTTTACTCTCTGTGCACCCGTGACCGTCTCTCCGACCCTCAGCACACTCACACACCCCGTCCCCTTTACTGTCTGTGTACCCGTGACCGTCTCTCCGACCCTCAGCACACTCACACACACCCCGTCCCCTTTACTCTCTGTGCACCCGTGACCGTCTCTCCGACCCTCAGCACACTCACACACCCCGTCCCCTTTACTCTCTGTGCACCCGTGACCGTCTCTCCGACCCTCAGCACACTCACACACACCCCGTCCCCTTTACTCTCTGTGCACCCGTGACCGTCTCTCCGACCCTCAGCACACTCACACACACCCCGTCCCCTTTACTCTCTGTGCACCCGTGACCGTCTCTCCGACCCTCAGCACACACTCACACACCCCGTCCCCTTTACTCTCTGT
Organism: Mobula hypostoma; assembly: GCF_963921235.1. Classification (NCBI taxonomy): domain Eukaryota; kingdom Metazoa; phylum Chordata; class Chondrichthyes; order Myliobatiformes; family Myliobatidae; genus Mobula; species Mobula hypostoma. Next base: position 160,448 of record NW_026948238.1, on the reverse strand, counting down.
GCACCCGTGACCGTCTCTCCGACCCTCAGCACACTCACACACACCCCGTCCCCTTTACTCTCTGTGCACCCGTGACCGTCTCTCCGACCCTCAGCACACTCACACACACCCGTCCCCTTTACTCTCTGTGCACCCGTGACCGTCTCTCCGACCCTCAGCACACTCACACACACCCGTCCCCTTTACTCTCTGTGCACCTGTGACCGTCTCTCCGACCCTCAGCACACTCACACACACCCCGTCCCCTTTACTCTCTGTGCACCCGTGACCGTCTCTCCGACCCTCAGCACACTCACACACACCCCGTCCCCTTTACTCTCTGTGCACCCGTGACCGTCTCTCCGACCCTCAGCACACTCACACACACCCCGTCCCCTTTACTCTCTGTGCACCCGTGACCGTCTCTCCGACCCTCAGCACACTCACACACACCCCGTCCCCTTTACTCTCTGTGCACCCGTGACCGTCTCTCCGACCCTCAGCACACTCACACCCCGTCCCCTTTACTCTCTGTGCACCCATGACCGTCTCTCCGACCCTCAGCACAGTCACTCACACCCCGTCCCCTTTACTCTCTGTGCACCCGTGACCGTCTCTCCGACCCTCAGCACACTCACACACACCCCGTCCCCTTTACTCTCTGTGCACCCGTGACCGTCTCTCCGACCCTCAGCACACTCACACACACCCCGTCCCCTTTACTCTCTGTGCACCCGTGACCGTCTCTCCGACCCTCAGCACACTCACACACACCCCGTCCCCTTTACTCTCTGTGCACCCGTGACCGTCTCTCCGACCCTCAGCACACTCACACACACCCCGTCCCCTTTACTCTCTGTGCACCCGTGACCGTCTCTCCGACCCTCAGCACACTCACACACACCCCGTCCCCTTTACTCTCTGTGCACCCGTGACCGTCTCTCCGACCCTCAGCACACTCACACACACCCCGTCCCCTTTACTCTCTGTGCACCCGTGACCGTCTCTCCGACCCTCAGCACACTCACACACACCCCGTCCCCTTTACTCTCTGTGCACCCGTGACCGTCTCTCCGACCCTCAGCACACTCACACACACCCGTCCCCTTTACTCTCTGTGCACCCGTGACCGTCTCTCCGACCCTCAGCACACACACACACCCCGTCCCCTTTACTCTCTGTGCACCCGTGACCGTCTCTCCGACCCTCAGCACACTCACACACACCCCGTCCCCTTTACTCTCTGTGCACCCGTGACCGTCTCTCCGACCCTCAGCACACTCACACACACCCCGTCCCCTTTACTCTCTGTGTACCCGTGACCGTCTCTCCGACCCTCAGCACACTCACACACACCCGTCCCCTTTACTCTCTGTGCACCCGTGACCGTCTCTCCGACCCTCAGCACACTCACTCACACCCCGTCCCCTTTACTCTCTGTGCACCCGTGACCGTCTCTCCGACCCTCAGCACACTCACACACACCCCGTCCCCTTTACTCTCTGTGCACCCGTGACCGTCTCTCCGACCCTCAGCACACTCACACACACCCCGTCCCCTTTACTCTCTGTGCACCCGTGACCGTCTCTCCGACCCTCAGCACACTCACACACACCCCGTCCCCTTTACTCTCTGTGCACCCGTGACTGTCTCTCCGACCCTCAGCACACTCACACACACCCCGTCCCCTTTACTCTCTGTGCACCCGTGACCGTCTCTCCGACCCTCAGCACACTCACACACACCCCGTCCCCTTTACTCTCTGTGCACCCGTGACCGTCTCTCCGACCCTCAGCACACTCACACACCCGTCCCCTTTACTCTCTGTGCACCCGTGACCGTCTCTCCGACCCTCAGCACACTCACACACCCAGTCCCCTTTACTCTCTGTGCACCCATGACCGTCTCTCCGACCCTCAGCACACTCACACACCCCGTCCCCTTTACTCTCTGTGCACCCGTGACCGTCTCTCCGACCCTCAGCACACACTCACACACACCCCGTCCCCTTTACTCTCTGTGCACCCGTGACCGTCTCTCCGACCCTCAGCACACTCACACACACCCCGTCCCCTTTACTCTCTGTGCACCCGTGACCGTCTCTCCGACCCTCAGCACACTCACACACACCCCGTCCCCTTTACTCTCTGTGCACCCGTGACCGTCTCTCCGACCCTCAGCACACTCACACACACCCCGTCCCCTTTACTCTCTGTGCACCCGTGACCGTCTCTCCGACCCTCAGCACACTCACACACCCCGTCCCCTTTACTCTCTGTGCACCCGTGACCGTCTCTCCGACCCTCAGCACACTCACACACCCCGTCCCCTTTACTCTCTGTGCACCCGTGACCGTCTCTCCGACCCTCAGCACACTCACACACACCCCGTCCCCTTTACTCTCTGTGCACCCGTGACCGTCTCTCCGACCCTCAGCACACTCACACCCACCCTGTCCCCTTTACTCTCTGTGCACCCGTGACCGTCTCTCCGACCCTCAGCACACACTCACACACCCCGTCCCCTTTACTCTCTGTGCACCCGTGACCGTCTCTCCGACCCTCAGCACACTCACACACACCCCGTCCCCTTTACTCTCTGTGCACCCGTGACCGTCTCTCCGACCCTCAGCACACTCACACACACCCCGTCCCCTTTACTCTCTGTGCACCCGTGACCGTCTCTCCGACCCTCAGCACACTCACACACACCCCGTCCCCTTTACTCTCTGTGCACCCGTGACCGTCTCTCCGACCCTCAGCACACTCACACACACCCCGTCCCCTTTACTCTCTGTGCACCCGTGACCGTCTCTCCGACCCTCAGCACACTCACACACCCCGTCCCCTTTACTCTCTGTGCACCCGTGACCGTCTCTCCGACCCTCAGCACACTCACACACACCCCGTCCCCTTTACTCTCTGTGCACCCGTGACCGTCTCTCCGACCCTCAGCACACTCACACACACCCCGTCCCCTTTACTCTCTGTGCACCCGTGACCGTCTCTCCGACCCTCAGCACACTCACACTCACACCCCGTCCCCTTTACTCTCTGTGCACCCGTGACCGTCTCTCCGACCCTCAGCACACTCACACACCCCGTCCCCTTTACTCTCTGTGCACCCGTGACCGTCTCTCCGACCCTCAGCACACTCACACACACCCCGTCCCCTTTACTCTCTGTGCACCCGTGACCGTCTCTCCGACCCTCAGCACACTCACACACACCCCGTCCCCTTTACTCTCTGTGCACCCGTGACCGTCTCTCCGACCCTCAGCACACTCACACACACCCCGTCCCCTTTACTCTCTGTGCACCCGTGACCGTCTCTCCGACCCTCAGCACACTCACACACACCCCGTCCCCTTTACTCTCTGTGCACCCGTGACCGTCTCTCCGACCCTCAGCACACTCACACACACCCCGTCCCCTTTACTCTCTGTGCACCCGTGACCGTCTCTCCGACCCTCAGCACACTCACACACACCCCGTCCCCTTTACTCTCTGTGCACCCGTGACCGTCTCTCCGACCCTCAGCACACTCACACACACCCCGTCCCCTTTACTCTCTGTGCACCCGTGACCGTCTCTCCGACCCTCAGCACACTCACACACACCCCGTCCCCTTTACTCTCTGTGCACCCGTGACCGTCTCTCCGACCCTCAGCACACTCACACACACCCCGTCCCCTTTACTCTCTGTGCACCCGTGACCGTCTCTCCGACCCTCAGCACACTCACACACCCCGTCCCCTTTACTCTCTGTGCACCCGTGACCGTCTCTCCGACCCTCAGCACACTCACACACACCCCGTCCCCTTTACTCTCTGTGCACCCGTGACCGTCTCTCCGACCCTCAGCACACTCACACACCCCCGTCCCCTTTACTCTCTGTCACCCGTGACCGTCTCTCCGACCCTCAGCACACTCACACACACCCCGTCCCCTTTACTCTCTGTGCACCCGTGACCGTCTCTCCGACCCTCAGCACACTCACACACACCCCGTCCCCTTTACTCTCTGTGCACCCGTGACCGTCTCTCCGACCCTCAGCACACTCACACACACCCCGTCCCCTTTACTCTCTGTGCACCCGTGACCGTCTCTCCGACCCTCAGCACACTCACACACACCCCGTCCCCTTTACTCTCTGTGCACCCGTGACCGTCTCTCCGACCCTCAGCACACTCACACACACCCCGTCCCCTTTACTCTCTGTGCACCCGTGACCGTCTCTCCGACCCTCAGCACACTCACACACACCCCGTCCCCTTTACTCTCTGTGCACCCGTGACCGTCTCTCCGACCCTCAGCACACTCACACACACCCCGTCCCCTTTACTCTCTGTGCACCCGTGACCGTCTCTCCGACCCTCAGCACACTCACACACACCCCGTCCCCTTTACTCTCTGTGCACCCGTGACCGTCTCTCCGACCCTCAGCACACTCACACACCCCGTCCCCTTTACTCTCTGTGCACCCGTGACTGTCTCTCCGACCCTCAGCACACACTCACACACACCCCGTCCCCTTTACTCTCTGTCCACCCGTGACCGTCTCTCCGACCCTCAGCACACTCACACACCCCGTCCCCTTTACTCTCTGTGCACCCGTGACCGTCTCTCCGACCCTCAGCACACTCACACACACCCCGTCCCCTTTACTCTCTGTGCACCCGTGACCGTCTCTCCGACCCTCAGCACACTCACACACACCCGTCCCCTTTACTCTCTGTGCACCCGTGACCGTCTCTCCGACCCTCAGCACACTCACACACACCCCGTCCCCTTTACTCTCTGTGCACCCGTGACCGTCTCTCCGACCCTCAGCACACTCACACACACCCCGTCCCCTTTACTCTCTGTGCACCCGTGACCGTCTCTCCGACCCTCAGCACACTCACACACACCCGTCCCCTTTACTCTCTGTGCACCCGTGACCGTCTCTCCGACCCTCAGCACACTCACACACACCCCGTCCCCTTTACTCTCTGTGCACCCGTGACCGTCTCTCCGACCCTCAGCACACTCACACACACCCCGTCCCCTTTACTCTCTGTGCACCCGTGACCGTCTCTCCGACCCTCAGCACACCACACACACCCGTCCCCTTTACTCTCTGTGCACCCGTGACCGTCTCTCCGACCCTCAGCACACTCACACACACCCCGTCCCCTTTACTCTCTGTGCACCCGTGACCGTCTCTCCGACCCTCAGCACACTCACACACACCCCGTCCCCTTTACTCTCTGTGCACCCGTGACCGTCTCTCCGACCCTCAGCACACTCACACACACCCCGTCCCCTTTACTCTCTGTGCACCCGTGACCGTCTCTCCGACCCTCAGCACACTCACACACACCCCGTCCCCTTTACTCTCTGTGCACCCGTGACCGTCTCTCCGACCCTCAGCACACTCACACACACCCCGTCCCCTTTACTCTCTGTGCACCCGTGACCGTCTCTCCGACCCTCAGCACACACTCACACACCCCGTCCCCTTTACTCTCTGTGCACCCGTGACCGTCTCTCCGACCCTCAGCACACTCACACACCCCGTCCCCTTTACTCTCTGTGCACCCGTGACCGTCTCTCCGACCCTCAGCACACCACACACACCCGTCCCCTTTACTCTCTGTGCACCCGTGACCGTCTCTCCGACCCTCAGCACACTCACACACACCCCGTCCCCTTTACTCTCTGTGCACCCGTGACCGTCTCTCCGACCCTCAGCACACTCACACACACCCCGTCCCCTTTACTCTCTGTGCACCCGTGACCGTCTCTCCGACCCTCAGCACACTCACACACACCCCGTCCCCTTTACTCTCTGTGCACCCGTGACCGTCTCTCCGACCCTCAGCACACACTCACACACCCCGTCCCCTTTACTCTCTGTGCACCCGTGACCGTCTCTCCGACCCTCAGCACACTCACACACACCCCGTCCCCTTTACTCTCTGTGCACCCGTGACCGTCTCTCCGACCCTCAGCACACTCACACACACCCCGTCCCCTTTACTCTCTGTGCACCCGTGACCGTCTCTCCGACCCTCAGCACACTCACACACACCCCGTCCCCTTTACTCTCTGTGCACCCGTGACCGTCTCTCCGACCCTCAGCACACTCACACACACCCCGTCCCCTTTACTCTCTGTGCACCCGTGACCGTCTCTCCGACCCTCAGCACACTCACACACACCCCGTCCCCTTTACTCTCTGTGCACCCGTGACCGTCTCTCCGACCCTCAGCACACTCACTCACACACCCGTCCCCTTTACTCTCTGTGCACCCATGACCGTCTCTCCGACCCTCAGCAAACTCACACACACCCCGTCCCCTTTACTCTCTGTGCACCCGTGACCGTCTCTCCGACCCTCAGCACACTCACACACACCCGTCCCCTTTACTCTCTGTGCACCCGTGACCGTCTCTCCGACCCTCAGCACACTCACACACACCCCGTCCCCTTTACTCTCTGTGCACCCGTGACCGTCTCTCCGACCCTCAGCACACTCACACACACCCCGTCCCCTTTACTCTCTGTGCACCCGTGACCGTCTCTCCGACCCTCAGCACACTCACACACACCCCGTCCCCTTTACTCTCTGTGCACCCGTGACCGTCTCTCCGACCCTCAGCACACTCACACACACCCCGTCCCCTTTACTCTCTGTGCACCCGTGACTGTCTCTCCGACCCTCAGCACACACACTCACACACCCGTCCCCTTTACTCTCTGTGCACCCATGACCGTCTCTCCGACCCTCAGCAAACTCACACACACCCCGTCCCCTTTACTCTCTGTGCACCCGTGACCGTCTCTCCGACCCTCAGCACACTCACACACACCCCGTCCCCTTTACTCTCTGTGCACCCGTGACCGTCTCTCCGACCCTCAGCACACTCACACACACCCCGTCCCCTTTACTCTCTGTGCACCCGTGACCGTCTCTCCGACCCTCAGCACACTCACACACCCCGTCCCCTTTACTCTCTGTGCACCCGTGACCGTCTCTCCGACCCTCAGCACACTCACACACACCCCGTCCCCTTTACTCTCTGTGCACCCGTGACCGTCTCTCCGACCCTCAGCACACTCACACACACCCCGTCCCCTTTACTCTCTGTGCACCCGTGACCGTCTCTCCGACCCTCAGCACACTCACACACACCCCGTCCCCTTTACTCTCTGTGCACCCGTGACCGTCTCTCCGACCCTCAGCACACTCACACACACCCCGTCCCCTTTACTCTCTGTGCACCCGTGACCGTCTCTCCGACCCTCAGCACACTCACACACACCCCGTCCCCTTTACTCTCTGTGCACCCGTGACCGTCTCTCCGACCCTCAGCACACTCACACACACCCCGTCCCCTTTACTCTCTGTGCACCCGTGACCGTCTCTCCGACCCTCAGCACACTCACACACCCCCTCCCCTTTACTCTCTGTGCACCCGTGACCGTCTCTCCGACCCTCAGCACACTCACACACACCCCGTCCCCTTTACTCTCTGTGCACCCGTGACCGTCTCTCCGACCCTCAGCACACTCACACACACCCCGTCCCCTTTACTCTCTGTGCACCCGTGACCGTCTCTCCGACCCTCAGCACACTCACACACACCCCGTCCCCTTTACTCTCTGTGCACCCGTGACCGTCTCTCCGACCCTCAGCACACTCACACACCCCGTCCCCTTTACTCTCTGTGCACCCGTGACCGTCTCTCCGACCCTCAGCACACTCACACACACCCCGTCCCCTTTACTCTCTGTGCACCCGTGACCGTCTCTCCGACCCTCAGCACACTCACACACACCCGTCCCCTTTACTCTCTGTGCACCCGTGACCGTCTCTCCGACCCTCAGCACACTCACACACACCCCGTCCCCTTTACTCTCTGTGCACCCGTGACCGTCTCTCCGACCCTCAGCACACTCACACACACCCCGTCCCCTTTACTCTCTGTGCACCCGTGACCGTCTCTCCGACCCTCAGCACACTCACACACACCCCGTCCCCTTTACTCTCTGTGCACCCGTGACCGTCTCTCCGACCCTCAGCACACTCACACACCCCGTCCCCTTTACTCTCTGTGCACCCGTGACCGTCTCTCCGACCCTCAGCACACTCACACACACCCGTCCCCTTTACTCTCTGTGCACCCGTGACCGTCTCTCCGACCCTCAGCACACTCACACACACCCCGTCCCCTTTACTCTCTGTGCACCCGTGACCGTCTCTCCGACCCTCAGCACACTCACACACACCCCGTCCCCTTTACTCTCTGTGCACCCGTGACCGTCTCTCCGACCCTCAGCACACTCACACACACCCCGTCCCCTTTACTCTCTGTGCACCCGTGACCGTCTCTCCGACCCTCAGCACACTCACACACCCCGTCCCCTTTACTCTCTGTGCACCCGTGACCGTCTCTCCGACCCTCAGCACACTCACACACACCCCGTCCCCTTTACTCTCTGTGCACCCGTGACCGTCTCTCCGACCCTCAGCACACTCACACACACCCCGTCCCCTTTACTCTCTGTGCACCCGTGACCGTCTCTCCGACCCTCAGCACACTCACACACACCCCGTCCCCTTTACTCTCTGTGCACCCGTGACCGTCTCTCCGACCCTCAGCACACTCACACACCCCGTCCCCTTTACTCTCTGTGCACCCGTGACCGTCTCTCCGACCCTCAGCACACTCACACACACCCCGTCCCCTTTACTCTCTGTGCACCCGTGACCGTCTCTCCGACCCTCAGCACACTCACACACACCCGTCCCCTCTTTACTCTCTGTGCACCCGTGACCGTCTCTCCGACCCTCAGCACACTCACACACACCCCGTCCCCTTTACTCTCTGTGCACCCGTGACCGTCTCTCCGACCCTCAGCACACTCACACACACCCCGTCCCCTTTACTCTCTGTGCACCCGTGACCGTCTCTCCGACCCTCAGCACACTCACACACCCCGTCCCCTTTACTCTCTGTGCACCCGTGACCGTCTCTCCGACCCTCAGCACACTCACACACACCCCGTCCCCTTTACTCTCTGTGCACCCGTGACCGTCTCTCCGACCCTCAGCACACTCACACACACCCCGTCCCCTTTACTCTCTGTGCACCCGTGACCGTCTCTCCGACCCTCAGCACACTCACACACACCCCGTCCCCTTTACTCTCTGTGCACCCGTGACCGTCTCTCCGACCCTCAGCACACTCACACACACCCCGTCCCCTTTACTCTCTGTGCACCCGTGACCGTCTCTCCGACCCTCAGCACACTCTCACACACCCCGTCCCCTTTACTCTCTGTGCACCCATGACCGTCTCTCCGACCCTCAGCACACTCACACACCCCGTCCCCTTTACTCTCTGTGCACCCGTGACCGTCTCTCCGACCCTCAGCACACTCACTCACACCCCGTCCCCTTTACTCTCTGTGCACCCGTGACCGTCTCTCCGACCCTCAGCACACTCACACACACCCGTCCCCTTTACTCTCTGTGCACCCGTGACCGTCTCTCCGACCCTCAGCACACTCACACACACCCCGTCCCCTTTACTCTCTGTGCACCCGTGACCGTCTCTCCGACCCTCAGCACACTCACACACACCCGTCCCCTTTACTCTCTGTGCACCCGTGACCGTCTCTCCGACCCTCAGCACACTCACACACACCCGTCCCCTTTACTCTCTGTGCACCCGTGACCGTCTCTCCGACCCTCAGCACACTCACACACACCCCGTCCCCTTTACTCTCTGTGCACCCGTGACCGTCTCTCCGACCCTCAGCACACTCACACACACCCGTCCCCTTTACTCTCTGTGCACCCGTGACCGTCTCTCCGACCCTCAGCACACTCACACACACCCGTCCCCTTTACTCTCTGTGCACCCGTGACCGTCTCTCCGACCCTCAGCACACTCACACACACCCCGTCCCCTTTACTCTCTGTGCACCCGTGACTGTCTCTCCGACCCTCAGCACACTCACACACACCCCGTCCCCTTTACTCTCTGTGCACCCGTGACCGTCTCTCCGACCCTCAGCACACTCACACACCCCGTCCCCTTTACTCTCTGTGCACCCGTGACCGTCTCTCCGACCCTCAGCACACACTCACACACCCCGTCCCCTTTACTCTCTGTGCACCCGTGACCGTCTCTCCGACCCTCAGCACACTCACACACCCGTCCCCTTTACTCTCTGTGCACCCATGACCGTCTCTCGACCCTCAGCACACTCACACACCCCGTCCCCTTTACTCTCTGTGCACCCGTGACTGTCTCCCGACCCTCAGCACACACACACACACCCCGTCCCCTTTACTCTCTGTGCACCCGTGACCGTCTCTCCGACCCTCAGCACACTCACACACACCCCGTCCCCTTTACTCTCTGTGCACCCGTGACCGTCTCTCCGACCCTCAGCACACTCACACACACCCCGTCCCCTTTACTCTCTGTGCACCCGTGACCGTCTCTCCGACCCTCAGCACACTCACACACACCCCGTCCCCTTTACTCTCTGTGCACCCGTGACCGTCTCTCCGACCCTCAGCACACTCTCACACACCCCGTCCCCTTTACTCTCTGTGCACCCGTGACCGTCTCTCCGACCCTCAGCACACTCACACACACCCCGTCCCCTTTACTCTCTGTGCACCCGTGACCGTCTCTCCGACCCTCAGCACACTCACACACCCCGTCCCCTTTACTCTCTGTGCACCCGTGACCGTCTCTCCGACCCTCAGCACACTCACACACACCCCGTCCCCTTTACTCTCTGTGCACCCGTGACCGTCTCTCCGACCCTCAGCACACTCACACACCCCGTCCCCTTTACTCTCTGTGCACCCGTGACCGTCTCTCCGACCCTCAGCACACTCACACACACCCCGTCCCCTTTACTCTCTGTGCACCCGTGACCGTCTCTCCGACCCTCAGCACACTCACACACCCCGTCCCCTTTACTCTCTGTGCACCCGTGACCGTCTCTCCGACCCTCAGCACACTCACACACCCCGTCCCCTTTACTCTCTGTGTACCCGTGACCGTCTCTCCGACCCTCAGCACATTCACACACCCCGTCCCCTTTACTATCTGTGCACCCGTGACCGTCTCTACGACCCTCAGCACACTCACACACACCCTGTCCCCTTTACTCTCTGTGCACCCGTGACCGTCTCTCCGACCCTCAGCACACTCACACACACCCCGTCCCCTTTACTCTCTGTGCACCCGTGACTGTCTCTCCGACCCTCAGCACACTCACACACACACCCGTCCCCTTTACTCTCTGTGCACCCGTGACCGTCTCTCCGACCCTCAGCACACTCACACACACCCCGTCCCCTTTACTCTCTGTGCACCCGTGACCGTCTCTCCGACCCTCAGCACACTCACACACCCCGTCCCCTTTACTCTCTGTGCACCCGTGACCGTCTCTCCGACCCTCAGCACACTCACACACACCCCGTCCCCTTTACTCTCTGTGCACCCGTGACCGTCTCTCCGACCCTCAGCACACTCACACACACCCCGTCCCCTTTACTCTCTGTGCACCCATGACCGTGACTGTCCCTCCGACCCTCAGCACACTCACACACCCCGTCCCCTTTACTCTCTGTGCACCCGTGACTGTCTCTCCGACCCTCAGCACACACTCACACACACCCCGTCCCCTTTACTCTCTGTGCACCCGTGACCGTCTCTCCGACCCTCAGCACACTCACACACACCCCGTCCCCTTTACTCTCTGTGCACCCGTGACCGTCTCTCCGACCCTCAGCACACTCACACAGCCCGTCCCCATTACTCTCTGTGCACCCGTGACCGTCTCTCCGACCCTCAGCACACTCACACACCCCGTCCCCTTTACTCTCTGTGCACCCGTGACCGTCTCTCCGACCCTCAGCACACTCACACACCCCGTCCCCTTTACTCTCTGTGCACCCGTGACCGTCTCTCCGACCCTCAGCACACTCACACACCCCGTCCCCTTTACTCTCTGTGCACCCGTGACCGTCTCTCCGACCCTCAGCACACTCACACACACCCCGTCCCATTTACTCTCTGTGCACCCGTGACCGTCTCTCTGACCCTCAGCACACTCACACACACCCCGTCCCCTTTACTCTCTGTGCACCCGTGACCGTCTCTCCGACCCTCAGCACACTCACACACACCCGTCCCCTTTACTCTCTGTGCACCCGTGACCGTCTCTCCGACCCTCAGCACACTCACACACACCCCGTCCCCTTTACTCTCTGTGCACCCGTGACCGTCTCTCCGACCCTCAGCACACACTCACACACCCCGTCCCCTTTACTCTCTGTGCACCCGTGACCGTCTCTCCGACCCTCAGCACACTCACACACACCCCGTCCCCTTTACTCTCTGTGCACCCGTGACCGTCTCTCCGACCCTCAGCACACTCACACACCCCGTCCCCTTTACTCTCTGTGCACCCGTGACCGTCTCTCCGACCCTCAGCACACTCACACACACCCCGTCCCCTTTACTCTCTGTGCACCCGTGACCGTCTCTCCGACCCTCAGCACACTCACACACACCCCGTCCCCTTTACTCTCTGTGCACCCGTGACCGTCTCTCCGACCCTCAGCACACTCACACACACCCCGTCCCCTTTACTCTCTGTGCACCCGTGACCGTCTCTCCGACCCTCAGCACACTCACACACACACCCCGTCCCCTTTACTCTCTGTGCACCCGTGACCGTCTCTCCGACCCTCAGCACACTCACACACACCCCGTCCCCTTTACTCTCTGTGCACCCGTGACCGTCTCTCCGACCCTCAGCACACTCACACACACCCCGTCCCCTTTACTCTCTGTGCACCCGTGACCGTCTCTCCGACCCTCAGCACACTCACACACACCCCGTCCCCTTTACTCTCTGTGCACCCGTGACCGTCTCTCCGACCCTCAGCACACTCACACACACCCCGTCCCCTTTACTCTCTGTGCACCCGTGACCGTCTCTCCGACCCTCAGCACACTCACACACACCCCGTCCCCTTTACTCTCTGTGCACCCGTGACCGTCTCTCCGACCCTCAGCACACTCACACACACCCCGTCCCCTTTACTCTCTGTGCACCCGTGACCGTCTCTCCGACCCTCAGCACACTCACACACACCCCGTCCCCTTTACTCTCTGTGCACCCATGACCGTCTCTCCGACCCTCAGCACACTCACACACACCCCGTCCCCTTTGCTCTCTGTGCACCCGTGACCGTCTCTCCGACCCTCAGCACACTCACACACACCCCGTCCCCTTTACTCTCTGTGCACCCGTGACCGTCTCTCCGACCCTCAGCACACTCACACACACCCCGTCCCCTTTACTCTCTGTGCACCCGTGACCGTCTCTCCGACCCTCAGCACACTCACACACACCCCGTCCCCTTTACTCTCTGTGCACCCGTGACCGTCTCTCCGACCCTCAGCACACTCACTCACACCCCGTCCCCTTTACTCTCTGTGCACCCGTGACCGTCTCTCCGACCCTCAGCACACTCACACACACCCCGTCCCCTTTACTCTCTGTGCACCCGTGACCGTCTCTCCGACCCTCAGCACACTCACACACCCCCGTCCCCTTTACTCTCTGTGCACCCGTGACCGTCTCTCCGACCCTCAGCACACTCACACACACCCCGTCCCCTTTACTCTCTGTGCACCCGTGACCGTCTCTCCGACCCTCAGCACACTCTCACACACCCCGTCCCCTTTACTCTCTGTGCACCCGTGACAGTCTCTCCGACCCTCAGCACACTCACACACACCCCGTCCCCTTTACTCTCTGTGCACCCGTGACCGTCTCTCCGACCCTCAGCACACTCACACACACCCCGTCCCCTTTACTCTCTGTGCACCCGTGACCGTCTCTCCGACCCTCAGCACACACTCACACACCCCGTCCCCTTTACTCTCTGTGCACCCGTGACCGTCTCTCCGACCCTCAGCACACTCACACACCCCGTCCCCTTTACTCTCTGTGTACCCGTGACTGTCTCTCCGACCCTCAGCACACACTCACACACACCCCGTCCCCTTTACTCTCTGTGCACCCGTGACCGTCTCTCCGACCCTCAGCACACTCACACACCCCGTCCCCTTTACTCTCTGTGCACCCGTGACCGTCTCTCCGACCCTCAGCACACACACACACCCCGTCCCCTTTACTCTCTGTGCACCCGTGACCGTCTCTCCGACCCTCAGCACACTCACACACACCCGTCCCCTTTACTCTCTGTGCACCCGTGACCGTCTCTCCGACCCTCAGCACACTCACACACACCCGTCCCCTTTACTCTCTGTGCACCCGTGACCGTCTCTCCGACCCTCAGCACACTCACACACACCCCGTCCCCTTTACTCTCTGTGCACCCGTGACCGTCTCTCCGACCCTCAGCACACTCACACACACCCCGTCCCCTTTACTCTCTGTGCACCCGTGACCGTCTCTCCGACCCTCAGCACACTCACACACCCCGTCCCCTTTACTCTCTGTGCACCCGTGACCGTCTCTCCGACCCTCAGCACACTCACACACACCCCGTCCCCTTTACTCTCTGTGCACCCGTGACCGTCTCTCCGACCCTCAGCACACTCACACACACCCGTCCCCTTTACTCTCTGTGCACCCGTGACCGTCTCTCCGACCCTCAGCACACTCACACACACCCCGTCCCCTTTACTCTCTGTGCACCCGTGACCGTCTCTCCGACCCTCAGCACACTCACACACACCCCGTCCCCTTTACTCTCTGTGCACCCGTGACCGTCTCTCCGACCCTCAGCACACACTCACACACACCCCGTCCCCTTTACTCTCTGTGCACCCGTGACCGTCTCTCCGACCCTCAGCACACTCACACACCCCGTCCCCTTTACTCTCTGTGCACCCGTGACCGTCTCTCCGACCCTCAGCACACTCACACACACCCCGTCCCCTTTACTCTCTGTGCACCCGTGACCGTCTCTCCGACCCTCAGCACACTCACACACCCCGTCCCCTTTACTCTCTGTGCACCCGTGACCGTCTCTCCGACCCTCAGCACACTCACACACCCCGTCCCCTTTACTCTCTGTGCACCCGTGACCGTCTCTCCGACCCTCAGCACACTCACACACACCCCGTCCCCTTTACTCTCTGTGCACCCGTGACCGTCTCTCCGACCCTCAGCACACTCACACACACCCCGTCCCCTTTACTCTCTGTGCACCCGTGACCGTCTCTCCGACCCTCAGCACACTCACACACCCCGTCCCCTTTACTCTCTGTGCACCCGTGACCGTCTCTCCGACCCTCAGCACACTCACACACACCCCGTCCCCTTTACTCTCTGTGCACCCGTGACCGTCTCTCCGACCCTCAGCACACTCACACACACCCCGTCCCCTTTACTCTCTGTGCACCCGTGACCGTCTCTCCGACCCTCAGCACACTCACACACACCCCGTCCCCTTTACTCTCTGTGCACCCGTGACCGTCTCTCCGACCCTCAGCACTCACATCACACACACCCCGTCCCCTTTACTCTCTGTGCACCCGTGACCGTCTCTCCGACCCTCAGCACACTCACACACACCCCGTCCCCTTTACTCTCTGTGCACCCGTGACCGTCTCTCCGACCCTCAGCACACTCACACACACCCCGTCCCCTTTACTCTCTGTGCACCCGTGACCGTCTCTCCGACCCTCAGCACACTCACACACACCCCGTCCCCTTTACTCTCTGTGCACCCGTGACCGTCTCTCCGACCCTCAGCACACTCACACACACCCCGTCCCCTTTACTCTCTGTGCACCCGTGACCGTCTCTCCGACCCTCAGCACACTCACACACACCCCGTCCCCTTTACTCTCTGTGCACCCGTGACCGTCTCTCCGACCCTCAGCACACTCACACACACCCCGTCCCCTTTACTCTCTGTGCACCCGTGACCGTCTCTCCGACCCTCAGCACACTCACACACACCCCGTCCCCTTTACTCTCTGTGCACCCGTGACTGTCTCTCCGACCCTCAGCACACTCTCACACACCCCGTCCCCTTTACTCTCTGTGCACCCGTGACCGTCTCTCCGACCCTCAGCACACTCACACACACCCGTCCCCTTTACTCTCTGTGCACCCGTGACCGTCTCTCCGACCCTCAGCACACTCACACACACCCCGTCCCCTTTACTCTCTGTGCACCCGTGACCGTCTCTCCGACCCTCAGCACACTCACACACACCCCGTCCCCTTTACTCTCTGTGCACCCGTGACCGTCTCTCCGACCCTCAGCACACTCACACACACCCCGTCCCCTTTACTCTCTGTGCACCCGTGACCGTCTCTCCGACCCTCAGCACACTCACACACCCCGTCCCCTTTACTCTCTGTGCACCCGTGACCGTCTCTCCGACCCTCAGCACACTCACACACACCCCGTCCCCTTTACTCTCTGTGCACCCGTGACCGTCTCTCCGACCCTCAGCACACTCACACACCCCGTCCCCTTTACTCTCTGTGCACCCGTGACCGTCTCTCCGACCCTCAGCACACTCACACACACCCCGTCCCCTTTACTCTCTGTGCACCCGTGACCGTCTCTCCGACCCTCAGCACACTCACTCACACCCCGTCCCCTTTACTCTCTGTGCACCCGTGACCGTCTCTCCGACCCTCAGCCACTCACACACACCCCGTCCCCTTTACTCTCTGTGCACCCGTGACCGTCTCTCCGACCCTCAGCACACTCACACACACCCCGTCCCCTTTACTCTCTGTGCACCCGTGACCGTCTCTCCGACCCTCAGCACACTCACACACACCCCGTCCCCTTTACTCTCTGTGCACCCGTGACCGTCTCTCCGACCCTCAGCACACTCACACACCCCGTCCCCTTTACTCTCTGTGCACCCGTGACCGTCTCTCCGACCCTCAGCACACTCACACACACCCCGTCCCCTTTACTCTCTGTGCACCCGTGACCGTCTCTCCGACCCTCAGCACATCACACACCCCGTCCCCTTTACTCTCTGTGCACCCTGACCGTCTCTCCGACCCTCAGCACACTCACACACACCCCGTCCCCTTTACTCTCTGTGCACCCGTGACCGTCTCTCCGACCCTCAGCACACTCACACACACCCCGTCCCCTTTACTCTCTGTGCACCCGTGACCGTCTCTCCGACCCTCAGCACACACACACACCCCGTCCCCTTTACTCTCTGTGCACCCGTGACCGTCTCTCCGACCCTCAGCACACTCACACACACCCCGTCCCCTTTACTCTCTGTGCACCCGTGACCGTCTCTCCGACCCTCAGCACACTCACACACCCCGTCCCCTTTACTCTCTGTGCACCCGTGACCGTCTCTCCGACCCTCAGCACACTCACACACACCCCGTCCCCTTTACTCTCTGTGCACCCGTGACCGTCTCTCCGACCCTCAGCACACTCACACACACCCCGTCCCCTTTACTCTCTGTGCACCCGTGACCGTCTCTCCGACCCTCAGCACACACACACACCCCGTCCCCTTTACTCTCTGTGCACCCGTGACCGTCTCTCCGACCCTCAGCACACTCACACACCCCGTCCCCTTTACTCTCTGTGCACCCGTGACCGTCTCTCCGACCCTCAGCACACTCACACACCCCCCCCTCCCCTTTACTGTCTGTGACCCGTGCCGTCTCTCCGACCCTCAGCACACTCACACACCCCGTCCCCTTTACTCTCTGTGCACCCGTGACCGTCTCTCCGACCCTCAGCACACTCACACACCCCGTCCCCTTTACTCTCTGTGCACCCGTGACACCCTCAGCACACCACACACCCCGTCCCCTTTACTCTCTGTGCACCCGTGACCGTCTCTCCGACCCTCAGCACACTCACACACACCCCGTCCCCTTTACTCTCTGTGCACCCGTGACCGTCTCTCCGACCCTCAGCACACTCACACACACCCCGTCCCCTTTACTCTCTGTGCACCCGTGACCGTCTCTCCGACCCTCAGCACACTCACACACACCCGTCCCCTTTACTCTCTGTGCACCCGTGACTGTCTCTCCGACCCTCAGCACACTCACACACACCCCGTCCCCTTTACTCTCTGTGCACCCGTGACCGTCTCTCCGACCCTCAGCACACACACACACACCCCGTCCCCTTTACTCTCTGTGCACCCGTGACCGTCTCTCCGACCCTCAGCACACTCACACACACCCCGTCCCCTTTACTCTCTGTGCACCCGTGACCGTCTCTCCGACCCTCAGCACACTCACACACACCCGTCCCCTTTACTCTCTGTGCACCCGTGACCGTCTCTCCGACCCTCAGCACACTCACACACACCCCGTCCCCTTTACTCTCTGTGCACCCGTGACCGTCTCTCCGACCCTCAGCACACTCACACACACCGTCCCCTTTACTCTCTGTGCACCCGTGACCGTCTCTCCGACCCTCAGCACACTCACACACACCCCGTCCCCTTTACTCTCTGTGCACCCGTGACCGTCTCTCCGACCCTCAGCACACTCACACACACCCCGTCCCCTTTACTCTCTGTGCACCCGTGACCGTCTCTCCGACCCTCAGCACACTCACACACACCCGTCCCCTTTACTCTCTGTGCACCCATGACCGTCTCTCCGACCCTCAGCACACTCACACACACCCCGTCCCCTTTACTCTCTGTGCACCCGTGACCGTCTCTCCGACCCTCAGCACACTCACACACACCCCGTCCCCTTTACTCTCTGTGCACCCGTGACCGTCTCTCCGACCCTCAGCACACTCACACACACCCCGTCCCCTTTACTCTCTGTGCACCCGTGACCGTCTCTCCGACCCTCAGCACACACTCACACACCCCGTCCCCTTTACTCTCTGTGCACCCGTGACCGTCTCTCCGACCCTCAGCACACTCTCACACACCCCGTCCCATTTACTCTCTGTGCACCCGTGACCGTCTCTCCGACCCTCAGCACACTCACACACACCCCGTCCCCTTTACTCTCTGTGCACCCGTGACCGTCTCTCCGACCCTCAGCACACTCACACACCCCGTCCCCTTTACTCTCTGTGCACCCGTGACCGTCTCTCCGACCCTCAGCACACTCACACACACCCGTCCCCTTTACTCTCTGTGCACCCGTGACCGTCTCTCCGACCCTCAGCACACTCACACACACCCCGTCCCCTTTACTCTCTGTGCACCCGTGACCGTCTCTCCGACCCTCAGCACACTCACACACCCCGTCCCCTTTACTCTCTGTGCACCCGTGACCGTCTCTCCGACCCTCAGCACACTCACACACCCCCGTCCCCTTTACTCTCTGTGCACCCGTGACCGTCTCTCCGACCCTCAGCACACTCACACACACCCGTCCCCTTTACTCTCTGTGCACCCGTGACCGTCTCTCCGACCCTCAGCACACTCACACACCCCGTCCCCTTTACTCTCTGTGCACCCGTGACCGTCTCTCCGACCCTCAGCACACTCACACACACCCCGTCCCCTTTACTCTCTGTGCACCCGTGACCGTCTCTCCGACCCTCAGCACACTACACACACACCCGTCCCCTTTACTCTCTGTGCACCCGTGACCGTCTCTCCGACCTGCAGCTCACTCACACACACCCCGTCCCCTTTACTCTCTGTGCACCCGTGACCGTCTCTCCGACCCTCAGCACACACTCACACACCCCGTCCCCTTTACTCTCTGTGCACCCGTGACCGTCTCTCCGACCCTCAGCACACTCACACACACCCCGTCCCCTTTACTCTCTGTGCACCCGTGACCGTCTCTCCGACCCTCAGCACACTCACACACACCCCGTCCCCTTTACTCTCTGTGCACCCGTGACCGTCTCTCCGACCCTCAGCACACTCACACACACCCCGTCCCCTTTACTCTCTGTGCACCCGTGACCGTCTCTCCGACCCTCAGCACACTCACACACACCCCGTCCCCTTTACTCTCTGTGCACCCGTGACCGTCTCTCCGACCCTCAGCACACTCACACACCCCGTCCCCTTTACTCTCTGTGCACCCATGACCGTCTCTCCGACCCTCAGCACACTCACTCACACCCCGTCCCCTTTACTCTCTGTGCACCCGTGACCGTCTCTCCGACCCTCAGCACACTCACACACACCCCGTCCCCTTTACTCTCTGTGCACCCGTGACCGTCTCTCCGACCCTCAGCACACTCACACACACCCCGTCCCCTTTACTCTCTGTGCACCCGTGACCGTCTCTCCGACCCTCAGCACACTCTCACACACCCCGTCCCCTTTACTCTCTGTGCACCCGTGACCGTCTCTCCGACCCTCAGCACACTCACACACACCCCGTCCCCTTTACTCTCTGTGCACCCGTGACCGTCTCTCCGACCCTCAGCACACTCACACACCCCGTCCCCTTTACTCTCTGTGCACCCGTGACCGTCTCTCCGACCCTCAGCACACTCACACACACCCCGTCCCCTTTACTCTCTGTGCACCCGTGACCGTCTCTCCGACCCTCAGCACACTCACACACCCCGTCCCCTTTACTCTCTGTGCACCCGTGACCGTCTCTCCGACCCTCAGCACACTCACACACACCCCGTCCCCTTTACTCTCTGTGCACCCGTGACCGTCTCTCCGACCCTCAGCACACTCACACACACCCCGTCCCCTTTACTCTCTGTGCACCCGTGACCGTCTCTCCGACCCTCAGCACACTCACACACACCCCGTCCCCTTTACTCTCTGTGCACCCGTGACCGTCTCTCCGACCCTCAGCACACTCACACACACCCCGTCCCCTTTACTCTCTGTGCACCCGTGACCGTCTCTCCGACCCTCAGCACAATCACACACACCCCGTCCCCTTTACTCTCTGTGCACCCGTGACCGTCTCTCCGACCCTCAGCACACTCACACACCCCGTCCCCTTTACTCTCTGTGCACCCGTGACCGTCTCTCCGACCCTCAGCACACTCACACACACCCCGTCCCCTTTACTCTCTGTGCACCCGTGACCGTCTCTCCGACCCTCAGCACACTCACACACACCCCGTCCCCTTTACTCTCTGTGCACCCGTGACCGTCTCTCCGACCCTCAGCACACACACACACCCCGTCCCCTTTACTCTCTGTGCACCCGTGACCGTCTCTCCGACCCTCAGCACACTCACACACACCCCGTCCCCTTTACTCTCTGTGCACCCGTGACCGTCTCTCCGACCCTCAGCACACTCACACACCCCCGTCCCCTTTACTCTCTGTGCACCCGTGACCGTCTCTCCGACCCTCAGCACACTCACACACACCCCGTCCCCTTTACTCTCTGTGCACCCGTGACTTGTCTTTCCGACCCTCAGCACACTCACACACACCCCGTCCCCTTTACTCTCTGTGCACCCGTGACCGTCTCTCCGACCCTCAGCACACTCACACACACCCCGTCCCCTTTACTCTCTGTGCACCCGTGACCGTCTCTCCGACCCTCAGCACACTCACACACCCCGTCCCCTTTACTCTCTGTGCACCCGTGACCGTCTCTCCGACCCTCAGCACACTCACTCACACCCCGTCCCCTTTACTCTCTGTGTACCCGTGACCGTCTCTCCGACCCTCAGCACACTCACACACCCCGTCCCCTTTACTCTCTGTGCACCCGTGACCGTCTCTCCGACCCTCAGCACACTCACACACACCCCGTCCCCTTTACTCTCTGTGCACCCGTGACCGTCTCTCCGACCCTCAGCACACACTCACACACCCCGTCCCCTTTACTCTCTGTGCACCCGTGACCGTCTCTCCGACCCTCAGCACACTCTCACACACCCGTCCCATTTACTCTCTGTGCACCCATGACCGTCTCTCCGACCCTCAACACACTCACACACCCCGTCCCCTTTACTCTCTGTGCACCCATGACCGACTCTCGGACCCTCAGTACACACTCACACACCCCGTCCCCTTTACTCTCTGTGCATCCGTGACTGTCTCCCCGACCCTCAGCACACACTCACACACACCCCGTCCCCTTTACTCTCTGTCCACCCGTGACCGTCTCTCCGACCCTCAGCACACTCACACACACCCCGTCCCCTTTACTCTCTGTGCACCCGTGACCGTCTCTCCGACCCTCAGCACACTCACACACACCCCGTCCCCTTTACTCTCTGTGCACCCGTGACCGTCTCTCCGACCCTCAGCACACTCACACACCCCGTCCCCTTTACTCTCTGTGCACCCGTGACCGTCTCTACGACCCTCAGCACACTCACACACACCCTGTCCCCTTTACTCTCTGTGTTCCCGTGACCGTCTCTCTGACCCTCAGCACACTCACACACACCGTCCCCTTTACTCTCTGTGCACCCGTGACCGTCTCTCCGACCCTCAGCACACTCACACACACCCCGTCCCCTTTACTCTCTGTGCACCCGTGACCGTCTCTCCGACCCTCAGCACACTCACACACACCCCGTCCCCTTTACTCTCTGTGCACCCGTGACCGTCTCTCCGACCCTCAGCACACTCACACACCCCGTCCCCTTTACTCTCTGTGCACCCGTGACCGTCTCTCCGACCCTCAGCACACTCACACACCCCGTCCCCTTTACTCTCTGTGCACCCGTGACTGTCTCTCCGACCCTCAGCACACTCACACACACCCCGTCCCCTTTACTCTCTGTGCACCCGTGACCGTCTCTCCGACCCTCAGCACACTCACACACACCCGTCCCATTTACTCTCTGTGCACCCATGACCGTCTCTCCGACCCTCAGCACACTCACACACCCCGTCCCCTTTACTCTCTGTGCACCCGTGACCGTCTATCCGACCCTCAGCACACACCCCGTCCCCTTTACTCTCTGTGCACCCGTGACCGTCTCTCCGACCCTCCGACCCTCAGCACACTCACACACCCCGTCCCCTTTACTCTCGGTGCACCCGTGACCGTCTCTCCGACCCTCAGCACACTCACACACACCCCGTCCCCTTTACTCTCTGTGCACCCGTGACCGTCTCTCCGACCCTCAGCACACACTCACACACCCCGTCCCCTTTACTCTCTGTGCACCCGTGACCGTCTCTCCGACCCTCAGCACACTCACACACACCCCGTCCCCTTTACTCTCTGTGCACCCGTGACCGTCTCTCCGACCCTCAGCACACTCACACACACCCCGTCCCCTTTACTCTCTGTGCACCCGTGACTGTCTCTCCGACCCTCAGCACACTCACACACACCCCGTCCCCTTTACTCTCTGTGCACCCGTGACCGTCTCTCCGACCCTCAGCACACTCACACACACCCCGTCCCCTTTACTCTCTGTGTACCCGTGACCGTCTCTCAGACCCTCAGCACACTCACACCCCGTCCCCTTTACTCTCTGTGCACCCATGACCGTCTCTCCGACCCTCAGCACAGTCACTCACACCCCGTCCCCTTTACTCTCTGTGCACCCGTGACCGTCTCTCCGACCCTCAGCACACTCACACACACCCCGTCCCCTTTACTCTCTGTGCACCCGTGACCGTCTCTCCGACCCTCAGCACACTCACACACACCCCGTCCCCTTTACTCTCTGTGCACCCGTGACCGTCTCTCCGACCCTCAGCACACTCACACACACCCCGTCCCCTTTACTCTCTGTGCACCCGTGACTGTCTCTCCGACCCTCAGCACACTCTCACACACCCCGTCCCCTTTACTCTCTGTGCACCCGTGACTGTCTCTCCGACCCTCAGCACACTCACACACACCCCGTCCCCTTTACTCTCTGTGCACCCGTGACCGTCTCTCCGACCCTCAGCACACTCTCACACACCCGTCCCATTTACTCTCTGTGCACCCATGACCGTCTCTCCGACCCTCAACACACTCACACACCCCGTCCCCTTTACTCTCTGTGCACCCATGACCGTCTCTCCGACCCTCAGCACACTCACACACCCCGTCCCCTTTACTCTCTGTGTACCCGTGACTGTCTCTCCGACCCTCAGCACACACTCACACACACCCCGTCCCCTTTACTCTCTGTGCACCCGTGACCGTCTCTCCGACCCTCAGCACACTCACACACACCCCGTCCCCTTTACTCTCTGTGCACCCGTGACCGTCTCTCCGACCCTCAGCACACTCACACACCCCGTCCCCTTTACTCTCTGTGCACCCGTGACCGTCTCTCCGACCCTCAGCACACTCACACACACCCCGTCCCCTTTACTCTCTGTGCACCCGTGACCGTCTCTCCGACCCTCAGCACACTCACACACCCCGTCCCCTTTACTCTCTGTGCACCCGTGACCGTCTCTCCGACCCTCAGCACACTCACACACACCCCGTCCCCTTTACTCTCTGTGCACCCGTGACCGTCTCTCCGACCCTCAGCACACTCACTCACACCCCGTCCCCTTTACTCTCTGTGCACCCGTGACTGTCTCTCCGACCCTCAGCACACTCACACACACCCCGTCCCCTTTACTCTCTGTGCACCCGTGACCGTCTCTCCGACCCTCAGCACACTCTCACACACCCCGTCCCCTTTACTCTCTGTGCACCCGTGACCGTCTCTCCGACCCTCAGCACACTCACACACACCCCGTCCCCTTTACTCTCTGTGCACCCGTGACCGTCTCTCCGACCCTCAGCACACACACACACCCCGTCCCCTTTACTCTCTGTGCACCCGTGACCGTCTCTCCGACCCTCAGCACACTCACACACACCCCGTCCCCTTTACTCTCTGTGCACCCGTGACCGTCTCTCCGACCCTCAGCACACTCACACACCCCGTCCCCTTTACTCTCTGTGCACCCGTGACCGTCTCTCCGACCCTCAGCACACTCACACACACCCCGTCCCCTTTACTCTCTGTGCACCCGTGACCGTCTCTCCGACCCTCAGCACACTCACACACACCCCGTCCCCTTTACTCTCTGTGCACCCGTGACCGTCTCTCCGACCCTCAGCACACACACACACCCCGTCCCCTTTACTCTCTGTGCACCCGTGACTGTCTCTCCGACCCTCAGCACACACACTCACACACCCGTCCCCTTTACTCTCTGTGCACCCATGACCGTCTCTCCGACCCTCAGCAAACTCACACACACCCCGTCCCCTTTACTCTCTGTGCACCCGTGACCGTCTCTCCGACCCTCAGCACACTCACACACACCCCGTCCCCTTTACTCTCTGTGCACCCATGACCGTCTCTCCGACCCTCAGCACACTCACACACACCCCGTCCCCTTTACTCTCTGTGCACCCGTGACCGTCTCTCCGACCCTCAGCACACTCACACACACCCCGTCCCCTTTACTCTCTGTGCACCCGTGACCGTCTCTCCGACCCTCAGCACACTCACACACCCCGTCCCCTTTACTCTCTGTGCACCCGTGACCGTCTCTCCGACCCTCAGCACACTCACTCACACCCCGTCCCCTTTACTCTCTGTGTACCCGTGACCGTCTCTCCGACCCTCAGCACACTCACACACCCCGTCCCCTTTACTCTCTGTGCACCCGTGACTGTCTCTCCGACCCTCAGCACACTCACACACACCCCGTCCCCTTTACTCTCTGTGCACCCGTGACCGTCTCTCCGACCCTCAGCACACTCACACACACCCCGTCCCCTTTACTCTCTGTGCACCCGTGACCGTCTCTCCGACCCTCAGCACACTCACACACACCCCGTCCCCTTTACTCTCTGTGCACCCATGACCGTCTCTCCGACCCTCAGCACAGTCACTCACACCCCGTCCCCTTTACTCTCTGTGCACCCGTGACCGTCTCTCCAACCCTCAGCACACTCACACACACCCCGTCCCCTTTACTCTCTGTGCACCCGTGACCGTCTCTCCGACCCTCAGCACACTCACACACACCCCGTCCCCTTTACTCTCTGTGCACCCGTGACCGTCTCTCCGACCCTCAGCACACTCACACACACCCCGTCCCCTTTACTCTCTGTGCACCCGTGACCGTCTCTCCGACCCTCAGCACACTCACACACACCCCGTCCCCTTTACTCTCTGTGCACCCGTGACCGTCTCTCCGACCCTCAGCACACCACACACACCCGTCCCCTTTACTCTCTGTGCACCCGTGACCGTCTCTCCGACCCTCAGCACACTCACACACACCCCGTCCCCTTTACTCTCTGTGCACCCGTGACCGTCTCTCCGACCCTCAGCACACTCACACACACCCCGTCCCCTTTACTCTCTGTGCACCCGTGACCGTCTCTCCGACCCTCAGCACACTCACACACACCCCGTCCCCTTTACTCTCTGTGCACCCGTGACTGTCTCTCCGACCCTCAGCACACTCTCACACACCCCGTCCCCTTTACTCTCTGTGCACCCGTGACTGTCTCTCCGACCCTCAGCACACTCACACACACCCCGTCCCCTTTACTCTCTGTGCACCCGTGACCGTCTCTCCGACCCTCAGCACACTCACACACACCCCGTCCCCTTTACTCTCTGTGCACCCGTGACCGTCTCTCCGACCCTCAGCACACTCACACACACCCCGTCCCCTTTACTCTCTGTGCACCCGTGACCGTCTCTCCGACCCTCAGCACACACACACACCCCGTCCCCTTTACTCTCTGTGCACCCGTGACTGTCTCTCCGACCCTCAGCACACTCACACACACCCCGTCCCCTTTACTCTCTGTGCACCCGTGACCGTCTCTCCGACCCTCAGCACACTCACACACACCCCGTCCCCTTTACTCTCTGTGCACCCGTGACCGTCTCTCCGACCCTCAGCACACTCTCACACACCCGTCCCATTTACTCTCTGTGCACCCATGACCGTCTCTCCGACCCTCAGCACACTCACTCACACCCCGTCCCCTTTACTCTCTGTGCACCCGTGACCGTCTCTCCGACCCTCAGCACACTCACACACACCCCGTCCCCTTTACTCTCTGTGCACCCGTGACCGTCTCTCCGACCCTCAGCACACTCACACACACCCCGTCCCCTTTACTCTCTGTGCACCCGTGACCGTCTCTCCGACCCTCAGCACACTCACACACACCCCGTCCCCTTTACTCTCTGTGCACCCGTGACCGTCTCTCCGACCCTCAGCACACTCTCACACACCCCGTCCCCTTTACTCTCTGTGCACCCGTGACTGTCCCTCTGACCCTCAGCACACTCACACACACCCCGTCCCCTTTACTCTCTGTGCACCCGTGACTGTCTCTCCGACCCTCAGCACACTCTCACACACCCAGTCCCCTTTATTCTCGGTGCACCTCTGACTGTCTCTCCGACCTGCAGCTCACTCACACACACCCCGTCCCCTTTACTCTCTGTGCACCCGTGACCGTCTCTCCGACCCTCAGCACACTCACACACACCCCGTCCCCTTTACTCTCTGTGCACCCATGACCGTCTCTCCGACCCTCAGCACAGACACACACCCCATCCCCTTTACTCTCTGTGCACCCGTGACCGTCTCTCCGACCCTCAGCACACTCACACACACCCCGTCCCCTTTACTCTCTGTGCACCCGTGACCGTCTCTCCGACCCTCAGCACACTATCACACACCCCGTCCCCTTTACTCTCTGTGCACCCGTGACCGTCTCTCCGACCCTCAGCACACTCACACACACCCCGTCCCCTTTACTCTCTGTGCACCCGTGACCGTCTCTCCGACCCTCAGCACACTCTCACACACCCCGTCCCCTTTACTCTCTGTGCACCCGTGACTGTCTCTCCGACCCTCAGCACACTCACACACACCCCGTCCCCTTTACTCTCTGTGTACCCATGACCGTCTCTCCGACCCTCAGCACACACACACACCCCGTCCCCTTTACTCTCTGTGCACTTGTGACTGTCTCTCCGACCCTCAGCACACTGACACACACCCCGTCCCCTTTACTCTCTGTGCACCCGTGACCGTCTCTCCGACCCTCAGCACACTCACACACACCCCGTCCCCTTTACTCTCTGTGCACCCGTGACCGTCTCTCCGACCCTCAGCACACTCACACACACCCCGTCCCCTTTACTCTCTGTGCACCCATGACCGTCTCTCCGACCCTCAGCACAGTCACTCACACCCCGTCCCCTTTACTCTCTGTGCACCCGTGACCGTCTCTCCAACCCTCAGCACACTCACACACACCCCGTCCCCTTTACTCTCTGTGCACCCGTGACCGTCTCTCCGACCCTCAGCACACTCACACACACCCCGTCCCCTTTACTCTCTGTGCACCCGTGACCGTCTCTCCGACCCTCAGCACACTCACACACACCCCGTCCCCTTTACTCTCTGTGCACCCGTGACTGTCTCTCCGACCCTCAGCACACTCACACACACCCCGTCCCCTTTACTCTCTGTGCACCCGTGACCGTCTCTCCGACCCTCAGCACACTCACACACACCCCGTCCCCTTTACTCTCTGTGCACCCGTGACCGTCTCTCCGACCCTCAGCACACTCTCACACACCCCGTCCCCTTTACTCTCTGTGCACCCGTGACCGTCTCTCCGACCCTCAGCACACTCACACACACCCCGTCCCCTTTACTCTCTGTGCACCCGTGACCGTCTCTCCGACCCTCAACACACTCACACACCCCGTCCCCTTTACTCTCTGTGCACCCGTGACCGTCTCTCCGACCCTCAGCACACTCACACACACCCCGTCCCCTTTACTCTCTGTGCACCCGTGACCGTCTCTCCGACCCTCAGCACACTCACACACCCCGTCCCCTTTACTCTCTGTGCACCCATGACCGTCTCTCCGACCCTCAGCACACTCACACACCCCGTCCCCTTTACTGTCTGTGTACCCGTGACCGTCTCTCCGACCCTCAGCACACTCACACACACCCCGTCCCCTTTACTCTCTGTGCACCCGTGACCGTCTCTCCGACCCTCAGCACACTCTCACACACCCCGTCCCCTTTACTCTCTGTGCACCCGTGACCGTCTCTCCGACCCTCAGCACACTCTCACACACCCCGTCCCCTTTACTCTCTGTGCACCCGTGACCGTCTCTCCGACCCTCAGCACAGTCACTCACACCCCGTCCCCTTTACTCTCTGTGCACCCGTGACCGTCTCTCCGACCCTCAGCACACTCACACACACCCCGTCCCCTTCACTCTCTGTGCACCCGTGACCGTCTCTCCGACCCTCAGCACACTCACACACACCCCGTCCCCTTTACTCTCTGTGCACCCGTGACCGTCTCTCCGACCCTCAGCACACTCACACACACCCCGTCCCCTTTACTCTCTGTGCACCCGTGACCGTCTCTCCGACCCTCAGCACACTCACTCACACCCCGTCCCCTTTACTCTCTGTGCACCCGTGACCGTCTCTCCAACCCTCAGCACACTCACACACACCCCGTCCCCTTTACTCTCTGTGCACCCGTGACCGTCTCTCCGACCCTCAGCACACTCACACACACCCCGTCCCCTTTACTCTCTGTGCACCCGTGACCGTCTCTCCGACCCTCAGCACACTCACACAGACCCCGTCCCCTTTACTCTCTGTGCACCCGTGACCGTCTCTCCGACCCTCAGCACACTCACACACACCCCGTCCCCTTTACTCTCTGTGCACCCGTGACTGTCTCTCCGACCCTCAGCACACTCACACACACCCCGTCCCCTTTACTCTCTGTGCACCCGTGACTGTCTCTCCGACCCTCAGCACACTCTCACACACCCGTCCCATTTACTCTCTGTGCACCCATGACCGTCTCTCCGACCCTCAACACACTCACACACCCAGTCCCCTTTACTCTCTGTGCACCCATGACCGACTCTCGGACCCTCAGTACACACTCACACACCCTGTCCCCTTTACTCTCTGTGCATCCGTGACTGTCTCCCCGACCCTCAGCACACTCACACACACCCCGTCCCCTTTACTCTCTGTGCACCCGTGACCGTCTCTCCGACCCTCAGCACACTCACACACACCCCGTCCCCTTTACTCTCTGTGCACCCGTGACCGTCTCTCCGACCCTCAGCACACTCACTCACACCCCGTCCCCTTTACTCTCTGTGCACCCGTGACCGTCTCTCCGACCCTCAGCACACTCTCACACACCCCGTCCCCTTTACTCTCTGTGCACCCGTGACCGTCTCTCCGACCCTCAGCACACTCACACACACCCCGTCCCCTTTACTCTCTGTGCACCCGTGACCGTCTCTCCGACCCTCAGCACACTCACTCACACCCCGTCCCCTTTACTCTCTGTGCACCCGTGACCGTCTCTCCGACCCTCAGCACACTCACACACACCCCGTCCCCTTTACTCTCTGTGCACCCGTGACCGTCTCTCCGACCCTCAGCACACACACACACCCCGTCCCCTTTACTCTCTGTGCACCCGTGACCGTCTCTCCGACCCTCAGCACACTCACACACACACCCCGTCCCCTTTACTCTCTGTGCACCCGTGACCGTCTCTCCGACCCTCAGCACACTCACACACACCCCGTCCCCTTTACTCTCTGTGCACCCGTGACCGTCTCTCCGACCCTCAGCACACACACACACCCCGTCCCCTTTACTCTCTGTGCACCCATGACTGTCTCTCCGGCCCTCAGCACACTCACACACGGATCTCCTTTACTCTCTGTGCACCTGTGACCGTCTCTCCGACCCTCAGCACACTCACACACACCCCGTCCCCTTTACTCTCTGTGCACCCGTGACCGTCTCTCCGACCCTCAGCACACTCACACACACCCCGTCCCCTTTACTCTCTGTGCACCCGTGACCGTCTCTCCGACCCTCAGCACACTCACACACACCCCGTCCCCTTTACTCTCTGTGCACCCATGACCGTCTCTCCGACCCTCAGCACACTCACACACACCCCGTCCCCTTTACTCTCTGTGCACCCGTGACCGTCTCTCCGACCCTCAGCACACTCACTCACACCCCGTCCCCTTTACTCTCTGTGCACCCGTGACCGTCTCTCCGACCCTCAGCACACTCACACACACCCCGTCCCCTTTACTCTCTGTGCACCCGTGACCGTCTCTCCGACCCTCAGCACACTCTCACACACCCCGTCCCCTTTACTCTCTGTGCACCCGTGACCGTCTCTCCGACCCTCAGCACACTCACACACACCCCGTCCCCTTTACTCTCTGTGCACCCGTGACCGTCTCTCCGACCCTCAGCACACTCACACACACCCCGTCCCCTTTACTCTCTGTGCACCCGTGACCGTCTCTCCGACCCTCAGCACACTCACACACACCCCGTCCCCTTTACTCTCTGTGCACCCGTGACTGTCTCTCCGACCCTCAGCACACTCTCACACACCCCGTCCCCTTTACTCTCTGTGCACCCGTGACCGTCTCTCCGACCCTCAGCACACTCACTCACACCCCGTCCCCTTTACTCTCTGTGCACCCGTGACCGTCTCTCCAACCCTCAGCACACTCACACACACCCCGTCCCCTTTACTCTCTGTGCACCCGTGACCGTCTCTCCGACCCTCAGCACACTCACACACACCCCGTCCCCTTTACTCTCTGTGCACCCGTGACCGTCTCTCCGACCCTCAGCACACTCACACACACCCCGTCCCCTTTACTCTCTGTGCACCCGTGACCGTCTCTCCGACCCTCAGCACACTCACACACACCCCGTCCCCTTTACTCTCTGTGCACCCGTGACTGTCTCTCCGACCCTCAGCACACTCTCACACACCCCGTCCCCTTTACTCTCTGTGCACCCGTGACTGTCCCTCTGACCCTCAGCACACTCTCACACACCCGTCCCATTTACTCTCTGTGCACCTATGACCGTCTCTCCGACCCTCAACACACTCACACACCCAGTCCCCTTTACTCTCTGTGCACCCATGACCGACTCTCGGACCCTCAGTACACACTCACACACCCCGTCCCCTTTACTCTCTGTGCATCCGTGACTGTCTCCCCGACCCTCAGCACACTCACACACACCCCGTCCCCTTTACTCTCTGTGCACCCGTGACCGTCTCTCCGACCCTCAGCACACTCACACACACCCCGTCCCCTTTACTCTCTGTGCACCCGTGACCGTCTCTCCGACCCTCAGCACACTCACTCACACCCCGTCCCCTTTACTCTCTGTGCACCCGTGACCGTCTCTCCGACCCTCAGCACACTCTCACACACCCCGTCCCCTTTACTCTCTGTGCACCCGTGACCGTCTCTCCGACCCTCAGCACACTCACACACCCCCGTCCCCTTTACTCTCTGTGCACCCGTGACCGTCTCTCCGACCCTCAGCACACTCACTCACACCCCGTCCCCTTTACTCTCTGTGCACCCGTGACCGTCTCTCCGACCCTCAGCACACTCACACACACCCCGTCCCCTTTACTCTCTGTGTACCCGTGACCGTCTCTCCGACCCTCAGCACACACACACACCCCGTCCCCTTTACTCTCTGTGCACCCGTGACCGTCTCTCCGACCCTCAGCACACTCACACACACCCCGTCCCCTTTACTCTCTGTGCACCCGTGACCGTCTCTCCGACCCTCAGCACACTCACACACACCCCGTCCCCTTTACTCTCTGTGCACCCGTGACCGTCTCTCCGACCCTCAGCACACACACACACCCTGTCCCCTTTACTCTCTGTGCATCCATGACTGTCTCTCCGGCCCTCAGCACACTCACACACGGATCTCCTTTACTCTCTGTGCACCTGTGACCGTCTTTCCGACCCTCAGTACACTCACACACACCCCGTCCCCTTAACTCTCTGTGCACCCGTGACCGTCTCTCCGACCCTCAGCACACTCACACACACCCCGTCCCCTTTACTCTCTGTGCACCCGTGACCGTCTCTCCGACCCTCAGCACACTCACTCACACACCCCGTCCCCTTTACTCTCTGTGTACCCATGACCGTCTCTCCGACCCTCAGCACACTCACACACACCCCCGTCCCCTTTACTCTCTGTGCACCCGTGACCGTCTCTCCGACCCTCAGCACACTCACACACACCCCGTCCCCTTTACTCTCTGTGCACCCGTGACCGTCTCTCCGACCCTCAGCACACTCACACACCCCGTCCCCTTTACTCTCTGTGCACCCGTGACCGTCTCTCCGACCCTCAGCACACTCACACACACCCCGTCCCCTTTACTCTCTGTGCACCCGTGACCGTCTCTCCGACCCTCAGCACACTCACACACACCCCGTCCCCTTTACTCTCTGTGCACCCGTGACCGTCTCTCCGACCCTCAGCACACACACACACACCCCGTCCCCTTTACTCTCTGTGCACCCGTGACCGTCTCTCCGACCCTCAGCACACACACACACCCCGTCCCCTTTACTCTCTGTGCACCCGTGACCGTCTCTCCGACCCTCAGCACACTCACTCACACCCCGTCCCCTTTACTCTCTGTGCACCCGTGACCGTCTCTCCGACCCTCAGCACACTCACACACACCCCGTCCCCTTTACTCTCTGTGCACCCGTGACCGTCTCTCCGACCCTCAGCACACTCACACACACCCCGTCCCCTTTACTCTCTGTGCACCCGTGACCGTCTCTCCGACCCTCAGCACACTCACACACACCCCGTCCCCTTTACTCTCTGTGCACCCGTGACTGTCTCTCCGACCCTCAGCACACTCTCACACACCCCGTCCCCTTTACTCTCTGTGCACCCGTGACTGTCCCTCTGACCCTCAGCACACTCACACACACCCCGTCCCCTTTACTCTCTGTGCACCCGTGACTGTCTCTCCGACCCTCAGCACACTCTCACACACCCCGTCCCCTTTACTCTCTGTGCACCCGTGACTGTCTCTCCGACCCTCAGCACACTCACACACACCCCGTCCCCTTTACTCTCTGTGCACCCGTGACCGTCTCTCCGACCCTCAGCACACTCACACACACCCCGTCCCCTTTACTCTCTGTGTACCCGTGACCGTCTCTCCGACCCTCAGCACACTCACACCCCGTCCCCTTTACTCTCTGTGCACCCATGACCGTCTCTCCGACCCTCAGCACACTCACACACACCCCGTCCCCTTTACTCTCTGTGCACCCGTGACCGTCTCTCCGACCCTCAGCACACTCACACACACCCCGTCCCCTTTACTCTCTGTGCACCCGTGACCGTCTCTCCGACCCTCAGCACACTCACACAGACCCCGTCCCCTTTACTCTCTGTGCACCCGTGACCGTCTCTCCGACCCTCAGCACACTCACACACACCCCGTCCCCTTTACTCTCTGTGCACCCGTGACTGTCTCTCCGACCCTCAGCACACTCTCACACACCCCGTCCCCTTTACTCTCTGTGCACCCGTGACTGTCTCTCCGACCCTCAGCACACTCACACACACCCCGTCCCCTTTACTCTCTGTGCACCCGTGACTGTCTCTCCGACCCTCAGCACACTCTCACACACCCCGTCCCCTTTACTCTCTGTGCACCCGTGACCGTCTCTCCGACCCTCAGCACACTCTCACACACCCCGTCCCCTTTACTCTCTGTGCACCCGTGACTGTCTCTCCGACCCTCAGCACACTCACACACACCCCGTCCCCTTTACTCTCTGTGCACCCGTGACCGTCTCTCCGACCCTCAGCACACTCACACACCCCGTCCCCTTTACTCTCTGTGCACCCGTGACCGTCTCTCCGACCCTCAGCACACTCACACACACCCCGTCCCCTTTACTCTCTGTGCACCCGTGACCGTCTCTCCGACCCTCAGCACACTCACACACACCCCGTCCCCTTTACTCTCTGTGCACCCATGACCGTCTCTCCGACCCTCAGCACACTCACACACACCCCGTCCCCTTTACTCTCTGTGCACCCGTGACCGTCTCTCCGACCCTCAGCACACTCACTCACACCCCGTCCCCTTTACTCTCTGTGCACCCGTGACCGTCTCTCCGACCCTCAGCACACTCACACACACCCCGTCCCCTTTACTCTCTGTGCACCCGTGACCGTCTCTCCGACCCTCAGCACACTCTCACACACCCCGTCCCCTTTACTCTCTGTGCACCCGTGACCGTCTCTCCGACCCTCAGCACACTCACTCACACCCCGTCCCCTTTACTCTCTGTGCACCCGTGACCGTCTCTCCGACCCTCAGCACACTCACACACACCCCGTCCCCTTTACTCTCTGTGCACCCGTGACCGTCTCTCCGACCCTCAG
The DNA here is from genome assembly GCF_963921235.1 of Mobula hypostoma. Lineage (NCBI taxonomy): Eukaryota > Metazoa > Chordata > Chondrichthyes > Myliobatiformes > Myliobatidae > Mobula > Mobula hypostoma. Next base: position 125,227 of record NW_026948238.1, on the reverse strand, counting down.
CACACTCACACACACCCGTCCCCTTTACTCTCTGTGCACCCGTGACCGTCTCTCCGACCCTCAGCACACTCACACACACCCCGTCCCCTTTACTCTCTGTGCACCCGTGACCGTCTCTCCGACCCTCAGCACACTCACACACCCCCGTCCCCTTTACTCTCTGTGCACCCGTGACCGTCTCTCCGACCCTCAGCACACTCACACACACCCCGTCCCCTTTACTCTCTGTGCACCCGTGACCGTCTCTCCGACCCTCAGCACACTCTCACACACCCCGTCCCCTTTACTCTCTGTGCACCCGTGACCGTCTCTCCGACCCTCAGCACACTCACTCACACCCCGTCCCCTTTACTCTCTGTGCACCCGTGACCGTCTCTCCGACCCTCAGCACACACACACACCCCGTCCCCTTTACTCTCTGTGCACCCGTGACTGTCTCTCCGACCCTCAGCACACTCACACACACCCCGTCCCCTTTACTCTCTGTGCACCCGTGACCGTCTCTCCGACCCTCAGCACACTCACACACACCCCGTCCCCTTTACTCTCTGTGCACCCGTGACCGTCTCTCCGACCCTCAGCACACTCACACACACCCCGTCCCCTTTACTCTCTGTGCACCCATGACCGTCTCTCCGACCCTCAGCACAGTCACTCACACCCCGTCCCCTTTACTCTCTGTGCACCCGTGACCGTCTCTCCGACCCTCAGCACACTCACACACACCCCGTCCCCTTTACTCTCTGTGCACCCGTGACCGTCTCTCCGACCCTCAGCACACTCACACACCCCGTCCCCTTTACTCTCTGTGCACCCGTGACCGTCTCTCCGACCCTCAGCACACTCACACACACCCCGTCCCCTTTACTCTCTGTGCACCCGTGACTGTCTCTCCGACCCTCAGCACACTCTCACACACCCCGTCCCCTTTACTCTCTGTGCACCCGTGACTGTCTCTCCGACCCTCAGCACACTCTCACACACCCGTCCCATTTACTCTCTGTGCACCTATGACCGTCTCTCCGACCCTCAACACACTCACACACCCAGTCCCCTTTACTCTCTGTGCACCCATGACCGACTCTCGGACCCTCAGTACACACTCACACACCCCGTCCCCTTTACTCTCTGTGCATCCGTGACTGTCTCTCCGACCCTCAGCACACTCACACACACCCCGTCCCCTTTACTCTCTGTGCACCCGTGACCGTCTCTCCGACCCTCAGCACACTCACACACCCCGTCCCCTTTACTCTCTGTGCACCCGTGACCGTCTCTCCGACCCTCAGCACACTCTCACACACCCCGTCCCCTTTACTCTCTGTGCACCCGTGACTGTCTCTCCGACCCTCAGCACACTCACACACACCCCGTCCCCTTTACTCTCTGTGCACCCGTGACCGTCTCTCCGACCCTCAGCACACTCACACACCCCGTCCCCTTTACTCTCTGTGCACCCGTGACCGTCTCTCCGACCCTCAGCACACTCACACACACCCCGTCCCCTTTACTCTCTGTGCACCCGTGACCGTCTCTCCGACCCTCAGCACACTCACACACACCCCGTCCCCTTTACTCTCTGTGCACCCGTGACCGTCTCTCCGACCCTCAGCACACTCACACACACCCGTCCCCTTTACTCTCTGTGCACCCGTGACCGTCTCTCCGACCCTCAGCACACTCACTCACACCCCGTCCCCTTTACTCTCTGTGCACCCGTGACCGTCTCTCCGACCCTCAGCACACTCACACACACCCCGTCCCCTTTACTCTCTGTGCACCCGTGACCGTCTCTCCGACCCTCAGCACACCTCACACACCCCGTCCCCTTTACTCTCTGTGCACCCGTGACGTCTCTCCGACCCTCAGCACACTCACACACACCCGTCCCCTTTACTCTCTGTGCACCCGTGACCGTCTCTCCGACCCTCAGCACACTCACACACACCCCGTCCCCTTTACTCTCTGTGCACCCGTGACCGTCTCTCCGACCCTCAGCACACTCACACACACCCCTCCCCTTTACTCTCTGTGCACCCGTGACCGTCTCTCCGACCCTCAGCACACTCACACACACCCCGTCCCCTTTACTCTCTGTGCACCCGTGACCGTCTCTCCGACCCTCAGCACACTCACACACACCCCGTCCCCTTTACTCTCTGTGCACCCGTGACCGTCTCTCCGACCCTCAGCACACTCACACACACCCCGTCCCCTTTACTCTCTGTGCACCCGTGACCGTCTCTCCGACCCTCAGCACACTCACACACACCCCGTCCCCTTTACTCTCTGTGCACCCGTGACCGTCTCTCCGACCCTCAGCACACTCTCACACACCCCGTCCCCTTTACTCTCTGTGCACCCGTGACTGTCTCTCCGACCCTCAGCACACTCTCACACACCCCGTCCCCTTTACTCTCTGTGCACCCGTGACCGTCTCTCCGACCCTCAGCACACTCACACACACCCCGTCCCCTTTACTCTCTGTGCACCCGTGACCGTCTCTCCGACCCTCAGCACACTCACACACACCCCGTCCCCTTTACTCTCTGTGCACCCGTGACCGTCTCTCCGACCCTCAGCACACTCACACACACCCCGTCCCCTTTACTCTCTGTGCACCCGTGACCGTCTCTCCGACCCTCAGCACACACACACACCCCGTCCCCTTTACTCTCTGTGCACCCGTGACCGTCTCTCCGACCCTCAGCACACTCACACACACCCCGTCCCCTTTACTCTCTGTGCACCCGTGACCGTCTCTCTGACCCTCAGCACACTCACACACATCCCGTCCCCTTTACTCTCTGTGTACCCATGACCGTCTCTCCGACCCTCAGCACACACACACACCCCGTCCCCTTTACTCTCTGTGCACCCGTGACTGTCTCTCTGACCCTCAGCACTCTCACACACACACCCTGTCCCCTTTACTCTCTGTGCACCCATGACCGTCTTTCCGACCCTCACACACACACCCAGACCCCGTCCCCTTTACTCTCTGTGCACTTGTGACTGTCTCTCCGATCCTCACACACACCCCGTCCCCTTTACTCTCTGTGCACCCGTGACCGTCTCTCCGACCCTCAGCACACTCACACACTCACCCGTCCCCTTTACTCTCTGTGCACCCGTGACCGTCTCTCCGACCCTCAGCACACACTCACACACACCCCGTCCCCTTTACTCTCTGTGCACCCGTGACCATCTCTCCGACCCTCAGCACACACACACCCCGTCCCCTTTACTCTCTGTGCACACATGACTGTCTCTCCGACCCTCAGCACACTGACACACACCCTGTCCCCTTTACTCTCTGTGCACCCGTGACCGTCTCTCCGACCCTCAGCACACTCACACACACCCCGTCCCCTTTACTCTCTGTGCACCCGTGACCGTCTCTCCGACCCTCAGCACACACACACACACCCGTCCCCTTTACTCTCTGTGCACCCGTGACCGTCTCTCCGACCCTCAGCACACTCACTCACACCCCGTCCCCTTTACTCTCTGTGCACCCGTGACCGTCTCTCCGACCCTCAGCACACTCACACACACCCCGTCCCCTTTACTCTCTGTGCACCCGTGACCGTCTCTCCGACCCTCAGCACACTCACACACACCCCGTCCCCTTTACTCTCTGTGCACCCGTGACCGTCTCTCCGACCCTCAGCACACTCACACACACCCCGTCCCCTTTACTCTCTGTGCACCCGTGACTGTCTCTCCGACCCTCAGCACACTCACACACACCCCGTCCCCTTTACTCTCTGTGCACCCGTGACTGTCTCTCTGACCCTCAGCACACTCACACACACCCCGTCCCCTTTACTCTCTGTGCACCCGTGACCGTCTCTCCGACCCTCAGCACACACACTCACACCCCGTCCCCTTTACTCTCTGTGCACCCGTGACTGTCTCTCCGACCCTCAGCACACTCACACACACCCCGTCCCCTTTACTCTCTGTGCACCCGTGACTGTCTCTCCGACCCTCAGCACACTCACACACACCCCGTCCCCTTTACTCTCTGTGCACCCGTGACCGTCTCTCCGACCCTCAGCACACTCACACACCCCGTCCCCTTTACTCTCTGTGCACCCGTGACCGTCTCTCCGACCCTCAGCACACTCACACACACCCTGTCCCCTTTACTCTCTGTGCACCCGTGACTGTCTCTCCGACCCTCAGCACACTCACACACACCCCGTCCCCTTTACTCTCTGTGCACCCGTGACCGTCTCTCCGACCCTCAGCACACTCACACACACCCCGTCCCCTTTACTCTCTGTGCACCCGTGACCGTCTCTCCGACCCTCAGCACACTCACTCACACACCGTCCCCTTTACTCTCTGTGCTCCCGTGATTGTCTCTCCGACCCTCAGCACACTCACACACACCCTGTCCCCTTTATTCTCTGTGCACCCATGACCGTCTCTCCGACCCTCAGCACACACACACCCCGTCCCCTTTACTCTCTGTGCACCCATGACCGTCTCTCCGACCCTCAGCACACTCACACACACCCTGTCCCCTTTACTCTCTGTGCACCCGTGACCGTCTCTCCGACCCTCAGCACACTCACACACACTCCGTCCCCTTTACTGTCTGTGCACCCATGAGCGTCTCTCCGACCCTCAGCACACTCACACACACCCCGTCCCCTTTACTCTCTGTGCACCCGTGACCATCTCTCCGACCCTCCGCACACACACACCCCGTGCCCTTTACTCTCTGTGCACCCGTGACCATGTCACCGACCCTCACAACACAAACTCACACTCCGTCCCCTTTACTCTCTGTGCACACGTGACTGTCTCTCCGACCCTCAGCACACACACACACACCCTGTCCCCTTTACTCTCTGTGTACCCGTGACTGTCCCTCCGACCCTCAGCACACTCACACACCCCGTCCCCTTTACTCTCTGTGCACCCGTGACCGTCTCTCCGACCCTCAGCACACACACACACCCCGTCCCCTTTACTCTCTGTGCACCCGTGACCGTCTCTCCGACCCTCAGCACACACACTCACACCCCGTCCCCTTTACTCTCTGTGCACCCATGACCGTCTCTCCGACCCTCAGCACACTCACACACTCCCCGTCCCCTTTACTCTCTGTGAACCCGTGACCGTCTCTCCGACCCTCAGCACACTCACTCACACACCGTCCCGTTTACTCTCTGTGCACCCGTGATTGTCTCTCCGACCCTCAGCACACTCACACACACCCTGTCCCCTTTACTCTCTGTGCACCCATGACCGTCTCTCCGACCCTCAGCACACTCACACACCCCGTCCCCTTTACTCTCTGTGCACCCATGACCGTCTCTCCGACCCTCAGCACACTCACACACACTCCGTCCCCTTTACTGTCTGTGCACCCATGACCGTCTCTCCGACCCTCAGCACACTCACACACACCCCGTCCCCTTTACTCTCTGTGCACCCGTGACCGTCTCTCCGACCCTCAGCACACACACACCCCGTCCCCTTTACTCTCTGTGCACCCGTGACCGTCTCTCCGACCCTCAGCACACTCACACACACCCCGTCCCCTTTACTCTCTGTGCACCCGTGACCGTCTCTCCGACCCTCAGCACACTCACACACCCCGTCCCCTTTACTCTCTGTGCACCCGTGACCGTCTCTCCGACCCTCAGCACACTCACACACCCCGTCCCCTTTACTCTCTGTGCACCCGTGACCGTCTCTCCGACCCTCAGCACACTCACACACACCCCGTCCCCTTTACTCTCTGTGCACCCGTGACTGTCTCTCCGACCCTCAGCACACTCACACACACCCCGTCCCCTTTACTCTCTGTGCACCCTTGTCTGTCTCTCCGACCCTCAGCACACACACACAGACCTCGTCCCCTTTACTCTCTGTGCACCCGTGACCATGTCTCCGACCCTCACCAGACACACACACCCCTACCCCTTTAATCTCTGTGCACACGTGACCGTCTCTCCGACCCTCAGCACACACACCCCGTCCCCTTTACTCTCTGTGCATCCATGACCGTCTCTCCGACCCTCAGCACACTCACACTCACCCTGTCCCCTTTACTCTCTGTGCACCCGTTACCGTCTCTCCAACACTCAGCACACTCTCACACCCATTCCCCTTTAATCTCTGTGCACCCCTGACCGTCTCTCCAACCCTCAGCACACACTCACACACACCCTGTCCCCTTTACTCTCTGTGCATCCATGACTGTCTCTCTGACCCTCAGCACTCTCACACACACACACACACTCACACACAGACACACACACACACACACACACACCCCGTTCCCTTTTCTCTCTGTGCACTCATGACTGTCTCTCCGTCCCTCAGCTCACTCACACACCATGTCCCCTTTACTCTCTGTGCACCCGTGACCGTCTCTCCGACCCTCAGCACACACACACACACCCCGTCCCCTTTACTCTCTGTGCACCCGTGACCGTCTCTCCGACCCTCAGCACACTCACACACCCCGTCCCCTTTACTCTCTGTGCACCCGTGACCGTCTCTCCGACCCTCAGCACACTCACACACCCCGTCCCCTTTACTCTCTGTGCACCCGTGACCGTCTCTCCGACCCTCAGCACACTCACACACCCCGTCCCCTTTACTCTCTGTGCACCCGTGACCGTCTCTCCGACCCTCAGCACACTCACACACACCCCGTCCCCTTTACTCTCTGTGTACCCGTGACCGTCTCTCCGACCCTCAGCACACTCACACACCCCGTCCCCTTTACTCTCTGTGCACCCGTGACCGTCTCTCCGACCCTCAGCACACTCACACACACCCCGTCCCCTTTACTCTCTGTGCACCCGTGACCGTCTCTCCGACCCTCAGCACACTCACTCACACACCCGTCCCCTTTACTCTCTGTGCACCCGTGATTGTCTCTCCGACCCTCAGCACACTCACACACACCCTGTCCCCTTTACTCTCTGTGCACCCATGACCGTCTCTCCGACCCTCAGCACACTCACACACCCCGTCCCCTTTACTCTCTGTGCACCCGTGACCGTCTCTCCGACCCTCAGCACACTCACACACACCCCGTCCCCTTTACTCTCTGTGCACCCGTGACCGTCTCTCCGACCCTCAGCACACTCACACACACCCTGTCCCCTTTACTCTCTGTGCACCCATGACTGTCTCTCTGACCCTCAGCACACTCACACACACACACACACACACACACACACACACACACACACACACACACCCCGTCCCCTTTACTCTCTGTGCACCCGTGACTGTCTCTCCGACCCTCAGCACACTCACACACACCCCGTCCCCTTTACTCTCTGTGCACCCGTGACCGTCTCTCCGACCCTCAGCACACTCACTCACACACCCCGTCCCCTTTACTCTCTGTGCACCCGTGACCGTCTCTCCGACCCTCAGCACACACTCACACACCCCGTCCCCTTTACTCTCTGTGCACCCGTGACCGTCTCTCCGACCCTCAGCACACTCACTCACACACCCCGTCCCCTTTACTCTCTGTGCACCCATGACCGTCTTTCCGACCCTCACACACACACCCAGACCCCGTCCCCTTTACTCTCTGTGCACTTGTGACTGTCTCTCCGACCCTCAGCACACTCACACACACACCCGTCCCCTTTACTCTCTGTGCACCCATGACCGTCTCTCCGACCCTCAGCACACACTCACACACACCCCGTCCCCTTTACTCTCTGTGCACCCGTGACTGTCTCTCCGACCCTCAGCACACTCTCACACACCCCGTCCCCTTTACTCTCTGTGCACCCGTGACTGTCTCTCCGACCTGCAGCACACTCACACACACCCCGTCCCCTTTACTCTCTGTGCACCCGTGACCGTCTCTCCGACCCTCAGCACACTCACTCACACCCCGTCCCCTTTGCTCTCTGTGCACCCGTGACCGTCTCTCCAACCCTCAGCACACTCACACTCACCCCGTCCCCTTTACTCTCTGTGCACCCGTGACCGTCTCTCCGACCCTCAGCACACTCACACACCCCGTCCCCTTTACTCTCTGTGCACCCGTGACCGTCTCTCCGACCCTCAGCACACTCACACACACCCCGTCCCCTTTACTCTCTGTGCACCCGTGACCGTCTCTCCGACCCTCAGCACACTCACACACATCCCGTCCCCTTTACTCTCTGTGTACCCATGACCGTCTCTCCGACCCTCAGCACACACACACACCCTGTCCCCTTTACTCTCTGTGCACCCATGACTGTCTCTCTGACCCTCAGCACACTCACACACACACCCCGTCCCCTTTACTCTCTGTGCACCCATGACCGTCTTTCCGACCCTCACACACACACCCAGACCCCGTCCCCTTTACTCTCTGTGCACTTGTGACTGTCTCTCCGATCCTCACACACACCCCGTCCCCTTTACTCTCTGTGCACTCGTGACCGTCTCTCCGACCCTCAGCACACTCACACACTCACCCGTCCCCTTTACTGTCTGTGCACCCATGACCGTCTCTCCGACCCTCAGCACACACTCACACACACCCCGTCCCCTTTACTATCTGTGCACCCGTGACCATCTCTCCGACCCTCCGCACACACACACCCCGACCCCTTTACTCTCTGTGCACACATGACTGTCTCTCCGACCCTCAGCACACACACACACACCCTGTCCCCTTTACTCTCTGTGCACCCGTGACCGTCTCTCCGACCCTCAGCACACTCACACACACCCCGTTCCCTTTACTCTCTGGGCACCTGTGACCGTCTCTCCGACCCTCCGCACACACACACACCTCGTCCCCTTTACACTCTGTGCACACGTGACCGTCTCTCCGACCCTCAGCACACACACTCACACCCTGTCCCCTTTACTGTCTGTGCACCCGTGACCGTCTCTCCGACCCTCAGCACACTCACACACACCCCGTCCCCTTTACTCTCTGTGCACCCGTGACCGTCTCTCTGACCCTCAGCACACTCACACACACCCCGTCCCCTTTACTCTCTGTGCACCCGTGACCGTCTCTCCGACCCTCAGCACACTCACACACACCCCGTTCCCTTTACTCTCTGTGCACCTGTGACTGTCTCTCCGACCCTCCGCACAGTCACACACACCCCGTCCCCTTTACTCTCTGTGCACCCGTGTCTGTCTCTCTGACCCTCCACACACTCACACACACCCCGTCCCCTTTACCCTCTGTGCACCCGTGACCGTGTCTCCGGACCTCAGCACACACACTCACACCCCGTCCCCTTTACTCTCTGTGCACCCGTGACTGTCTCTCCGACCCTCAGCACACTCTCACACACCCCGTCCCCTTTACTCTCTGTGCACCCGTGACCGTCTCTCCGACCCTCAGCACACTCACACACACCCCGTCCCCTTTACTCTCTGTGCACCCGTGACCGTCTCTCCGACCCTCAGCACACTCACACACCCCCGTCCCCTTTACTCTCTGTGCACCCGTGACCGTCTCTCCGACCCTCAGCACACTCACACACACCCCGTCCCCTTTACTCTCTGTGCACCCGTGACTGTCTCTCCGACCCTCAGCACACTCACACACACCCCGTCCCCTTTACTCTCTGTGCACCCATGACCGTCTCTCCGACCCTCAGCACACTCACACACACCCCGTCCCCTTTACTCTCTGTGCACCCGTGACCGTCTCTCCGACCCTCAGCACACTCACTCACACACCCGTCCCCTTTACTCTCTGTGCACCCGTGACTGTCTCTCCGACCCTCAGCACACACACTCACACACCCGTCCCCTTTACTCTCTGTGCACCCATGACCGTCTCTCCGACCCTCAGCACACTCACACACACCCCGTCCCCTTTACTCTCTGTGCACCCATGACCGTCTCTCCGACCCTCAGCACACTCACACACACCCTGTCCCCTTTACTCTCTGTGCACCCGTGACCGTCTCTCCGACCCTCAGCACACTCACACTCACCCTGTCCCCTTTACTCTCTGTGCACCCGTTACCGTCTCTCCAACACTCAGCACACTCTCACACCCATTCCCCTTTAATCTCTGTGCACCCCTGACCGTCTCTCCAACCCTCAGCACACACTCACACACACCCTGTCCCCTTTACTCTCTGTGCATCCATGACTGTCTCTCTGACCCTCAGCACTCTCACACACACACACACACACTCACACACAGACACACACACACACACACACACACCCCGTTCCCTTTTCTCTCTGTGCACTCATGACTGTCTCTCCGTCCCTCAGCTCACTCACACACCATGTCCCCTTTACTCTCTGTGCACTCGTGACCGTCTCTCCGACCCTCAGCACACACACACACACCCCGTCCCCTTTACTCTCTGTGCACCCGTGACCGTCTCTCCGACCCTCAGCACACTCACACACCCCGTCCCCTTTACTCTCTGTGCACCCGTGACCGTCTCTCCGACCCTCAGCACACTCACACACCCCGTCCCCTTTACTCTCTGTGCACCCGTGACCGTCTCTCCGACCCTCAGCACACTCACACACCCCGTCCCCTTTACTCTCTGTGCACCCGTGACCGTCTCTCTGACCCTCAGCACACTCACACACACCCCGTCCCCTTTACTCTCTGTGTACCCGTGACCGTCTCTCCGACCCTCAGCACACTCACACACCCCGTCCCCTTTACTCTCTGTGCACCCTTGACCGTCTCTCCGACCCTCAGCACACTCACACACTCCCCGTCCCCTTTACTCTCTGTGAACCCGTGACCGTCTCTCCGACCCTCAGCACACTCACTCACACACCGTCCCGTTTCCTCTCTTTGCACCCGTGATTGTCTCTCCGACCCTCAGCACACTCACACACACCCTGTCCCCGTTATTCTCTGTGCACCCATGACCGTCTCTCCGACCCTCAGCACACTCACACACCCTGTCCCCTTTACTCTCTGTGCACCTGTGACCGTCTCTGCAACCCTCAGCACACTCACACACACTCCGTCCCCTTTACTCTCTGTGCACCTGTGACCGTCTCTCCGACCCTCAGCACACTCACACACACCCTGTCATCTTTACTCTCTGTGCATCCATGACTGTCTCTCTGACCCTCAGCACACACACACACACACACACACACACACACACACACACACACACACACACACACCCCGTTCCCTTTACTCTCTGTGCACCCATGACTGTCTCTCCGACCCTCAGTACACTCACACACACCCCATCCCCTTAACTCTCTGTGCACCCGTGACCGTCTCTCCGACCCTCAGCACACTCACTCACACACCCCGTCCCTTTTACTCTCTGTGCACCCGTGACCGTCTCTCCGACCCTCAGTACACACTCACACTCCCCGTCCCCTTTACTCTCTGTGCACCCGTGACCGTCTCTCCGACCCTCAGCACACTCACTCACACACCCCGTCCCTTTTACTCTCTCTGCACCCATGACCGTCTTTCCGACCCTCACACACACACCCAGACCCCGTCCCCTTTACTCTCTGTGCACTTGTGACTGTCTCTCCGACCCTCAGCAGACTCACACACACACCCGTCCCCTTTACTGTCTGTGCACCCATGACCGTCTCTCCGACCCTCAGCACACTCTCACACACACCCCGTCCCCTTTACTCTCTGTGCACCCGTGACCGTCTCTCCGACCCTCAACACACTCACACACCCCGTCCCCTTTACTCTCTGTGCACCTGTGACCGTCTCTCCGACCCTCAGCACACTCACACACACCCCGTCCCCCTTACTCTCTGTGCTCCTCTGACCGTCTCTCTGACCCTCAGCGCACACACATACACACACACACACACACACACACACACACACCCGTCCCCTTTACTCTCTGTGCACCCGTGACCATGTGTCCGACCCTCAGCACACACACTCACACCCCGTCTCTTTTACTCTCTGTGCACCCATGACCGTCTCTCCGACCCTCAGCACACACTCACACACACCCCGTCTCTTTTACTCTCTGTGCACCCGTGACCGTCTCTCCGACCCTCAGCACACTCACACACCGTCCCCTTTACTCTCTGTGCACCCGTGACCGTCTCTCCGACCCTCAGCACTCACACACACCCCGTCCCCTTTACTCTCGGTGCACCCGTGACCGTCTCTCCGACCCTCAGCACACTCACACACATCCCGTTCCCTTTACTCTCTGTGTACTTGTGACTGTCTCGCCACCCACCGATCCAACCTGCTAGTTCAATTTGCTGACGACACTACACTGACTGGCCTCATCTCAAATAATAACGAGGCAGCCTGCAGAGAAGAAATCATCACCCCGACACACTGGTGTCAAGAAAACAACCTCTCCCTCATGGTGACAAAAACAGAGGAGACGGTTGTGGATTACAGGAGGAATGTAGACAGGGACCAAATTCAACATTTCCAAGTCTGTTATTGATACAAAATGCACATTTTAATATTGATCATGACGGAATGTATTTTATATATTATCAATGACATGAAACATATTTATAGATTGTTACTGACAGAGAATCATATAATTTGTGTTCCGTGTGTTATCTGAATGTACTTGCCTGTGATGCTGCCACAAGTCAGTGTTTCTCTGTACCTGTACCTTCCCGTACTTGTGCACTTGGCAATAAATTCAACAGGAGCTGAGAAATCTCAGTGAGATTTGATTACTGATGATCATCTTGGCAGCTCGGTAGGTGGAATGTATGAGATAGTACACTGTTGAATGCAAAACCCTGAACAGTGTTGATGATCAGAGGGATCTTAGACTCTAAGTTCATCACTCCCTGAAAGAGATTTATTGTGTGGATAAGAAGGCAAATGTCATGGTTGTCTTTATTAGTTGAAGCATTGAGTTCAAAAGTTGGAAAGTTGTGTTGCAGCTTCATAAAACTGGTTGGACCACATTTGGAGTGTTTCATACAGTTCTGGACGCCCCCACACTCGGAAGGATGTCGGGGCTTTGGAGAGGGCGCAGAAGAGGTTTACCAGGATACTGCCTGGGTTAGAGGGCATGAGCTATAATGAGAGGTTGGACAAACGTATTGTTTTCTCTAGAGCAGCGCAGGCTGGGGTGAGACTGGGTGGACGTTTATAAGATTATGAGAGGAACAGATAGAGTGGACAGACGATATATTTTTTCTGGGTGTTGAAATGTCTTAATACATTTAAGGTGAGAGGAGATGTGAGCGGCAAGTTTGTTCTTTTCACAGAGTGGTGGGAAGCTGGAGTTCAAGCAGCTGGATATTGGTTGTGGGGAAATCACGGATTGCACTACCCTGTGTGAGATGCGGGGACAATGTGTGAGACTCTCAAAGTTGGTGAGTGGCAGATTCAGCAGTGTGACTCTGTGAGGTTGGGTCCTGGGATATCACAGTTTTCAATGTAGGTAAAATGGACCCAGGGATCGAGCTGCCCAGATTTATGAGGTGTTGAGTGAGTATTTCTGTTCTGGGATCAGATGTTTGTCTCTGGAGTTTCCTTGGAAGCAATAACTGCTAATCTGAGGAGAGGATGAGTTCCCATTCCATTCTCACAGGGACAGGGTGCTTTGTGTTTGCACCAGTAGAAATAGACCTGGGGTTCAGTGTTCGAACTGTGTTTGGAAAATCCCCCCCACCCCACCGTCTGTCAGGCAGTGGAAATCAAACAGAAACTCAAGTTGCTGGAGATCTGCACTAAAAACTGAAAATGTTTGAAGTCATTCTAACAAAACGTTATTAACCTGAATCGTTAAGTTTTTTCCTCTCCCCACAGCTGTTCCTCACCTGCTCAGTATTTCTGGTAATTCCAGTTTCTTTTTATTACATTCACCTGGGAATGGTTTACATTTCCTGAACTGGACCTGTTTTATCCAGGAAATGGAAATGGCTTGTTCTGTGATTGTAGAACAGTAAAGAAGCCACAACTTTTCCCTGTAAATTATCCTGGTACCAATTTGTCTGTTATTCCTGGAAATGTGTTCAATACAGTTGTTGCTAACAAGATTTACAAGAATAATCTCAGGAATGATCAGCTTTATGTATGAGGAGCATTTGATGGTTCTGGACTTGTGTTCAGAGGGACGGTGGGGGTTGTGGAGGGATGTATGGTTAAGTAAACCTACCGGATGCTAAAAAGCCTGGATACAGTGGACGTGGAGATGATGTTTCCATTAGACGGAGAGTCTGTGATCTGACAGCACAGTATCAGAATAAAGATGCTTCCCTTTAAAACTGAGATAAGAAAAAGTTTTTTGGCCAAAAGATGTCTGATCTGTGGAATTTGTTGCAGCAGATGTTGGTTGAGGCTGCCATTTGGGTATATTTATGACAGAGATTAATATATTCATGATTGCTAAGTAGCTTCAGGGTTACAGGAAGAAGGCAGGAATATGGTGTTGGAATAAAACTCAGCCATGGTTGAGTGGTAGGGCAGACCAGATGGATCGAATCACCTAATTCTGTTCCTGTGTCTTATGTCTTACCATGACTGAATGATGGCTCCTTCTTATCCAATATTGTTTTGTGACGTGTGAGGGACAATAAAAGATTGTTCACTGAGATCATTATATCTGCCTTCAACGTTTAAATTTCCGTGTTTTGTTCATAGTAACATTAAGCAGAAATTGTTAATGTGCTTCATTATCTTTCATGTTAAAGTTAGACCTGCGGTGAGAGATTTATTGGTAGAAAAACCCCAACTGGAAGCAAACCACGACTGAAGATGAGGGAACAGCAACAAGTGAACCAGCCCGAGGATTGACAGCATCAACTGGAGAGAACCCACCTGACTTGGAGAATCCAGTGATTCAGTCAGGAGAAAGTTTGGTGAGTCTCATTTACTCAAACACTGGTCCTTTAGACATTACATACCTGTACAAAGGAAGGTCGGAAATAGTTGGAGTGAGACTGAAGAATCAGCTATGCCTCTGTCAGACCCAGTTGCAATTACTCCAGGTCCAGCAGCCCAGCCCTTTAAAACCACTCCCATTCTGTGGAAGTCGAATCCTGATAAAGTCACTCAGAGACCGTACAAGTACAAACTCTTTATTCCAAGCACCCGGGGCTGACTCAGTTAGTCACTCAAACAGGAACAGTCTGGGACTGTTCCCGCCCAATCCACTAACTGACTAACAATTCCCCTTGCACCACAGATATATCCGTCCAGATACCCCCCACACAAGACAGGCTGGAGCCAAAGTTATTTACTGCATGACAGCCCCTAAATACAAATTACAAATTGTCATAATGGCTTATACACACAGAACAGACTGAAGCTGTCCTATCCCTACGCATGAGTGTACAGGGAGATAAGCATCCTGAAACCCCAGCTAGCTACCCTCAAGAAGAAATATGGCTCAGCATGGCTTAGCACATCTGTTGATCATCAGCAGTTTCTTTCAGAAAAACAGGCTGCTATTGTTTAAGAAAGTGTTAACCCTTTTACATTCTTTATCATTCCCTCCTTTTGATCATTACATGATCAACAAAGCAGTAATTTTTTTACAGAGAAAGCAACTGAGTACAGCATTGACTTATCAGTGGGTAAAAGCAGCATACAACAGTAATTATTACAATGCTATGTACAACATAATGCAGTATCATGCCCCATATATTACCGAACAGGCCTTCGAAGATCACCATTTCGTACCTTTGGTGAACTCATGTAAATCCTGCCCTACTCTCTTGATGCTGTCAGTTTCCTTGGCAGTGTGCTCGGAGAAGGATGTAATATTAGACTCATCAGGGATATAGGTGCGGCATTCTATGTCAATAATAGCACAGGTTCCCCCCTTCTCAGCTGGGATAAAATCTAAAGCTTTACAATTCTGTAGTACTGTTTGCCGGATTGCAATCATTTCAGTAGATATTTCTGTTACTTGGGCCTGTGTTTGTGTCTGGGCCCCTGGAGTATTGTGGCCAGCTCTTCAAGTGCTATAGCCAAATTGATTGTCTCTCATGAATTCCTGGCTACTCTGTAGGAGAGAAAAGTGATCATCCAAAATCATTCAGTCTCAGTTATTCCTCTCCACTGCTGGGCATCTGCAAGTATGGCCAGGATGCATGTTTCCCAGTATAGGAAGTTCCGTTTGGTAGGGGCTTGCAATACCATCCCTCAAAACACTGACAGTCACAGTCATCTCTGACTGGGCTACAGTTCCTCACCTCTCTTCTCCGGGTGTAATTTGAGAAAGCCCAGGCTGAGAGTTCCTCACTCTGGTTGAGCAGGATTGCTGACATTGGAATCATAGTTTTACCATGTTGGTGAATTTCGGCACAAACCCACCATAGGTGTGACAGAGAGACAGAAAGATGTTAACATGTGGGCCCCTGGATGCTGGGGTGAGCCCTGTCAAAGACATAAACACGAACACTACTATCAACCAATACATTTTCCTTTAGTCCTAGAGAGTCCTTCAGTTCCTTCAGTAACACGTTTGTAGTCTGTTTGATGTATCCACCGAGATTGCCCCTTCAGCTTCACAGCCGTGGGAGTGGTCAGTAACTCCTGACATGGTCCTCTCCACCGAGCTCCGAGTTTCCCTCGATCCCAGTTCTTGATCAGGACAAAATTCCCTGGTTCTATGATGGGATATTCACTCCTGTCTGCAGGGTAGTTCTCTTTCTTGTAAGCCTGTCGTATCTGTGAATGTAATGCTTGGAGAATTTTGGTTAGTTGGCATATATATTTCCCCATCTCTTCCCCTAGTGTATGCATATCCAATTTTGCTGGTCAACTTTACGGGAGCAATGGTACACAAGGTCTTGGTCCCCAGGGTGTCCTCATGGGCCGTCCATAAAAGATTTCAGTTGGTGGCAACTCTGTTTTCCCCTGTGGAGTAACCCTCATGTGAAATAGGGCTAACGGTAGGACCTTCAACCAAGTGAGTCCTGTCTTTGCTGTTAGTTCAGCCAATTTACTCTTCAGAGTGCCATTGGCTGTTTCCACTATGCCAGCGGCCCGTGGGTGGTGTACACAGTGGAATTGTTGCTTCATAGCTAGTTCATTACATACCCTTCCTTTACTTTTGCAACTAAGTGTGGGCCATTGTCAGAGCTCAGCATACCTGAGAGTTATTTCCTGTAATAATACCTTCACAACAGTCATAACAGTATTGGTTGTTGGAATAGCTTCAATCCATCTACTAAACATGTCTATAATAACTATGCAGAATCTATAGCAATGTACTGCAGGCAATTCAATAAAATCAACTTGTAGACGCGCAAAAGGTCCACCTGTCAAGGGAGTCGTACCCGGTGTGCAGGGTACAGTTTACCAACCATTCCCTCCTTTCCCAGTGTGTACAATTATGTATTTAATTGACCAATATTGGTAAAAACTGTGCAGGAAAACAAACCTGCCCCGCTGGGGTGATCCAAAAACCTAGGTCAGGGTCTTTTTGGCACCCCATCTGGGAACACAGTTTGCGCTCCTCCACAGAGGCGTACCCCTGAAAAGTACGTACCTCCCGCATGTCTGGCAAACTCATTCTGCTTAAGTCACGGAGGGTTGCTTGATGGGAACCTGAGGGCACCACAACTACCGAGGATTGTGCCACACTTTTCGCTGTCTAATCTGCTAAAGCATTGCTTTTAGTGACCTGGTCGGACATGTGGGTGTGGGCCGTACATTTAATAATAGCCAAAACTCAAGGTAGCTGTAGAACTGTGAGTAAAGTTTTTACAAAGGTGGCATTACTAATGGGGTGGCCAGAGGTAGTTTGGAATCCCCATGTTCCCAGAGAACCCCGTAGTCATGTACAACTCCAGAAGCATAACAGGAGTCTATGTAAACGTTCACACTTTTGTCTGTTGCTAGGATACAGGCACGAGTCAGATCAAACAGCTGAGTCTTCTGGGTGGAGACAGCTGCTTCAAAAGAGGCCTGGTCAGCTATTTCACTGTCCGTCACTATCGCAGAGGGATGTAGAGAGATCACAGACCATGCCAAAAAACAAAGGTTGATTCAGTAAGTGATTTTAACTTTCCATATATTGACTGGGACTCCCATACTGTAAAAGGACTAGATGGGGCAGAGTTTGTCAAATGTGCCCTTAATCAGTACGTAGAATTCCCGACGTAGAAGTGTGCAATTAGCTGTTAGGAAATGATCCAGGGCCGGTGACAGAAATCAGTGATCATAATGCCATGAAATTCAAAGTAAATATGGAAAAAGAGAGGTCTGGACCACGGGTTGAGATTCTAAATTGGAGAAAGGTCAATTTTGATGGTGATTTGGGACAGGCTGTTTTCTGGCAAAGGAGTACTTGGTATGTGGGAGGCCTTCAGAAGTGAAATTTTGAGTGTGTAGAGTTTGTACGAGCCTGCCAAAATAAACGTTGAAATGTAACTGGTGCAGGGTACCTTGGTTTTCAAGAGATATTGAGGCCCTGGATATTTTGTTCCTCTAAATGCCTCAGACTGTTGGGTGCTACCAAAACTCATTAATGACTACAATATCATAATTCCACCCCCTGAGCTCAACTGACTTTTTTAGTCATCTTCTTTTGGTTTCTAAAAGCTTCCCAATAGTTTTTACTCTTTTGTTTGCCCTCCCTTTGGTTTTTATGTTGGCTTTGGCTTCTAATTTCAGCCAAGGTTGTGTCCTCCTGCCTTTCCAATGCTTCCACTTCTTTGGGATGTATCGATCACTCAGCTCCCGAATTGCTCCCAGAAACTCCAGCCATTGCTGTTCTGTTGTCACTCCTACCTTTTCCCTTCCAAACAAGTTTGGCCAGCTTCTCTGTCATAGAAACATGGAGAAGTTCAGTACAGAAACAGGCTATTTGGCCCATCTAGTCAATGCTGAAAAAACATTTAAGCTGTCTAATGTAACTACCTGCACCAGGACCATCGCCCTCCATACCCCTACCATCCATTCTCCCAACAAACTTCTTTTAAATGGTGAAACTGAGCTCATGTTCACCACTCGTGCTGGCATCTCATTCCACACTCCCGCGACCATTTCAGTAAAGAGCTTTTCCACATATTCCTGTTAAAATTTCCCCTTCCCCACGTACCCATGACCTCTGGATGTCATCCCACCCAACCTCAATGGAAAAAGCTGCTTGCATTTACCCTATCTATACCCTCATAATTTTGTATACTTCGAACAAATCCTCAAAGCAATGTATCATTTCCTTGTTTATGTTTAGAGCCTTTATTAGATGTATAAGATGATGAGGGTTATTGATCGTGTGGATAGCCAGAGGTTTCTATCCCGGGGATGAAATGGCTAACATGAGGGGGCATAGTTTTAAGGTGCTTGGAAATAGATACCGAGGGGATAAGTTTTTTTACACAGAGTGGTGGGTGTGTGCAATGTACTACCAGCTATTTGTATGAGAGTGTTTCAGTTATTGTGGGGCCAGGCACCCATGCAGCTCAGTGGGAACCGGGAATAATACCAATGGAGAGAGTCAGACTGAGCCAGGTCACAGATTGGAGATGGCAGAAATGCCCCATTCTTATAGAGACAGGAAGAGAATCAAAGATTTTGATGGTCATTCCAGATACCAGCACTGTGCCCAGTTAGAAGATGATTTCTCTCTCCATCTTGGGTTGAATTTCAATGTAATAGTGTAATGCCAGATCACAGATTGACAACTCAAGTGATCTCATCTGAAATGTTGTCCTACACCCACTGATGGATTTTGTATATCTTTTTACAGGCTAAAAATGGCAAGGAGTTTGTCTGCGGAAACCTCGAACACAACACGCCAGTTTTGCTGTCTCTGTCCAGATATTTAAGAAGTGGAGCAAGGGTTTCACTCTATCATCCTTCCTGCTCAGATTGTGGGGAGGGATTCACTCGATCATCTGAACGACTGGCATGCCCGTCATTTTACACAGGGGAGAACCCATTCATCTGCTCAGACAGTGGGAATGGATTCAGTCGGTCATTTCAACTGAAGGTACATCAGCAAGTTCACACTGGGACAAGGCCATTCACCTCTTCTGTGTGTGAGAAGGGATTCAGTCGGTCTTCCCACCTGTGGACACACCAGTCAGTTCACACTGGGCAGAGGCTGGTTATCTGCTGAATTTGTGGTGAAGGATTCACTCAGTCATCTGACCTAATGGCTCACCAGTGAGTTCACACTGGAGAGAGGCCATTCACCTGCTCAGACTGCAGGAAGGGATTCACTCGGTCATCCAACCTACTGGTACACCAGCGAGTTCACACTGGGGTGAGGCCATTCACCTGCTCGGGCTGTGGGAAAAGATTCACTATATCAGCTCAGCTGAAGGAACATCAGCGAGTTCACACTGGAGAGAGGCCGTTCACCTGCTCGGACTGCGGGAAGGGATTCACTCAGCTAGCCTACAAGGACACAAGTCAGTTCACACTGGGGAGACGTTGTTCACCTGCTCAGACTGTGGGAAAGGATTCACTCGGTCAGCCAACCTACTGGTACACCAGCGAGTTCACACTGGAGAGAGGCCATTCACCTGCTCAGACTGTGGGAAGGGATTCACTCAGTCAAATCACCTACAAGCACACCGGTCAGTTCACACTGGGGAGTGGCCATTCACCTGCTCAGACTGCGGGAAGGGATTCACTTCCTCATCCGATCTGAAGGTACATCAGCGAGTTCACACTGAAGAGGCCGTTCACCTGCTCAGTGTGTGGGAAGGGATTCACTCGGTCATCTAATCTACAGACACCAGTGTGTTCACACTGGGTAGAGGCCGATCTCCTGCTCAGACTTTGGGAAGAGATTCTCTCAGCCAAATCAACCAAATGTGCATCATTGAGTTCACACTGGGGAGAGGCCGTTCACCTGCTGTGAAAGTGGAGAGCGACTCACTTGGTTATCTAACCATATGTAACTCTCGCCTCGGCTAGCAGCTTAATATAGGGGGTGATAGCCCCCACATCCCGGCCAAACTTAAGAAATCTCATTTGGTTACTGGGCATGGGAGGAGTTTCTTCTGCACATTCACATTTAATGTGACTAGAGTTTAATATTCTGGATCTGCGACAAATAAATCAGTTCTATTTTAAAATCTGTCTCCAGAACTTGGTGAATTTATAACAGACCTACTGTACAGTAGAGAATCAACTCAGGCCGGCTGGACCCTGCCAGTGCTTCTGTTCCACGACGGTCCTTTTAAATCCTCCCCTGCTGTTCCCCTCTCACTCTCCGTGTGGTGACGGGTTCCAAACAGTCACCACTCTGTGGGTGAAGAGGTTTCCCTTGAATTTTCTGCAGACTTAATAAGTCGAGTTGACTGTAGTTCTGTCTAAGATGTGCTTCGCCCCTCTGATCTCTGGGCTGAGGAACAATGACATTGGTAGTTCACCTCCTGATGCAGGGCTCATTTCCAGATTATGGGTCATTTTCCCTGCTTCTCAAGTGTTGCTGTAAACACCACTGTCCTTGAAAGACTGAAAGCAGAATGGGAAACCATAAGTTGGATGTTCAACAGAGCAGGGTCAGAAACCAGAGGCAGGTCTGCACAGGGCAGAGTTTGGGGATCTGGACGATGGTCGGGGTAAGAACGTATGATGAGGAGAAGGGAATCAGGAGCGGGGCATGGTAACGAATGACAGAGTAACGACATTTGGAAGCTGATTGACAGAGAAAATCTTTCGGTTGTCTGACTGATGACACAAACAATACCTGTGGTGAGGTGCTCCACTGGTCGAGGAACATGTGTGTGTTGGGAATGGTTTTATTTATTGAGGGAGTTGTTTCTGCTTGTTTATCCTGTAATATTATATCTGGATGGTTATTATGGATTGTCCTATCTGAAATAATGTATGGATTATCATGTAATTTGTAAGATTTTGACTCTAAAACTGCTTGAATTTATGGTGCCCTTATGAAGTGATGGAAGGCATTCATGAGTTTGTATTTTAAAGCAAGATTTTGGTGAATGATATTTGCCACTTGTTTGTACCTTTCTAAGTAATCAGATTGAGTTAAACTGCTGCAGGATCCCTGAATGTGTTGGATTGTGTCTGGTTTCTCTTGGCATTTTCTGCACTTACTGCCTTGTTTGTTTGTATTTCGTGCATTTTTGATTTTTTTTTCCCCTTTTGTTAACCACCTTGTCCTGTATTTCTGCAAGGAACCCCACTGTTTCTGGGAAGAGGTCTCCAACTCTCAGTCAGGTGCTCAATGCTTCCTTGTCACCATCTCGTCTGCTCAGATCATTGGGATGTCTCCCATGGAGGGTCATACTCATTCCACTGGTTAATGTTTTCTTCAATCGTGATGATTCATTTCTCTGAGTTGTCCTCTCATTTAAGTTTTCAGGTCTGTATTTCTTATCACGATTGCATATACGCACATGGAGTGCTGAATCCTGTTCATTTTTGATGAAAATATACACTCAGAAGTTTTATCTGACTGGTTGTGTGATTTTCTCTTTCATTTGTGTTATTCCTCTTCCTCCTTCTTTCGAAGGTAGTGTTAATCTAAGTGGTTCTGAGTGTAAATAGTCTTTTCTAAAGTTGTCATTTCAATTCTTTGTAAACTTTACTGATTGAAATGGGACCAACATATTTTCATTAAATAAAGTCAATGTCGGTTTTGATGAAAGTATTTATTGCCATTGTTGTATTTGTTAACTATTGAGCTGTTTGGCAGGTTTTTTTTAAGCCTTGAACTAAATTTTGTCAAAGGTTTTCCCAATTTTGCACTACTTTCTGTTGTCTTTGCTTGTTGATATTCCAGATACATGGGTATCAAGACTCCCAAAGAAGAGTCTTGGTCCGAAATGTTGATTCCTAACCATAGATGCTGCCTGACATGCTGAGCTCCTCCAGCACTTTGTGTGTAGTTCTCTAGATTTCTAGCATCTGCAGGTCCTCTTGTTTCCCAGATACTTACATGTTTCTTGAAATAACAAGCTGGTAGTGGGGTTGTGTGGCTCTGTTGGTAAAATATTGAATAAAATCATTAGAGAGAGGTGGCATAGGGTTGGAAGGTGTGGAATCTGTGGGTAGAATTAAGGAACAGCAAATGTAAAAAAAAAAAAAAAAAAAAAAAAAAAATCCCTGATGGGAATTGTATAGAGACCTCCAAAGAGTAGTAAGTATGTGGTCCACAAATTACAATGTGTGCCAAAAGGGCAATGTTACAATACTCATGAGGGATTGTCATGCAGGTGATTAGGAAAATTAGTACGGTGTTGGTCTCAAGAGGAGGAATTCCTAGAATGCCTACAAGATGCCCTTTTAGAGCATCTTGTTGATTGATCTTGGTGGTTGAGACCACTTGGTGATCAGCTATTCTGGATTGGGTGTTGTAATGAACCAGAATTAATTAGGTCACTTAAGTTCAAAGAACCCTTAGGGGCAAGGGATCTTAATATGATCAAATTCACCCTGACATTAGAGAAGGAAAAGCTCAAGTCAGGTGTGGAGAATTAGAGAGGCATGAGAGAAAAATTGGTCAAAATTGATTTGAAAAGAACACGGGCAGGGATGAAAACAGAGCAGCAATGGCAGGAATTTCTGGAAGCAATTCGGAAGCCACAGGATAGACACATCACAAAGAGGAAATAGTATTCCAAAGGTAAGGTGACAAAACCGTGACTGATAGGAGAAACCGAAGACAACATAACCAAAGAGAGAGCATAGAACAAAAATTACTAGGAAGTGAGAGGATTGGGAAGCTTTGAAAAACCAACAGAATCCAACTAAAATAATTAAGTAGGAAAAGATGGGATACATAGGTGAGCTAGCCAGTAATATTAAAGAGGATACCAAATGTTTCTTCAGGTACATATAGCGTAAAAGAGAGGTGAAAGTGGATATCAGACCACTGGAAAATGATGCTGGAGAGGTAGTAATGGGATGGGTGTGCGGCCTAAGTAGTGTTTTATAAATTATTAGCACTATCTCCTTGCTGAGATAGTGAGATATATTCTACTTCACTTTGAATAAATGCTGGCATTGCATTTGCCTTCTTTACCATAGGTTCAACCTGTAAATTAACCTTCTGGGAGTCTTGCCTAGGGACTCATATTTCCATCTGTACTTTTGTTGTTTGAACCTTCTCCCCAATCAGATAATAGTTCACTATTGTTCCTTTTGCCAAAATGCATTATTGTACATTTCCCAATATTATATTCCATCTGCCACTTTTTTGCCCATTCTTTAAATTTGTCTGTGTCCTGCTGCAATCGCATTGCTTCCTCAGCAATGATACTTATCTTTGTATCATCTGCAAATCTTGCCACAAAGCCATCAGTTCCATTATCCAAATCACTGACAAACAATGTGAAAAGTAGCGGACCAAATACTGACCCCTGAAGACCAGTTGTCACTGCGACCCAACCAGAAAAGGCCTCTTTTATTCCTACTCGCTGCCTCTTGGCTGTCAGCCATTCCTCTATCCATGCTGGTATTTCTTCTGATTATTATCCTGTTAAGCAGTCTCATGTGTGACACCTTATCAGATGCCTTCTGAAAACCCAAGTAAATGATATCCACTGCCTCTAGTTTGTCCATCCTGCTTATGACTTCCTCGAAGAACTCTAACAGATTTGTCAGGCAGGATTTCCCTGTAAGGAGCTATCCTGCCTTTGACTTAGTTTATCTTTAGTCTCCGAATTCTGTTATGTCCCCGTAACGGGTTAAAGAACCAGCAGAAATGCAAAACCACCTGGAGTCTGGTATTTCTTTTAACTAAGGCTATTTGTATTAGCGTGGGCACGTGGCCAACTGGTTAAGGCATTCGACTAGCGACCTGAAGGTCACGAGTTCGAGCCCCAGCTAAGGCAGCGTGCTGTGTCCTTGAGCAAGGCACTTAACCACACATTGCTCTGCGACGACTCTGGTGCCAAGCTGTATTGTCCCTTGCCCTTCCCTTGGACAACATCGGTGTTGTGGAGAGGGGAGACTTGCAGCATGGGCAACTGCTGGTCTTCCATACAACCTTGCCCAGGCCTGCCTCCTGGAGAGTGAAGACTTTCCAGGCACAGATCCATGGTCTCGCAAGACTAACAGATGCCTTATATATATATATATTTTATTAGTAACTAAGCAAAACAGTAATATATAACCGATAAATCAAACAGGTTAGGAAAGTTCATGTATATATTTCAGTGTGGAAATATATAAAAGCCAAGCTTCTTCCAGCTTAGGAGGTAATTGGATACAGTCTTATGATGGAATGCAAGATGTTTGTAATCCGAAGGCGAATGTTGTGAGAAGGCACAGATTCCACAATAACAATACAAAATAACAATAGTAGTAGGTTTTATCTCCGAAGTTGTTCCACTCCACACACGAAGTACCACCGACAGTGATCTTCAACAAATATCTTCAAGTACCACACCCAAATTCAGTTACGGGTCACCCCAAAGTGGTGGCCACAGGATACTCAAACAGAATCCATGTATGGATTATCACCAACAGTAGTTTAACACAAAGGGGACCCTCTTCAAGGGAACCACCACCCAGGCACGGGTCGACACACCGGTAGATTCTACAAGGTTACCCCAAACACACAATGTGATAGCCACTTATCCAGTTCCACGACATATGAAATAACTCCAATAGTGATTTACCACAGGGGTGCCTTTCTCAGTGAACTACCACACCCAGACAAGGGTAACACACAAGTGGTATTCACAAAGGTTTCCCCTCACCAGAGAACCCTCTCCTGTGGATTAACTACGTGACAGTCACACCGTCGTATTCGAATGGAACTCAAACTCACCTTTACGGGCTACTTAGAGAGAAAGTCCAAACAGTGACCTCTTTGTCACTAGGTTTCTTCTGTTTCAAACCTTCCTCTACTCTCCGCCGCGTTTTTTTCTGTTATATACCCTCAGGGTGCCTTTTTGCTGTGGACTGTCACTTTAAGGCACAAGAGAGAACTGAGACTAATTTTGGATTTCTGCTGAGAGCGAGGGGGCGGAACTGCCTTTCAGCTCGTGTTTACACTTTTATAAGGACGCTGTTAGCTTGTGGGTTGCCACGGAAAGAGAGAGGGGGAGAGAGAGAGAGACAAAGAGCAGCTTGTTGGTTGCCATGGTGACCAAGGGCGGCATTACTTGATGGACAGCTGCTGTTCAGTCTGCTGAGATAAATAGCAACACACATCAAAGTTGCTGGTGAACGCAGCAGGCCAGGCAGCATCTCTAGGAAGAGGTACAGTCGACGTTTCAGGCCGAGACCCTTCGTCAGGACTAACTCAGGACTTACAGTAAACCTTGCACTTGTGCGTCGCATTAGACAAAAATGTAACGGACGAATATATATTTTAATTTTTATTCCCTCCCCTTTTCTCTCCCTCTGTCCCTCTCACTATAACTCCTTACCTGCTCTCCACCCTCCAGGCTCCCCTCCCCCTCTTTTCTTTCTTTCTCCCCAGTCTTCCCATCCCATGATCCTATCCCTTCTCCAGCCTTGCATCAGTTTTCCCGATTAACTTTCCAGCTCTTAGCTCTATCCCTTCAGCCCACAATGTTGGGGCGCCCATGTGTCTTACTCTAGAATTTGCCTGGAATTTCCCTAGTTCATAGCGCTCTATTTTTTCTAAGCTCTATGTACCTATCTAAGAGGCTCTTAAAAGACCCTGTTGTATCTGCTTCCACCACCGCCGCCGGCAGTGCATTACACGCATCCACCACTCTTTGCATGACAACCCTAACCCTAATGCTGACAGCCCCTCGGTATCTATTTCGAAGCACCTTAAAACTATGCGCCCTTGTGTTAGCCATTTCAGCCCTGAGAAAAAACCTCTGGCTATCAACACGATCAATGCCCCTCATCATCTTATACACCTCTATCAGGTCACCTCTCATCCTCCATCATGCCAAGAAGAAAAGGCCAAGTACACTAAACTATTTTCATTAGGCACGCTCTCCAATCAAGGCAACAACCTTGCAAATCTCCACTGCACTCTCTCTATTGTATCCACATTCTTCCTGCAGTGAATCTTGAACCCTCCCAAACACTTTTTTTTTGCCCCTAAAGCCCCCTCGGGACATGTAACCGCCCACAATGCGAATGATTGCTTTATGGTGATTTTTTTTTCATATATCTGGACCGAACTTTCATTTCTGTTCAGTGGTGTGTATTTTTTAACAGAATAGCACATGGCAGCCCTGAGTGTTGATTGCCGTTTTCGTTGATGAAAATATATCCTTAGGGAGGGGGAGAGAGGAGTGTAGAGAGAGGATAGCGGAATGACAGAAAAACAGGGTGAGTGGTGGTAGATTGGGAGACTAGGGAGGGAGAAAGAGACTTGGGGAGAGAGCGAGAAACAGGGATGGGAGAGAGGTGGGGCGACAGGGAGGGAAGAGAATAGCGGGAAATGAGGTGGACGTGAGTGAGAAATGAACGGGGAGCAAGAGACGGGGAAAAAAAGAGGCGTGGGAGAAACAGAGTGATGGAGGAGAGAGGGAGGAAGGAATAATGGAGGGAGAGAAACAGGGGAGTTAAACTGGGATAGAAACCAGGGATGGAGACGGGGAAGCTAAACGAGGGAAAGAGGCTTGATATCTCTCTTGGTAAGAGAGCCACCACAGGAATCGATAAGGGCCGCTCATTTTAACTGGAGATGGATGGAAATTTCAGGAATTCTACATCATCCATATAACTTTCTTTGGGATCAATGATGTGTCTATCTATCTATCTAGCTGAGTATACAATCTTTGGGGGTTGTTGCCCCCAGGATGTGAAGGACACTTGGCTGGGTATATTTAAGGTGGAGATAAATAATCATTTAAGATAGCAGGGGGAATGGGCACAGGAGAATAGATCAGCCACGATCATTAGATACAGCAGGAGAATTCCTCCTCATGTTTTAAATTGAGGTCCCTCTATTCTGAAGGTGGTCCCCCTGATCCTGGACTCTGCACTGTAGGAAACATCCTCTCCACATCCACTCTATCTGTGTCCTCTGGTCCTAGACTCCCCCACCATAGGAAACATCCTCTCCACATCCATTCTGTCTCGGCTTTTCAGTATTTGAGAACCACACCCACCCACTCCAGCGGGAACAGGCCCAGAGACATCAAATGTTCCTCGTGCTTTAACCCTGTCAGTCCCGGAATCATTCTCATGAACGTCCTCTGGACCCTCTTCAAATCCAGCACATCTCTTCTGAGATAAGGGGATCACTTCACCAAACTCATAATCACCAAGTTTGGTCTAACCGATGCCATTTCAGGCCTTAGTTTTATACCCTGCCTTCTAGTCCTCTCGAAATGAATGCTAACATTACATTTACATAACTTTGAAGGTGAAAGGCCAGAGTGGGGAAGGAAGAGGGAATTATTGGTGTAAGGAAGCCATTACTATTCTACCATTGGTGTCTCCTTCCAATCAACTTTGGTGAGCTCCTCTCTCGTGAATCTGCAGTTCATCTCACCTCACTAATCATGATGAATCTTTTTGAGCTTTGCCTCTCAAACTGCAGGGTGAATTCTATCATATTGTGATTACTGACTCCTCAGTGTTCCCTTACCTTGAACTCCCAAATCAAATTTGATTCATTGCACAACATCCAATCCAGAATTACATTTTCCATCGTGGCACAACCACAGGCTGTCCTAAAAAGCCATTTCATTGGTATTCCCCAAATTCCCCCTCAAGAACAAACACCAGCCTGATTTCCACAATCTCCTTCCACCCTCCCAGCTCATGGACAGCTTGTCCCACGACCATCAAGGAGGAGACTACATAGCATGAACATCAGGACTACCAACTCTGAAACACCTAATTTCCCAAAGCAATAACGCTGATCAACAACTCCACCCACTTATACACCCTTCCATACCGATAAACCGCTAGTTTATCATTTCCTGTCAGTCCTCTTATGGACAGGCATCCTGTGCCTTGTGTCACTTGATGGACATACAGTCCATGTGCAGTATATCAACTGTGGATATATATTTTTATTATTGTGTTTTATTTTGCTGCACTGGAGCCAGAGTAATAATTATTTTGATCTCATTTACACTTGTTTGCTGGAAATGACGTTAAACAACCTCGAAACTTGAATAAACATTTCCTTATATATTGGAGACTGACCTGTTAGATACTATTATGAGTATGAACCCTTCGATGGGGGGTTTTATTGGAAGAATTTATGATTTATTATTACAATGGGATAAGCGTCCTTTATCTAAGATTAAACAGGATTAGGAAAAAGAACACAATTTGACTTTTATGATGGAGGATTGGACGTGGATTTTGAAGTTGGTTAACTCTTGTTCGAATTGTGCTAGTCATTCACTGATTCAATTTAATATTGTACATTGTTACCATTTGACGAAGGAGAGACACTGAAATATTTTCTAATGTTGATAATTATTGTGATAGATGTAAAACTGAGATAGCTACACTGACACAAGTTTTGGTCTTGTTCTATATTGGAACGGTTCTGGAAGTCAATTTTTTCAACAATTTCTAAAACACTTAAAATGAATCTACAATGTAATAAATTAACTGTGCTTTTTGGAATAATTCCTCAAAATATTAATGGTATTTCTGTGTCTGACCAACATGCTAATGCATTTGTTACTTTGATAGATAGGACTGCCATTTTGTTGAAGTGGAAGGATACATCAGATCCCAGTTTGTCACAATGGTTCTCTCAAGTTATGCTATCTCTTAGTTTGGAGAAAATTAGAAGTCGAACCTTTGAATCTTTATTTGATTTTGAGAAAAGATGAGGCTCATTTGCTCGTTATTATCATTTGAGCTAATTGTTAGATTGTCTCCACAGTCTAACTAAATTTTTTGGTATATTTTTCTTTCTTGCTGGCGGTTTGATGTTTATTTTTAGAAACTTTTTGTATGACGCATGGCTCTGGGGTTGTACACCTAATGGGTGTTTGTCTCCACTTTTTCTGTTTAGTAGGGTTTTTTATTGTCATAATTTTTTTTCAATCTTTAAGATAATGTTTTTTTCTTTGAGACATTGTAAGTGTTGTTACTTTGATGTACTTGTGTTATTTCTTTTGTATAATATAACAATAAAAAGATTTGAAAGGAAAGGACATTTCAGCAGGCTGCAATACCAGATTTCTCTCTCTCACCATTAATATGGCAGAGCAGAACCTGGTGACAGCGGTGTCCAGAAATCACGAGGGCCTGTTATCATCACCAAGTGGCAGTGTTGTCGACAAAAGGGAGAGGTTTCCAGCGATAAGAAGGGGTGTAGGGGGCTGGAAGCCAACCCCGCAAGTGGCTGAAATGCTACACCTGCCCCAAACCGCTCTCCTCACCTCCAGTCAGGGTCCCAAACAGTCCTTCCGTGTGAGGCAGCTCTCCAGCTTCGTGCCTGTCGGGGTCATCTACAGTTTTCTGTTCTCCCGGTGTGGCCTCCTCCACATTAGTGAGACCCGATATAGTCTCTGCACTCTGACCCAATGAGATGCTGGAGATGCAGAGTAACATACACAAATTGTTGGAGGAACTGAGGAGGTCAGGTAGCATCTACTGAGGGCGGGGGGAAGCATAGCAGACATTTCTTGCGAAGACTCTTCCTGGGAAATGAAAGGGAAAGGGTGGGGGTGTGCGGAATAAGACGTTGGGCGGAGAAGAAGGAGAACAAGCTGGCAGATGATAGGTGAAGCCAGATAAGAGTGAAGGTGAGTGGGTGGGGGAGGGGAGATGGAGTGAGATGGTAGGCGGAAAATACGAAGGGCTGAAAATAAGGAATCTGAGAGGAGACGAGAGCCGACCGTGGGAGAAAAGGATGGAAAGGAGGCATCATAGGGAGATGATCGGCAGTGGGTAAGAGAGGTGGTAAGAGTGGAGACAGAACTGAGAGGGCGGGGTGTGGGTGGAAAAAAGGTGGAGTAGAAGTTAAAGATATCGATGTTCATGCCGTCAGGTTGGAAGCTACACAGATGTATTATGAGGTGCTGCTCCTCCAACCTGGGAATGCTGCCATTGCGTCAGTCCAACAATGATCCGGCATGTTGAAACGGGAAGGGAGAGTGGATTTGAAATGATTGGGCACCGGGAAATATGTTTTATTGCGGACGGAAGAAATACACTTGACGAGGAGGTTTTCCAATCAACGCCAGTTCTCACTGAGGTACAGAAGGCCGGACTGGGAGCGTTGGATACAGTAGATGAACCTGGCAGACCCGCAGGCGAAGTGTTGCTCACCTGGACGGACTGTTGGTAATCCTGAATGGTGCTGACAGAGGAGGTAAGTAGGAACGTGTAGCACTTCCCTCGCTTTGCAAGGATACATTCCAGGAAATAGATTAGTGGGGGGAGACGAATGGACAAGGAAAGCAGAGATTTATGGTGGGGTGTAGGAAAAGATGTGTTTGATGATTGAAGATGAGAGAAGTTGTGGAGGTGACTGGAATATGGAGTGAAGGCGGATTTTCAGGAAATAGAGCAATTGGGTGTGAGATCGGCATCAATGGTGGTGGAAGGGAAACTGTATTCTTTGAAGGAGGAGGACATCTCTGACGATCTGGAAAGGAAAACCTCATCCTGTCAACAAATGTGGTGGAGATGAAGGAACTGAGGAAAATAAATAGCTTTTTTTACAGGTGGCAAGGTGCAAGGAGGTTTAGTCAATATATCCGTGCAAATCGGTAGGTTTATAAACAAAAAGCGTGAGGGTGTTTTATGAGCCCTGCCATCTGCCACGGGCAGTGTCTTTCTTGGGTCAGCTGTCGCCTGAATGCACCTGGGTGGATGGTGGAGGGTTTTGCAGAGATGGCGAGTGCTGTAGGGGTCGGGGGGTTTATAGAAATGGGGTGCGGTGTCTAACTTCCCACCATTGCTTGGTCTGTTACATGTCCTCTTTTTGGCTTTTATGTTGGCTTTGCCTTCTGTTTGACCACAGTTGCATCATTTTGAATAGAATAGATTATCCTTATTGTCATTGTTGTGGAGCAATGAAACACAGTTTAGCAGCTTAATGTTTTGCAGCATGACAACGAATATATACATAAAATAAACTCTAAAACCTCAGGAGTGCAGTCCAAAATTAATAATATATGGATGGGGGGGTAGGACTATTGTACACCTGCCATTCCTGGAAGGGTGACGCATTTAGCTGCCACCGTCTTAGGAGGGGGGCAGGAGAAGGGAAGGGGGTGTTATACATTTCACTGCTTGTGGGTAGAAGCTGTTAAGGAGTCTCTTTGTTTCCATCCTTAATGCTCTGTATCTCTTCCCAGAAGGTAGAGGGGAAAACAGGTGATGTCCAGGATGAGTGGGATCCTTTGAAATACAAGTAGCCTTCTTTTGAAGTCTGTCAGTGTAAATGTCTCTGAGGGAGGGTAATGTTGTGCCAATAATCCACTCTGCTACCCCTCACCACCCGCTGCAAGTCCTTCCTGTTCTGTTCTGTGCAGCTGGCAAACCACACTGCACAGCAATACGTCAGGAGGCTCTCTATAGTTGTCCGATAGAAGTTGATCAGCAGGTGATGAGGGAGGAGAGCGTGCTTTAGCTTCCTTAGGAAGTAGAGCCTCTGTTGGGCCTTTCCCACCTGATAAGAGATATGGTGAGGTCAGCCGAGATGTGGACGCCGAGGAACTTGAAACTCTCTACTCTCTCCACCGCTTTCCCGTATATGTGCAGAGCAGAGTGCTCGACGCGCTTTGATTTCCTGAAGTCTACTATCAGCTTCTTGGTTTTTGTGATGTTCAAGTCCAGGTTATTATGACAACACCATTCTGTCAAATGCTGTACCTCCTCCCTGTAGGCTGTCTCACCACAGTCTGATATGATACCTATTAGGGTG
The DNA here is from genome assembly GCF_963921235.1 of Mobula hypostoma. Taxonomy (NCBI): domain Eukaryota; kingdom Metazoa; phylum Chordata; class Chondrichthyes; order Myliobatiformes; family Myliobatidae; genus Mobula; species Mobula hypostoma. Next base: position 92,570 of record NW_026948238.1, on the reverse strand, counting down.
GTATTGTCAGCAAATTTGACAATGGTGTTGGTGGAGTGAATGGTAGAGCAGTTATGGGTGAAAAGAGAATAGAGGATGGGGCTGAGAACACACCCCTGTGGTGTACCAGTGTGCAGGATGAGAGTAGATGATGTCTGTTCTCCCATCCTGACACTTTGGGGTCTGTTACTCAGAAAATCCAGTATCCCTGAGCACAGTGAACTGCCAAGGCCCAGGTTGCTCAATTTCTGCACCAGTTCGTAGGGGATGACTGTATTAAAGGGTGAGCTGTAGTCCACAATCAGCATTCTTACATAGGTGTTATCCTGATCCAGGTTTGTAAGGGCTGTGTGGAGAGCTGTGATGACTGCATCCTCTGTCGATCTGTTTGCACGATACGCAAACTGGTATTTATCAAGGTCAGCAGGTATGGTAGACTTAATATAAGACAGTACGAGTCTCTCAAAACATTTCATGATGATAGGAGTTAGAGCAACTGGGCGATAGTCATGAAGGCAGTTCACTGTACTGTTCTTTGGTATGGGTATTATTGTGGCTGGCTTAAGGCAGGTGGGGACTACAGACTGTAGTAGCGAGAGGTTGCAGATGGTAGAAAACACTCCCGCCAGTTGATCTGCGCAGTCCTTAAGAATCCTTCCGGTGACTCCATCTGGGCCAGCTGCTTTCCTCGCATTGACTCCGTGCAGAATACTTCTTCCTCTTTGGTACATATGGTTTATCCTGTGCCTTCCGAGTTGCTTCCAGAAATTCCAGCCATTCTGTCGTCAACCCTGCCAGTGTTGTTTTCTAAAAAAAATTGGACCATTCTTCTCTCTGTAATTCTCTTTATTCTACGGTTATACTGACACATCTCACTTTAGCTTCTCCTTCTCACATTTCAGGATGAATTCCCATATTTTAAGATCACTTGCCCCTGTAGTTCTTTCACCTTAAGTGTTCTAGTTAATTCCTGTTCATTGCACAACACCCAGTTGAGAATAGCTGACCCCCAGCTGGGCTCAACCAAGAGCTGCTCTAAAAAGCCATCTTGTGGGCATTCTAGGGATCCTGCGCCGACCCGATTTTCCCAATATATCTGCATGACTATCTCTCATGACTCTTGTAACATTGCTGTTTTGGCATGCACTTTCATTCTCCCGTTTAATTTGCAGACAATATACTTACTACTGTTTGGGGGCGTCTCCAAAAAAAAAGATCTTTTCACCCTTGCTGTTCCTTAGTTCTATCCACGATGGCTCAACACCTTCCAACACCATGTCAACTTTCTGATGATTTGATTTAACTTTTTTTCTTACCAACAGAGCCACAGCACCCTTTCTGCCTATTTGCATGTCCTTTTTGGAAACATACAAGAATATGGGACACAAGAGATACTGCAGATGCTAGAAGTCTTAAGCCATACTCACAATGTGCTGGAGGAACTCAGCAGGTCAGGCAGCATCTGTCGATGGGAATCAACGTTTTGGCTCAGGTATCTGGAATATTAATTGGCAAAGAAAACAGAAAATAGCATGAAAACAAAAAAAAAAACTTTTGACAAAATTTACTTCAGGGCTTAATAAGATTTCCCAAGCAGATCTCCATGGCAGAGCAAATACAACAAAGGGAATATACACCTTTGTTATACCCATATTAGCATATTCTTTCAGCAAAATATCTCGGTCCCATTCCAATCTGGAAACTTCACAAATAAAAATAAGAACTTAAATGACAAATTTAGAAAAGACTATTTACACTCAAACACATTTAGATTAATATGACTGAGATCATAGTCATAGTCATACTTTATTGATCTCAAGGGAAATTGATTTTTGTTACAGTTGCCCCAACCAAGAATAGAGTATAAATATAGCAATATAAAACCGTAAATAATTAAATATTAATATGCAAATTATGCCAGGAAATAAGTCCAGGACCAACCTATTAGCTCAGGGTGTTTGACCCTCCAAGGGAGGAGTTGTAATGTTTGATGGCCACAGGCAGGAATGACTTCCTGTGATGCTCAGTGATGCATCTCGGTGGAATGAGTCTCTGGCTGAATGTACTCCTGTGCCCAACCAATACATTATGTAGTGGATGGGAGACATTGTCCAAGATGGCATGCAACTTAGACAGCATCCACTTTTCAGACACCACCGTCAGAGTCCAGTTCCATCCCCACAACATCAAAGATTCAAAGATTCGCGATTCAAAGGTTCAAAAAACTTTATTGTCATTTTAACCGTATATCAGCTCTGCAGGGCAGAATGAGACAGCGTTTCTCAGGAGCAGTGCAATCATAACATAACAAACGCAACACTAAATAATAAACATAACAATAAATAGTAAAACACAACAGCCACATGTCAGTTACAATCAGTTATAACTGCCTGTGGGAAGAAGCTGTTTAGTAGCCTTGTGGTTTTAGTTTTGATGCTCCTGTAACGTTTGCCTGATGGCTGAAGAAAAAACAGTTAATGGAGAGGGTGTGAGGGGTCTTTAATGACGTACCGTGTCTTCTGGAGGCATCGACTCTGAAAGAGGTCTTGAACAGAAAGTAAGGAGACCCCAATAACCTTCTCTGCTCCCCTAACCACCCTCTGCAAGGCTTTTTTGTCGACAGCACTGCAGCTGGAGTACCAGGTTGTGATGCTAAAGGTCAGCACACTCTCAACCACACCTCTGTAGAATGTAGTTAAGATGTTAGTGGGGAGTGATGCTTGTTTAAGCTTCCTCAGAAAGTGCAATCTCTGCTGGGCCCGTTTCACAATCCCAGTGGTGTTCCTAGACCAGGTGAGATTGTCCGAGATCTGCACCCCAAGGAACTTGATGTTTTCTACTCTCTCCACTGTGGAGCCGCTGATGCTGAGGCATGTGTGCTCAAGCTGAGACCGTCTGAAATCGACGATCATCTCCTTGGTTTTGGTGACATTAAGCATCAAGTTGTTATCCCTGCACCAGCTCTCTAGGTGTTTGGCCTCTTCCCTGTTCTATGTATCAGTATAACCATAGAATAAGGACAGTTAGAGGCATGAGAGACGAATTGGCCAAATTTGATCGGAAAGAAAACACTGGCAGGGATGACAACAAACCATTAATGGCTGTAATTACAGGAAGCAATTCGGAAGACACGGGATATATACATTCCAAAATGGAAGAACTATTCTAAAGACAACATCATACGACCACGTCTAATGAGAAGGCAAAGCCAACATAAAAGCCAAAGGGAGGGCAGATAACAGAGCAAAAATTGGTGGGAAGTTGGATGATTGGGAAGCTTTTCTATACCAACAAGAGGCGACTAAAACAGTAATCAAAAAAAGATGGAATATGAAACTAGCTAATTACATTAAAGGTGATACCAAATGTTTCCTCAGATACATAAAGTGTAAAAGAGAGGCAAGAGTGGATATCTGACCAGGAGAAATGATGCCTGGGGAGTGTGGGGTGGGTAGTAATGGGGGACAAGGAGCTGGCGGCTGAACTGTATTAGTACTTTGCATCGGTCTTCATTGTAGAAGCAACCAACGGGATGGTGGAAGTCCAGATGTCTGTGGTCAGAAGTGTGTGAGGTTGCCATTACTCGAGAGAAGACTCCTGGGAAACAATGGTCTGAAGGTAAATGGATCACCTGGACGAGATGGTGTACATCCCAGAATTCTGGAAGAGGTGCCCAAAGAGATTGTGGAGGTATTAGTAAAGATGTTTTAAGAATCAGTGTAGTCTGGTATGGTTGCGAAAGACTGCAAACTTGGAAATGTCACTCCGCTATTCAAGAAGGGAGAGAGAAGAACAGAAATTTTAGGATAGTTAGTCTGACCTTACCGTTTGGGTAGATATTAGAGACGGTTGTTGGGGATGTGTTTACAGGGCACTTTGTGGCACATGATAAAATCGGCCTTCAGCATGTTCACCTCAAGGGAAAATCTTGCCTGAAAAGTCTGTTGAAATTCTTTGAATTTATTGAAGTGGTAATAACCAAGATAGACAAATGAGAATCGGTTCATGATGTGCACCTGGACTTTCAGAAGGTCTTTGACAAGGTGCCACACATGAGGCTGGTTAACAAGTTAAGAGCCCATGATATTACAGGAAAGATTATTGCATGGATAAAACAGTGGCTGATTGGCAGGGCGCAAAGGATAGTAATAAAGGGGACTTTTTCTGGTTGGCTGCCGGTGACTAGTGATGTCCACAGGACTTGGATGGCAGAATTGGTAGCTTTATTGCAAAGTTTGCCGATGATATCAAGAGAGCTAGAGGGCCAGGTAGTTTTGGGGAAGCAGAGAGCCTATAAAAGGACTTCGACAATTAGAGGAATGGGTGTAAATGAAGCGGATGGAATACCATGTCGGGAAGTGTATGGTCATGCACATTGGGAAAAGAAATACCGGGGTACACTATTTTCCAGATGGTCCAAACTTGGGAACACTTGTGCAGGATTCCCTAAAGGATCATTTGTAGGTTGAGTCGGCAATGAGGAAGACAAATGCGATTTTAGCATTCATTTCAAGAGGAGGAGAGTAGAAAACAGGAATTTAATGTTGAAGTTTTGTAAAGCATTGGTGAGACTTCACTTAGAATATTGTAAACAGTTTTTGGCCCCTTAGAAAGGATAGGCTGACACTGGAGTGAGTTTACGAAAATCACTCCAGGATTGAATGTCTTGTCATATGAAGAGCGTTTGATGACTCTGGGCCTGTGTCACTGGAATTCAAAACATGAAGGGTGATATAATTGAAACCTATCGAATGTTGAAAACTTCAATAGACTGATGTGTCCCACGGTGGGCGAGTCTGGGACCAGAGGAAAGTGTTTCAGAACAGAGGGGCGTTCTTTTGGAACGAAGATGAGATTAGACAGAGGGTGGTGAATCTGTGGAATTCATTGCCACAGGCAGTTCTGAAGGCCAAGACTTCAGGCCCAGTGATCGTCCGTCTATAGAGAGCTTGTCACCCTATAATAATTATTGTTTCTCACCTCCAGCAAGGCATACTCATTTCTCAGTTTAATAGGAACTTGGCTGCTCAGATCCCAGGATGTCTCCAATGGATGGACAGGAGTGGTGAACTTGATCTTCCATGGTGATCATTTCTTCATTTTTCTGGATTGTGTTTTCATTTAACTTTAATTGTGTGTACTTATTATCTTCTTCTGGTTTCATTGTAGAAAGTATATCCTGAGGAGATATTTTACTTCACCCCTCCCCATCTTCAGTTTCACCCATGATCTTCCGGCTTGTACTTCTTTCTCCCCTGTTCCCCCTATGTTCCTTTCCCTGACTTCGCATCTCCCCCCCCCAAAATGCCAATACTTCAAGAGTATCAGGGGCAGAAGTGAGTATAGATTCCATTACTAAGGACAGAATGTGCTTTGGAAACTGAAATGCCTGAAGGTAGTTAAGTCTCCTGGACAGATGGTGTACACCCAAGGGTTCAGAAACATCTGAAGAGTTTGTGCAGACATTAGAGTCATAGAGTGAAGAAGTTCCCCCTCATTTTTCTCTTGAAGAATGAGTAATGATTTTTGAAGAATAACTAGATTTGGGAATGGTTATGGTGGACTGGAAAGTTGCAAATGCCACTCAATTCTTTAAGAGGGGAGGGAGGCATAAGTAATGAAATTATAGGACAGTTAGTCTGACCTCAGTAGGTGGGAAGATGTTGGAATCCATTAACGATGAGGTTTCAGGGTACTTGGAGGTGCATGATATAGTATGGCCAAAGTCAGCATGGTTTTCCTCAGGAGAAATCTTGCCTGACAAATCTGTTGGAATTCTTTGATGAAATAACAGACAGGATTGACAAAGGAGAGGTGGTGGATGTTGATCGTTTGGATTTTCAGATGGTCTTTAAAAAGGCGCTCCACATGAGGCTGATGAACAAGATTACCGCTCATGGTATTTGATGTCTCGGTGCCTGTTCCTGCTGGAGTTTGTAACAATGGGGGAGGGGGAGTTCCCGAATACTGAAAACCCGAGATAGAGAGGATGTGGAGAGGATGTTTCCCATAGTGCAGAGCCCAGGACCAAGGGGCACTCCCCCAGACTATGGGGAAATCAATGTAGAAGAGAGATCAGCAGGAACTCTTATGATATTATGTTTATTCAACACGGCCGTGTCTGATCTATGCTTCTGTGCTCATCCCCCTCCATCTCCACCTCAATTGTACCCAGCCACCCACCTTCACGCCTCGGGGCAGCGAATCTAAAACAAATGTACACTCAGTTAGATAGATAGATACTTCCATCCCTGTCTGTTTCTCCACTGTCTCAATCCTTGTTCCTTTGCCAGTTTAACTCCCCATCTCTCTCCCTCCCCATTCCCTCCAATCTCTCCCCTCCACCATTCTCTCCCACACCTCTTTCAGCCCCATCACTCGCTCCCCGTTTATTTCTCACCCACGTCCATCTCATTTATTGCCATTCTCTTCCCTCACTGGTTGTCGCCCCATCTCTCCCCTCTGTTTCTCGCCTCTGCCACTTCCCTCCCATCTCTCTTCAGTCTGTCTCGCTAACACTCCAACAGCCTCTTATTTCTCTCTAATTCAGTTTCTCTCTCCCTCACTTTCACTACCACCACTCAGCCTGTTCTCTTTGTCTCTCTCTCCCTCCCCCTCTCTCTCCCCCACCTCTCTCTCTCGCAAACATGAGGAAATCTGCAGATGCTGGAATTTCAAGCAACACACATAAAAGTTGCTGGTAAATGCAGCAGGCCAGGTCTCATCTCTGGGAAGAGGTACAGTTGGCATTTCGGGCTGAGACCCTTACTATCTCTTCTTTCAGTTAGTCCTGACTAAGGGTCTTGGCCCGAAACGTCGACTGTACCGCTTCCTATAGATGCTGCCTGGCCTGCTGCGTTCACCAGCAACTTTTATGTGTGTTCCTGTCTCTTTTTCTCTCTCCCTCTCTCTCTACTGCTTCATCCAACTCCAAATGCCAGTAAGTTCCGCTGTCCAAACAAAACACCAAGGCTACTTCTCTTGTCGCTGTCACCATCGCACATTGAAAGGGACGAGATGCTGTCCTGGAATGAACACGGGCCGAGATTCAGTGTCGGGGTGCGTGGTGTGGTTTGTAGACAGAAAGGTGAGAAGAGAAGTGAGAGCGAGAGATAGTTGGGGGGAGCAGATTAATACAGGGAGGTGAGGAAGTGGGAGAGTGTGTATTAGGATAAGAGGGGAGAGGAGGAAAGGGAGAGTAAGAGAAGATGGAGGCGAGAGACAGAGAGGAAGGTGTCTTGAGGATTGAGGAGGCTGTAGGGTGGGGAGAAAGGGAATGACAGATATGGTGAGCGCACTATGGAGAGAGGAGGGAGCAAGATGTTGAGGGAGCTGTGCACACTCAGTTCTATTCCCTCTGTCCCACTCACAGTAACTCTTCTCAGGATATATTTTCATCAATGAAAACAGGGTTCAACACGCTGCAATCATGTGCTGTTCTGAACTGAATTGTTAGCTCAAACCAGAAAGATGAAGAAATCATCACAGTAGAACAGTGATTCCCTCTGGGGGCGGTTACGTGTCCTAAGATGGCTTTAGGAACAAATAACACTCGCCAGGGGGGCATTCAAGATTCTTGGTGGGGTGGTAATCTGTCTCTAACTTGAGGCACCAGACCTGACCGACCGTTAGTAGAACAAGCACTTCCAGAAAAGGATTGTGCTAGGACACAGGAAGAAACCTAGCACTGCAGGCCTTGAGCATTCGTCATCACAATCGCGTCAGACACTCGGCAATCTCGTCCGACCATACCAACCTAACAGACATTATTGGGGATGCATAAATTAGCAACCAGTGTGCTCGACATTTCCACTTGACTCGTGGCACTAAAAGGGTTAAACTAGGTTGGGAAACTCTGCTGTAGAAGAAAGAGTTAGCCACTGGATGAGCATAATTGTCCATGGATGGGATCTCCACCATCTAAGCAGACGAGGAGTCAACATGAAGCCTCTGATGCCAGGATAAAAGTTGGAGATCTCTTCCGAGAAATTGAGTGTCTTCTTTTGGCAATATAGGACCAGGTGGATGACACAAAAATAACAGAAATACACATCAAAAAAACTAACAAATTCAAGACAAAGTGTATTTTCCCATGCTGTGCCTCTCTCGGGCTGTAAAGCAGAATATGCTGTTTGAAGCTATCCAACACATTACAGGATGCAACAACAATTTACTTCAATCTGTTTGCTTACACAGATTGAGTGGCAAGCATCATTCACTAGAATCTCGCTTGAAGATGCAAACTCATGAAAGATACTACAGATTACTATAAATATACGCCTGATCCAGTTTTAAATTGGAGACTGACAATTATATTACAACCGATCTATTATTAGAGATAGGGCAATACATGATCCCCGTCCGGATACTATATCACAGGATAATCATGCAAAGACAATGTACTTGATTGGTACTGCCAGTCCGACACACACAACACACAGAAACCAAAAAGTGAAAGACACCTGAAATATGCCGACTGGAAAGAGGAAGATACATGAACAATCGTCCCAATTGTAACATATACAACTGATATCATCCCAAAGTCAGTACACTAAAACAATGGACAATTAGAGGGGCAGGATAATAATAAACACCACTAGAATAGGCCGAAAATTCATCGCAATTGAGAAATGATTTTTTTGTCTATGTCCATAGCTCACGTTTTACCAGTTTTAACTGAGAAAAACTAAAATTAACGTTAAACATGCTATTGTACTGCAGAGAATACAGGGGAGATTCAACGTGCAGTTTGTACGGATGGAAATTTATGAAAAAAAATCAGGAAGTGAGGTGACATTTTTCCTTGAAGCAGAGTAAGCATTTGGTTACTCCATGGAAATTTGCACAATTATGAACCAAATCCAGGAGATCTGTAGTGTTAATCATTTCTCTGTGACAGGTTTATCTAATATAGAAACATAGAAAATAGGTGCAGGAGTAGGCCATTCGGCCCTTCGAGCCTGCACCGCCATTTATTATGATCATGGCTGATCATCCAACTCAGAACCCCGCCAGCCTTCCCTCCATACCCTCTGACCCCCGTAGCCACAAGGGCCATATCTAACTCCCTCTTAAATATAGCCAATGAACTGGCCTCAACTGTTTCCTGTGGCAGAGAATTTCACAGATTCACCACTCTCTGTGTGAAGAAGTTTTTCCTAATCTCGGTCCTAAAAGGCTTCCCTTTCATCCTCAAACTGTGACCCCTCGTTCTGGACTTCCCCAACATCGGGAACAATCTTCCTGCATCTAGCCTGTCCAATCCCTTTAGGATCTTATACGTTTCAATCAGTTCCCCCCTCAATCTTCTAAATTCCAACGAGTACAAGCCCAGTTCATCCAGTCTTTCTTCATAGGAAAGTCCTGCCATCCCAGGAATCAATCTGGTGAACCTTCTTTGTACTCCCTCTATGGCAAGGATGTCTTTCCTCAGATTAGGGGACCAAAACTGCACACAATACTCCAGGTGTGGTCTCACCAAGGCCTTGTACAACTGCAGTAGTACCTCCCTGCTCCTGTACTCGAATCCTCTCGCTATAAATGCCAGCATACCATTTGCCTTTTTCACCGCCTGCTGTACCTGCATGCCCACTTTCAATGACTGGTGTATAATGACACCCAGGTCACGTTGCACCTCCCCTTTTCCTAATCGGCCACCATTCAGATAATAATCTGTTTTCCTATTTTTGCCACCAAAGTGGATAACTTCACATTTATCCACATTAAATTGCATCTGCCATGAATTTGCCCACTCACCCAACCTATCCAAGTCACCCTGCATCCTCTTAGCATCCTCCTCACAGCTAATACTGCCACCCAGCTTCGTGTCATCCGCAAACTTGGAGATGCTGCATTTAATTCCCTTATCCAAGTCATTAATATATATTGTAAACAACTTGCGGTACCCCACTGGTCACCGCCTGCCATTCTGAAAAGGTCCCGTTTATTCCCACTCTTTGCTTCCTGTCTGCTAACCAATTCTCCACCCACACCAATACCTTACCCCCAATACCGTGTGCTTTAAGTTTGCACACTAATCTCCTGTGTGGGACCTTGTCAAAAGCCTTTTGAAAATCCAAATATACCACATCCACTGGTTCTCCCCTATCCACTCTACTAGTTACATCCTCAAAAAATTCTATGAGATTCGTCAGACATGATTTTCCTTTCACAAATCCATGCTGACTTTGTCCGATCATTTCACTGCTTTCCAAATGTGCTGTTATCACATCCTTGATAACTGACTCCAGCAGTTTCCCCACCACCGACGTTAGGCTAACCAGTCTATAATTCCCCGGTTTCTCTCTCCCTCCTTTTTTAAAAAGTGGGGTTACATTAGCCACCCTCCAATCCTCAGGAACTAGTCCAGAATCTAACGAGTTTTGAAAAATTATCACTAATGCATCCACTATTTCTTGGGCTACTTCTTTAAGCACTCTAGGATGCAGACCATCTGGCCCTAGGGATTTATCTGCCTTCAATCCCTTCAATTTACCTAACACTACTTCCCTACTAACATGTATTTCGCTCAGTTCCTCCATCTCACTGGACCCTCTGTCCCTTACTATTTCTGGAAGATTATTTATGTCCTCCTTAGTGAAGACAGAACCAAAGTAATTATTCAATTGGTCTGCCATGTCCTTGCTCCCCATAATCAATTCACCTGTTTCTGTCTGCAGGGGACCTACATTTGTCTTTACCAGTCTTTTCCTTTTTACATATCTATAAAAGCTTTTATAGTCCGTTTTTATGTTCCCTGCCAGTTTTCTCTCATAATTTTTTTTCCCCTTCCTAATTAAACCCTTTGTCCTCCTCTGCTGAACTCTGAATTTCTCCCAGTCCTCAGGTGAGCCACTTTCTCTGGCTAATTTGTATGAATTAATATGAAGGACAAGTGCAAGATTTACAGTAAGTTCGTGCAGACTGTTGACTTGCTTTTTCATTTCATTCTGATGCAAAAGCCTAAAGTAACAAATGAGATGCAACTTTGCCGATTAGGACTTGAATGTCCCCGGATCCTCTCCCGCTTTGTCATTACTGAAAGGGTTGTGGTGGTGACAGGAGCCAGAATATGGTGGGGAAATAAACATAAAAGTTAGGGTGACCCCCAAACAGTAGTAGGTATATTATCCACAAATTACAACAGAAGAAAGAAAATGCAGGCCAAAACAGCAATGTTACAAGAGTCATGAGAGAGAGTCATGCAGATATATTGGGAAAATCAGGTTGGTGCAGGATCCCAAGAGGGGGACTTGGCCACAAGTTGGCTTTTTAGAGCAATTCCTTGTTGAGCCCAGCTGGGGATCAGCTATTCTCGACTGGGTGTTGTGCAATGAACCGGAATTAATTAGAGCACTTCAGGTGAAAGAACCCACAGGGAATTAAATATTGGAGTTTATCCTGAAATATGAGAAGGAGAAGCTGCTGTACTCACTGCACACCCATGATTGTGTTGCCAAGTTTCCATCGATCTCAATATACAAGTTTGCTGATAACACAACAATTGTAGGCTGTATCTCAGATAATAATGAGTTTGAGTACAGAGAGGAAATTAAGAACCTGGTGGCATGGTGCGAAGACAATAACCTATCCCTCAACATCAGCAAGATGAAGGAATTGGTTCTTGACTTCAGAAGGCGTAGTGGATCGCACGACCCATTTTACATCAGTGGTACGCAAGTGGAACAGGTCAACAGCTTTAAGTTCCTCGGGGTCAATATCGCAAATGACCTGACTTGGTCCAACCAAGCAGTGTCCACTGTCAAGAAGGCCCACCAGCACCTTTACTTCCTGAGGAAACTAAAGAAATTTGGACTGTCCCCTAAAACCCTAATTTTTTATAGATGCACCGTAGAAAGCATTCTTCTAGGGAGCATCACAACCTGGTATGGAAGTTGTCCTGTACAAGACCGGAACAAGCTGCAGAAGATCGTGAACACGGCGCAGCACATCACACAAACCAATCTTCCGTCCTTGGACTCACTTTACACCGCATGCTGTCAGAGCAGTGCTGCCAGGATAATCAAGGACATGACCCACCTGGCCAACACACTTTTCATCCCTCTTCCCTCCAGGAGAAGGTTCAGGAGCTTGAAGACTCGTACGGCCAGATTTGGGAACAGCTTCTTTCCAACTGTGATACGACTGCTGAACAGATCCTGACCCGGATCTGGGCCATACCCTCCAATTATCTGGACCAGCCTGTCTGTTTTTTTTTGTACTATCTTACTTTCCATTTTTCTATTTTCTATTTATGATTTATAATTTAAATTTTTAATATTTGCTATCAATTTGTAATCTAGGGAGGGAAGCGCAGAATCAAATATTGCTGTGATGATTGTACGTTCTAGTATCAATTGTTTGGCGACAATAAGTTATAAAGTATAAGTAAGTGAGATGTGTCAGTATAACCGTAGAATAAAGAGAATTATAGAGAGAAGAATTGTCCAAAATTGATAGGAAAAGAACATTGGCAGAATGGCAACAGAATGGCTGGAATTTCTAGAAACAATTCGGAAGGCACAGGATAAACCATATGTACCAAAGAGGAAGTATTCTAAAGACAAGGTGATACAACTGTAGATAATGGGAAGGCAAAACCAACATAAAAGCCAAAAAGAGGGCATATAACAGATCAAGCAATGGTGGGAAGTTAGGGGATTAGGAAGCTTTTAAAAAGCAACAAAAGGGAACTAAGAAAGTAATTAAGGGAAATATAGAATGCAAAGTTAAGCTAGCCAGTAATATTAATGAGGATACTAAATGCTTCTTCCGATACATAAAGTGTAAAGGAGAGGCGAGAGTGGATATCAGACCACTGGAAAATGAGGATGGAGGGGTAGTAATGGGGGACAAGGAGCTGGCAGATGAACTGATTAAGTATTCAGCATCAGTCTTCACTATAGAAGACACTAGAAGTGGAATTCCAGATGTCAGTAGTCAGAAGTGTATAAAGTTACATTAATTGGGAGAAGGTTCTTGGGAAACAAAGGTCTGAAGGTAAATAGGTCACCTGGACCAGATGGTGTACATCCCAGAGTTCCAAAAGAGGTGGCTGAAGAGATTGTGGGGGGGGGGGGGGGGAGTGCAGTTAGTAATGATGCTTCAAGAATCAATGGATTCTGGTATGGTTCTGGAAGTTTGGAAATATCACTCCACTCTTCAAGAAGGGAAAAAGATGGAAGAACAGAAATTTTAGGCCAGTTTATCTGACCCCACTGATTGGGAAGATATTGGAGTCAGTTATTTGGGATGTGTTTTCAGGGTATTTCGAGGCACATGATAAAATTGGCCATTCTCAGCACGTTGTCTTCAAGGGTAAATCTTGCTGACAAGTATGTTGAAATTCTTTGAATTCATTGAAGCAACAAGTAAGATAAACAAAAGGAGAATCGGTTGATGATGTGCTTTCAGAACTGGATTTTCAGAAGGTCCTTGACAAGGTGCCTCCCATGGGTCTGCTTAACAAGTTATGACAGAAAATTACAGGGAAGATTGTTGCATGGATAATGCAGTGGCTGATTGGCACGAGGCAAAGAATAGTAAGGGGAACTTTTTCTGGTTAGCTGCCGGTGACTAGTCGTGTTCTACAGGGATCTGCATTGGGACCGATTCTTTTTATGTTATATGCCAATGAGTTAGGTGGCAGAATTGATAGCTCTGTTGCAACGTTTGCCGATGATACCAAGATAGGTTGAGGGACAGGTAGTGTTGAGGTAGAGAGGCTACAAAAGGACTTCGACAGATTAGAGGAATGTACACTCAGCTCGATAGATAGACACATCATTTGTCCCAAAGAAAATTATATGGAAGATGAAGAATTCCTGAAATTTCCATCCATTTCCAATGAAAATGAGCGGCCCTTATCGATTCCTGTTGTGGCTCTCACAAACAGCGATATCAAACCTCTTTCCTTCGTTTATATCCCCCTTCTCTGTCTGGCTTCTATCCCAGTTTAACTCCCCCATATCTCCCCCTCCACTACTCCGTCCCCCTTCTCCTCCTTCAATCTCTCTCCCACGCCTCTTTTTGCCCTGTCTTCGCTCCTTGTTTATTTCTCACCGACCTCCACCTCATTTCTCGCTAACCTCTCCCCTCCCTGTTGCCTCCGCCTCTCTCCGCTCATCTTTCCTCAGTCTGTCCCGCTAACTCTTCCTACTCGCTCTTTTCTTTCCGCGCCCCCCCCCCCCGTCTATCTCTCTCTACCACCACTCAGCCTGTCTCTCTGTGGTCTTACTGTCCTTTTCTACACTCTCCCCTCTCCGTCTCTTCCCCTTCCTTTCAGCTCTCTCCCCCCTCTGCTTCATCAAACTCTGAATGCTTTTATGTTCCGTTCTCCAAACGGAACACCAGGACAACTTATCTTGTAGACAATTGTGTCTGTGTCACTGTCGCACATTGAAAAGGACGCAGTGCTCTCTGAGAATAAACACGGAGAGAGATTCAGTGTCGGTCAATGAAGGGGCGGGGAGGTGGTTTGTCGACAGAAAGGGGAGAAAGTGAGTGTGAGGGAAAGTTGGTGTGAGGGGTGTAAGAGTGGGAGGTGAGAAAGAGGGAGAGGGAGTTTCAGGGTGAGGGGAGAGGAGGAGAGTAGGGACCGAGACTAAGAGAAGATGGAGGACAGAGACAGAGAGGAGGGTGTGCTAAGGAGTGAGTGCATGGTGAGGGGTAGGAAGGAAGAGGGAGACAGAAGGTGAGCACACTGTGGAGGGAGATGGCATGACGATGTCGAGAAAGCTGCACACACTCAGGGCGTTGGGGAGTTCTGTTCCCTCTGTCCCACTCACAGTAAATCTTCGAAGCATATATTTTCATCAAGGAAAACATGATTCAACTCTCGATGCGAGCATGTGCTATTCTGGTAAGAAATACACACCACTGAACTGAAAATAAATCTCAACCCACAAATATGAAGAAATTATCACCATAGAACGGTGGTTCCCAACGGTGGTGGGGCGGGCGGGTGTTGATTACCATAAGACCATATGATATAGGAGCAGATGTAGGCCTTTCGTCCCATCACATCTGCTCTGCCATTCAATCATGGGCTGATCCAATGCTTCCAGTAATCCCCAGGCCCCTGCTTCGCCCCATACCCTTTGATGCTTTGGTTTATCAAGAACATATCTCCTTCTAGCTTAAATACACTCAAAGACGGCCTCCACAGCCGCTCGTGGCAACAAATTCCGCCGATTTACCACCCTCTGACTAAAGTAATTTTTCCGCATCTCATTCTGAAAGGACGTCCTGCAATCCTGAAGTCGTGCCCTCTTGTCCTATGTGTCTCAAGGAGACTTTCGGGTCAAATCACAGTCGTCAGGGGGCATTCAAGATTCTTGGTGGGGTGGTAATCGACAACATAACTTGATCAGCAGACCCTACCTACTGTTAGTAGAGCAGGTACTTCCAAAAAAAAATCACGAGGCACTCGAAACACAAGAAAAAACAGAGCACTGCAGGCGGTGAGCACATGTTGTCACAGCCGTCTAAAACTCAGCAATATCATCTGATCTTAACAACCTAACAGATATTATTGTGGATGCATAAATTAGCAATCAGTGTGATCAACAGTTCCCCGGACTCACAGCACGGGAACTGCAATTTAAAAATTTAGCTCTGTTAATGATGAATAAGTACGTACCGCACGATCTCCATGTCTGAAGGCGGCGAAGCCTTGAATTCTAATCCTGCTAAGAAACAGAAACTACAGAAAGTGCGTCTTTAGAATGTTACATACATAGAAACATAGAAAACCTACAGCACAATATAGGCCCTTCGGCCCACAAAGCTGTGCCGAACCTGAACCGACCTTCGAAATTACCTAGGGTTACTCATAGCCCTCCATTTTCCTAAACTCCACGTACCCATGCAGGAGTCTCTTAAAAGAGCCTATCGTATCCGCCAACACCCTGGAGTATTGATTTATTCCCTTTCTGTCAGATCAGCGACACCCCATGTGTCTTGTTCGTAATACTGTACCGTACTGTGTAATGAAACAAAGAAACCATCAAGATTGCAGGAACATTTCCATAAAAGACACATTGAAAATGCTACTGATGGTTTTACTCAATTCCGGAAGATGAAAGAAGAATTTGAAAAGCAATGCACACTCGAGTCATATGCAAGGAAAGCTACAAATGACTTTGATCGTGGTCTCATTGCTTCTTATAACATTTCCAAAATGATAGCAAAAGTGTGCAAAATCTCATCCAATTAGTGAAAGATTAATAACACCTGCCGTATCCGGTACTCACCACTGTTCTCAAAATGGATACCGGTATTTTATAATCTATTCATCTGACTAAGAACTCTGTAGCTCGTCACCTTGATGAAATGAGTAAGGACATTGAGTATCACTATGCACTGAGCTACAAAGTAAAGCAGAATTTGGGAGCCAACTGTATGAGTCAACTGAGCGAGACAACGAGGCATTGATTCATCAAAAAATGGAAACATTGATCAAGAGGTTCTCTATTGTAAAAAGTTGAAAACATATTAACGGAGAATCAGTCCACGAAGAGCTCAAAGTGAAATTGATAACAAAATTATTCTGATTAAGAACATGATTTCTTGTGCAACGGATGGAACACAGTAGATGACAGGTCACCATGCTGGTTTAGTGGAATTTATGAAAATGAAATTGCAAGTCTATTGTGTCATTTATCGTCAACATCCCTCACTACCCTACGGGGCACAGTTACTGTGAAAGCTAGGTTTAAAGATAAATAAAAAGTTAAAGCAGAATAATTTAACTCACATTAGCATATGGTAGCCACGTGTTTACACTATGGGGGCGATGGAAAGTATATCGGGCCTAAGAGGGGCGAGCATGGCAAGTATGAAGGTGTTTCAGAAGGGCGTCCGCAAGTATGGGGGCGTTGGTCTGAAAGGGTCGGGAAGCACTGCTACAGAAGAAAAAGTTAGCCAATGGATAAGCATCACTGTCCGTGGATGAGATCCCCACGATCTGCGTAGACCGAGAACGCATCCGACGACAGGCTCAAAATTGGAAACGTCTTCCCAGAAACTGAATGTTTCCTTGTGGCAATTTATTTTATTTCCACTTCTGACAACAAATGGCGACAAACCGAAGAAAAATAAAAGTGCCGGTGAACCAGACAGAACAGTCTGTGACTGCCTCTCCCGGGACAGAGATCACACTGCACACGGGGGTGATGTCCAGGAAAGTCCCGGGGAAGTAATAATAACCGACCCGCCACAATATCACCGCAAACACGATGGTCAGCAGATCCGCCGCTGCCGTGGCCACCAGGTAGCGAGTGGTGCGGGTGGAGAGGCCGCACTTTCCCCGGGACAGGATCACCATCGCCACTAAATTCACTGGAAAACAACAGAGAGAGCGAGTGAGTTACTGTCTGTCGGCTCCGTGGGTCCCGGGGCAGGGAAATGCTGGAAATGGAGAGCAGCTCATTCCCGGAGGTTTAAAACGTGGAAGGCGGGGATCGCCGGCGCCTCAAAGGTGCCGATGCCGGGAGAAACGTTACGGTCCGGGGCGCTGACTGCACGCAGAGCAGGGTTCGGGAAGGAGGCCGGGAACGCTTTGGAAAAGCAGTGTAAATCTCTGTCCATCAGGTTTCTGACTGATATGCAAAGCCGAGAAAGCCTCGGCAACTTTCTCAGCGGCAGTGATTCCCGCGATCGGGTCACATCTGTTCACACTGTCCGGTCCCGCTCAGCCCCGCTGTCTCCGACTTTGTCCACGGACAGTTTCCAAAGCTCGTTGCAGATTTACTTCCCCCGTTCGCAGGCATCGATCTCCTCCTCGGCTTCCGCCCTCACGGGCCCGGCTCGGCTCGCTTATTTTAAATTCCGCAACTACTCTTCGCCGCGGCTACTTCACACTCTGTCAGGGGATCGGATCAGAAAGTTCCCGTGTTGGTTTTATTTAATATTCTCCCTGACCTGCTCCGAATTACTGCGGCGTTACTCTAAATGCTCCGGTGTTGATGGTCCCGGAGCGGAGTGTCGCCTGTAACTTACCCCGTCTGACCTGTATCGGACCCCGCTGTGTCGGCTCTGAACTCCCGCTTCACTCCATCGATATCAGGGCGTGGAAACAAACCCCGGGAAACAAAAACCCACAGACACCCTCATTTAATTTTTCCAAACTCCCGAAACTCTCGGGATCAAATATACAGTTGGTGTCATTTTCAGGATATAAATGTACATTTTGTGTCAGTAACAGATTTGGAAATGTTGGATTTGGTCTCTCAGCCAAATCATTGACACAGTTTGGGAACAACTGGGCTCCAAGCACCGGTCCCTGCAACACCGACTGGGACATCCTGCAGGTCCGGGAAGGGTCTGGTTATTCCTTGTATTTAAACTCACAGACACGGGGAACAGGAGAAGGCCACTCGGCCCCTCCACACCGTCCTGTCATTCAATAAGACCCCGGGCCCCCAACACCACTCCCATCCCCACTTTGCCCGGACCATTGGCCCCGTTTGCAGCGACCTCCCTCCTCCCAGCGACACATCAGACTCCGGCCGCAGGAGACGCTTCACAAACGCCCCAACTTCCCTCGGAGGGAAATGGAAATAAATTAGAAAGCGGACATTTACTTTGGGATTTGTTCCGCTCTGATGGAAGAACATTGACGGGGAGTTCAGCCGGCAGTTGGAGCTGTCAGCGGTGGTAACGCCCTCTCAGCTGGTCCGCCTCCGCTATTGGGCGTAATCAGTGATTGACATCGCCTCGGACCAATGAATACAGAGCACCGGAGGTGGGGGTGGGGTGGAGGGGTCTCGTGGTCGGTAGCTCAGCCGTTAAACTGTTTGAGCGCGAGCACTGCAGCGCCTGTGTGACGTCACATGTGACGTCAGGCTCGTATTTAAAAACACCTGAATGGACGTTTCTTATGATTTCAGTGGGACAACAACATTAATCACGGGTTTCATCACTGAATCCAGTGTTGTGAGATGTAAAGTCCCCTGTTATGTGTCCGGCTGTGCCGTGTTGTTGGTGGAGTGGGCAGCGTGGTGTTTGTCTCGATTCGGGTCACAACACCAGAATTGCCAGCGGGGTCCACACACAGTGTATTAGTGAACAGAAAACCTCTCGTCCCTGCAGTCTCTGTCTCCTGGTAAACTCAACACCCTGACAATGTGGATCATAGATACCCCTTCCTCTCAGAGTCAGGGAATCACTCAGACAGCTGATCAAAGAGAGGAATTATATTTATTGGTCATTAAAGTTCACCCAGATTCGTTTGGACGGATTTGATGTGGAGTTCGGGGGTCACAGTGAAAGGGCCGGACGGCCGAACTCTCTCCGTTGTCCAAACAGTCTTTACAGCTGAGGCAGCAATTCACAATTTACTTTCTCTGACCTTTCATTCCTCTCACCTGCTTTTCACCTATCCCTGGGTCCACTCCTCCATCCCTTTCTCCTACTGTCTAATCTCCTCTCCTATTAGATTTTTTCCCTCTGCTCTTGAGATTTCCCACGTACCTGGCTTCAGCTATCATCTTCGAGTGAGCCTTATCCTCACCGCCCCGTTTTTATTCAGATATTTCCTCACTTCCTTCTCAGTCCTGGAGAAGGAGCTCAACTGGAAACGTCGACTCTTTTATTGGTTCTTGGTTCTTGATCCTCCAAAATATTCCACATGGGATTTAAACTGGAGGTGGTGGAGGGTGGGTTTAAGAAGGAGATTTTTGAAGAAGAAAAACTGCCTTAAATTTAATTGGGTTTGGTTGTGTGACTGTGTTAGGATGAAGATTATTCCATGCTTTAATTCTGCGGGGGGGGGGGGAAATGAATTGCTGTACACATCTAACTTGGTAGTTGTATTACAAATTGAGTTGAGTGCACTCGTCTGCTCCTAATAGGTTTGGGTTTGATGTGAGATCGGTAGCCTATGTCGAGTTGACCATTTAACATTTTGTAAAGACAAGTCAGGTGGTGTACTTCACGTCTATCTTGGAGAGAGTTCCACTTTAATGAATTTAAAAGTTGAGTAACACTAGCTTCTCTCTCATAGGTATTTGTGACGAATCTTTGGCCTGTCTTTGGACTCGGTCGATAGAAGTAGTGTTTTTGTTTGTGTATGGGTCCCATGCAGCAACTGCATATTCCAAATGTGGCCTAACGATGGTGAGGTACAACTTCTCCTTAACTGAAGCCGAACACTGATGAAAATTGCGTCTCAAAAAATTTAGGACTCCTGTTGCATTTGCTGTTGATGCGTCTGAAGATGAGGATCAGAAGGGGCTCATCTGTGGAAATGTCTGAGCCCATGGTGGTGGTGAGCAGAGGGATTCACCACATTGGGGGGCAAACACCGGCAGACTGCTGAGCTGCAAACGGGGCCAATGGTCCAGGCAAATTGGGGGGCAAGAATTGACCAGTCCGAGGTCTTATTGAATGACAGGACGATGGCCTTCTCCTGTTCTGTAGTCAGTGTGTTTAAAGATCCTTCCTGGGTCTGTAGGATGTCCCAGTGGATGTTGTATGGACTAATGCTTGGAACCCAGTTGTTTCCAAGCTGTGTCAACTACTTGGCTAAGAGACCAAATCCAACATTTCCAAGTCTGCTACTGATACAGAATATATGTTCATAGAAACATCGAAAACGTACCGCACAATCCAGGCACTTCAGCCCAGCTTAGGGTTACACATAGCCATCTGTTTTTCTAAGCTCCACATACCTGTCCAGGAGTCTATTAAAAGACCCTATCAAATCCACCTCCACCACCGCCGCCGGCAGCCCATTCCACGCACTCACCACTCTCCGTGTTAAAAAAAACTTGCCCTCTCATATTAACCACTTCAGCCCTGGGGAAAAGCCTCTGACTATCCACACGATCAGTGCCTCTCATCATCTTATACACCTCTATCAGGTCACCTCTCATCCTCCGTCGCTCCAAGGAGAAAAGGCCGAGTTCACTCAACCTATTCTCATAAGGTTTGCTCCCCAATCCAGAAAAATCCTTGCAAATCTCCTCTGCACCCTTTCAATGGTTTCCACATCCTCCCTGTAGTGAGGCGATCAGAATTGAGCACAGTACTCCAAGCAGGGTCTCACCAGGGTCCTATATAGCTGCAACGTTACCTCTCGGATCTTAAACTCAATCCCACGGTTGATGAAGGCCAATGCACCGTATGCTACCTTAACCACAGAGTCAACCTGCATACCAGCTTTGAGTGTCCAATGGACTCGTACCCCAAGATCTCTCTGATCCTCAACACTGCCAAGAGTCTTGCCATTAATACTATATTCTGCCATCATATTTGACCTACCAAAATGAACTACCTCACACATCAGGGATGAACTCCATTTGCCACTTCTCAGCCCAGTTTTGCATCCCATCAATGTCCCGCTGCAACCTCTGACAGCCCTCCACACTATCCACAACACCCCCAACCTTTGTGTCATCAGAAAACTTACTAACCCATCCCTCCACTTCCTTATCCAAGTTATTTATAAAAGTCACGAAGAGTAGGGGTCCCAGAACAGATCCCCCAAGGCACACCACTGGTCACCGAACTCCATGCAGAATATGAACCATCTACAACCACTCTTTGCCTGCTGTGGCAAGCCAGTTCTGGATCCAGAAAGCAATGTCTGCTTGGATCCCATACCACCTTACTTTCTCAATCAGCCTTGCATTGGATACCTTGTTAAAGATCATCTGAAAATCCAAGCAAATAACATCCACTGCCTGTCTTACCTGTTACTTCCTCAAAGCATTCCAAGAGATTTGTCAGACACGATTTCCTCTAAAAAAAACCTGCTGACTTTGGCCTACTTCATCATGCCTCCCCGATTACAGTACCCACAAAACTCACCCTTAATACACTCGAACATATTCCTGACCACTAAGGTCAGACTAACTATCCTATAAATTCACTGGACAATATTTTTTTACAAAAGTGTTGCTTCTTCAGAATTTTTTTTGTTTATGATAGGCTACTTGAAAATGAATACAAATATAATTTCAGAGAACTTGCATCATGTAGGAATTTGGAGAAACGACAAGTTAACTTTTATTGAATATAATGTGTTTAATTGCATAATGGTGCTGATGCTTTGCAATAGTTCAACTAAGTTAATTTGTTTGATTTAATTTGATTTTCCTTTGTCCTTGGTGTCTGAGGCTTCTCGCTTAAGAGTCCAACAATAATTCGCCAGCATTGATGGATTCCAGTTGCCCTGGTATCTTTTCTCCAAGACTGCAATGTCCTAGTGAAACCTTTCACCATGCTCGTCACTAACAACACCAGGATTTGCAGGGTAGAAGTCTAAATGGGAATGCAGAAAATGAATTTTTGGTGATATGTTGCATTTCATGGTTATATATGTTTGAAGCATGCTTTCAACGAGCTGTATGTAGTTTGCTGTTCTGTAGGTGCCGAGAAAATTTTCAACAACTTCCTTGAATGCCTTCCATGTGATTTTCTCCGGTCCCACTACAAATTCTTCAAATTGCCTGTCATTGATGACCTGTTTGATTTGTGGACCAACAAAAATTCTTTCCTTAACCTTGGTATCAGTTATTCTGGGAAGCATCTGTCTCAAATATCAAAACCCTTCATAGAATTTTTTGTGCCTGGTGACAGCAAATTCTATCCTTACAGTCCTGAACCCAATAATTATTACTAAAACCTACCCTGCCATGCAGCAGCCACAGGACCTAAGCATGCCCAAGCATGTCTGGACAAGATAGGAAACTTTCCAGCTTTCATTGTAGGCAACATTTTAATTGACTGGAATTATGAATTGAAATAATAAACATAAGTAATTTCAAAAAATGGTGCGTGATAGGGAAATGTCATGGTGATTTTCATGATCAGTAACCCAAAATTCATAAGATACACCTAAACGGATTCAGGAAGCAAAATCTTTGTTGTCTAGTCATTTCTTTCTTCTGCCACCCTCTCTTCTTAAAGAGTGGAGTGACATTTGCAATTTTCTAGTCCGCCAGATGTCATGGTCCGGATCGGGGTCTCTTTAAATTTACTTTATTTATGTTACGATCCGGACCATTGACTCCCTTATTTCCTTTGGTTCCCTGTTTCCTCGGCCTTGGTGATTAGAGGCAATTTACTCTCGGCTGAACCGGTAGTTTATAGTCTCCAGCTTTCAGCTGTTTGGGGTGAGAGTATTTGCAAAGTCACCAAAGCTACGGCGTGCCAATGTCATCTGGCCGGAGCAAGCCTAGGCTCTGCCTGAAGCGAGTGCCGGTAATTCGCCTTTCCTCACTGGAGCAACCTTGTCCGGTTACCTTGCCAAAGCGAGCCTGCAAAGATTCCTCACCGAGGTGGGTCCGTCAGTTAACCCGCCGTAGGGAATCACGCACCGCTGTCTACTGTTCCCGGGCTGAGTCGAGAGCTTGCCACTACCAGGAGGCTCGAAGTCAAGTCCCGGCTCCGGGGACATCCATGTACTGAGTCAAGTCCCGGTCCTGGCGGCATCCACATACCGAGTCAAGGCCCTTCTCGCCTCTAGCCCTCGTCTGCAACCCTCGCCTGCACCTTGGTCTAGTTCTATCGCCGGAGCTGTCTGGTGTTCTTTCGTGTTAGTCTTGTCTTGTCCTCGCCTCTGTGTGGTAAGTCTGGCCTTCTTGCGTTGCCCCGCAGGGGGTCATGTCTTGTCCTCGCCTCCAGGGGGTAAGTCAGGCTGTCTTGCCATTGCCCCGCGGGGGGTCATGTCTCGTCTTGTCCTCGCCTCTGTGGGATAATTCTGGCCGTCTTGCTGTTACCACGCGGGGGGTCATATCTTGTCTCATCTTGTCCTCGCCTCTGTGGGGTAAGTCAGGCTGTCTTGCCGTTGCCCCATGGGGGGGGGTCATGAGTCCCAGTCCTATGTCCTGTACCCAAGGAGGGGTCCCGGCTCTCTGTTCTGTGTGAGAGTCCCGGCCCTATGTCCTGTACCCAAGGAGGGGTCCCAACTCTGTGTTCTGTGTACGTGTCCATGGTTCCATGTACCTGCTCTCCCGAGACCGAGACTCTGTGTTCCCATGTTCCTCCTCTCCCTAGCCCATGCCATGTCCATGCCTGGTTCTGGGGTCCGAGCCTGAGGCAAGACTCAGGTACTGGGTCCTTGCCCAGTCCCTGGCTCGGAGTCCATATCGTAGCCTCTTCATGTCTCCTCTAGTTCTGGGCTCCGATTCCGAGTCCCAGCCCAGACCCTTGGTCCCAGCCTAGTCGTAGTCCTGAATCCTTGTCCAGTTTGCTATTTCCTGCTCCTGCCTTGCTCTCCTGATATCAAACAATAAACTAAATCTCATTAACCTCACAAGATGTGTCTTGCATTTGGGTCCACCCTTGCTCCGAATGCCCCCACCCCCCCATTGTGAGAGAGCGCTCTCGCCAAACATGGACCCAGCAGACACAAACTGTTTTTCCAAACTCTTGTCAGCCTAAAGTCAAGGTGTTGTTGTTCTGTTTTGCTGCCGGCCAAAACCCCCTCCACCACCCGGGTCACCGATAATACAGGCAAATCTGTTGGTTGCCTGGAGGCTCCCATTGTGGGGGGTTACTATCATGGTCCGGATCGGTGTCTCTTTAAATTTACTTTGTTTATGTTATGATCCGGACTGTTGACTCCCTGTTTTCCCGTGTCCCTCGGCCTTGGTGATTAGAGGCAACTTATTCTCGGCTGAACTGGTAGTTTATAGTTTCTGGCTTTCAGCTGTTCGGTGCGGGAGCATTTGCAAAGTCACCAAGGTACAGCGTGCCAATGTCATCTGGCCAAAGCAAGTCTAGTCTCCACCCGAAGCGAGTGCTGGTAATTTGCCTCTCCTCACCGGAGCAACCCTGTCAAGTTACCTCGCCAAAGCGAGCCTGCAAAGTTCCCTCACTGAGGTGGGTCCGTTAGTTATCCCGCCGGAGGGAATCAAGAACCGCTGTCTACTGATCCCAGGCCGAGTCGAAAGCAGGCCACTACCCGGAGGCTCCAAGTCAAGTCCTGGCTCTGGGGGGCATCCACGTACCGGGTCAAGTCCTGGCCCTGGCAGTCTGTGATTCCTGTCCTACCCTGCTGTCTGAATCCCTTCTCTGCCCCTCTCGCCTCTAGCCCTCGCCTGCACCTCCGTCTATTTCTATCATCAGAGCTAGATAGGTACTGTCTGGTGTTCTTTTGTGTTGGTCTTGTCTTGTCCTCCCCTCCGTGGGGTAAGTCAGTCCGTCTTGCCATTGCCCCGCGGGTGGGGGGGGGGGTCATGAGTCCCGGCCCTATGTCCTGTACCCAAGGAGGGGTCCCAACTCTCTGTTCTGTGTATGTGTCCATGGTTCCATGTACCTGCTCTCCCGAGACCGAGACTCTGTTTTTCCATGTTCCTCCTCTCCCTAGCCCATGTCATGTCCATGCCTGGTTCTGGGGTCCGAGCCTGAGGCAAGACTCAGGTACCGGGTCCTTGCCTCGGAGTCCATACCGTAGCCTCTCCTTGTCGCCTCTAGTTCTGGGATCCGATTCCGAGTCCAATCCCAGCCTAGTCCCAGTCCTGAGTCCTTGTCCAGTTTGCTAATCCTGCTCCTGCTTTGCTCTCCTGGTATCAAACACTAAACTAAATCTAAGTAACCTCACAAGATGTGTCTTGCATTTGGGTCCACCCTTGCTCCCAACGCACCCCCCCCCCATTGTGACACCAGAACCGTTCCAAAATCTGGTGATTCGTGATAGATCATTAATCATTGCTTTAAGCGAAAACTAAGGGGGGACTTCTTCTTTCAGGGGCGGGTAGAGTGTGCAACTTGCCAAGGCAAGTGACAGGGACGATTTCAATCTGTAAGTTTGCTTTGGTCCATGGATGAGAAGGATATGGAGGGCTATGGTCTAGGTGGAACTCAGCAGATTAATGCTTTGGCATGGACTAGATTGGCCGAATGGCATTTTCCTGTGTTACAGTGTTCTATGACTCCAATGCCTTCACAATCTCTTCAGCTACCTCTTTCTGAACCCTGGGGTGTTCACCTTCTGGTCCGGGAGTCTTATCTACCTTCAGGCCTTTCAGCTTCCAAAACACCTTCGCTCCTTGGTAAAAGCAGATGGCCTGTTTCCGTGTTGTAATTGTTATATCGTTATATGGTTGTATTAAAAAAATCTATCCTCACTTCTTCCTCAGATACTCCTGAATGTTTGGCATTCATGTAATAAATTCAATGACACAATTGTAGTGGGTGACTTCAACCTGAAGGAGAAAGGGGAAAGTCAGCTTTGTGTGAGATCTCAAGAGAGGGAATGTATTGAACGCCTACGAAATGGCTTTTTAGAGCAGCTGATGGTTGAGCCAACTCAGGGAACTGCTATCTTAGATTTGGTGTTGTGTAATGACCCAGATCTTATTAGGGAGGAGGTTAATGTAAAACAACCATTACAAGGCAGTGATTATAATATGATTGAATTCCTACTGCAATTTGTGAGGGAGGAGCATGGGTCACATGCATAGTATCGCAATGGAACAAAGGGAATTACAGAGGCATGAGAGAGGTGATTCCCCAGGTGGATTGGAGAAGGATACTGGTGGGGATGACACCAGAGCAGAAATGGCTGACGTTTCTGAGAATAGTTCATAATGTACCGAACAGATATGTCCCGACGAAGTAGCTCTCAAACAGCGGAGCGAGGCTACTGTGGCTGACAAAGCAAGTTAAGGACTGTATAAAAGCCAAGGAAAGTGTTTCTAAGGGAGCAAAATTGAGTAAGAAATTAGATAATTGGATAGCTTTTAAGATCCAACAACAGGCAACTAAAAAGCAGCTATATGAAAGGGAAAGGTGAAAGATGAGAGCAAACTAGACAATAATGTAAACCATCATAAAAATGTGAAAAGGAGGCGAGAGTTTATATAGGACCAGTGGAAAATGATGCTCATGGAGTAGAAATCAGGAAGAGGTGGTAGATGAATTTGATAGGTACTTTGCATCTGTCTTCTCTGTGGAAGACACTAGCGTGTGCCAGAGATCCGTGAGTATCAGGGAGCAGGAGTGAGTGCCATTGCTATAACAAAGGAAAACGTGCCAGGCAAACTCAGGTTCTTAACATGGATAAGTCACCTGGACCAGATGGACTACATCCCAGAGTCCTGAGAGGGGTTGCTGAAGAGTTAACAGATGCAATGGCTGTGACTCGTCAAGAAACACTTGATTCTGGCATGGTCCCAGAGGACAGGAAGATTGCAAATGTCAATCCACTCTTTAAGAAGGAAAGAAGGCAAAATAAAGCAAATTATAGTCCAGTTAGCTGAACCTCAGTGGCTGGGAAAGAGTTGGAGTCTATTATAACAGATGAGGTTTTGGGGTACTAGGAGACTAATGATAAAATAAGTCAAAGCCAGCATGGCTTCTGTACAGGGAAATCTTGCCTGACAAATCTGTTAGTTCTTCGAGGAAGTCATAAGCAGGATGGACACGAGACGCAGTGGATATCATTTAATTGGACTTTCAGAAGGTGTCACACATGAGACTGCTTAAAATATAATAATCAGAAGAAATACTGGCATGGATAGAGGAATGGCTGACAGCCAAGAGGCAGCGAGTGGGAATAAAATGAGCCTTTTCTGGCTGGCTAGCAGTGACTAGTGGTCTTCAGGGGTCAGTATTCAGTCTGCTACTTTTCACATTGTTTGTCAATGATTTGGATACGGAATTGATGGCTTTGTGGCAAGGTTTGTGGATGATATAATGATAGGTGGAGGCATTGGTAATGCTGAGGAAGCAATGTGATTGCAGAAGGACACAGACACATTTGAGAATGGGCAAAAAAGTGGCAGATGGACTGCAATATTGGGAAATGTACGATAATGCATTTTGGCAAAAGGAACAACAGTAAACTATTGAGGAGTTTGAGGATTGAGAAGTTTTAAACAACAAAAGTACAGATGGAAATATGAGTCCTTGGGCAAGACTCCCAGAAGGTTAATTTACAGGTTGAGTCTGTGGTAAAGGCGGCAAATGCAATGCTGGCATTTATTCAAAGTGAAGTAGAAAATATAAGCAAGGAGATAATGCTGATAATTTATAAAACACTACTTAGGCCACAGTTAGAGTATTTGGGACCCATATCTCGGAAAAGGTGTGTTGTCAGAGGATGTTCAAGATTATCCTGGGAATGAAGGGGTTAAGATATGAGGAGCATTTGTCAGCCTTGGGCCTGTACTCCTGCACTGACCTATGTTTAATAAATGCGGGTGGGGCATATTAAGTCTCACTGAAACCCACCAAATGTGGAAAGGTCTGGATAGGGTGGATGAGAAGAGGACTTTTCGTATGGTGGGTGTAGCCATAACAGAGGACAGAGCCTCAAAACTGAGGAGTGACCTTTTAGAGTAGTTAAGGAGGATTTTATTTAGTCAGAGAGCAGTAAATCCGTGGAATTCTGAGACATACGACAGTGGGGGCCAAGTCTGTGGGTACATTTAATGCAGAAGCTAGTAGTTTGCTGATCAGTCAGGGCATTACAGGATATGCCGAGGAGGCAGGTGCATGGGGTTGAGTGAGAACCGGGATCAGCATTGATAGAACGGCGGAGCAGACTCGATGGGGCTGAATGGCCTAATTCTGCTCCTGTGTCTTATGGTCTGATACTGCTGGTGTCTTACACAATGAAGATTGACACAAAATACCTATTACATTCGGCCGCAATTTCTTTGCTCGATTACTAACTCACCAGCATCATCTTCCAGCGGTACAATATCAACTCTTGCTTCCCTTTGACTCTTTATATACCTGAACAACTTTTGATACTTGATTATTATTGGCTCACCTACCTTAATTTTTCATCTTGTCTCTCCTGTGTGTCTCTTTTAGTTGTCTCTTGTTGGTTATGTGAAAGCTTTCCAATGCTCTAACTTCTCACTATCTTCTTGCTATATTATATGACCCCACTTTTCCTTTTATCAAAACAGGAGAAAATCTGTGGATGCTGGAAATCCAAGCAACACATACACAAAATACTGGAGGAACCTAGGCGGTGATTAATAATATCGCAGGATAAACAAGCAAGAGCAATTCCCTCAATAGATAAAACCATTCCCAACACACACATGTTCCTCGACCAGTGGAGCACCTCACCACAGGTATTATTTGTGCCATCAGTCAGACAAACAAAAGATTTTCTCTGTCAATCAGCTTCCAAGTGTTGTTACTCTGTCATTTGTTGCCACGACCCCGCTGCTGATTCCCTTCTCCTCATCATACGTTCTTACCCCGACCACCGTCCAGAGCCCCAAACTCTGCCCTGTGCAGACCTGCCTCTGGTTTCTGACCCTGCTCCGTTGAATGTCCAACTAGTGGTTTCCCATTCTGCTTTCAGTCTTTAGAGGACAGTAGTGTTTTCTAACAACCCTTTAGAAGCAGGGAAAATGACCCACAATGTGGAAAAGAGTCATGATTAAGGACAAAACTGCAGTCTCGTCAACTTCTTCACTCTGCAAAAAATTCAAGGGAAACCTCTTCACCCACAGAGTGGTGACTGTTTGGAACCTGTCACCACAGGGAGAGAGAGAGGGGAACAACAGGGGAGGATTTAAAAGGACTGTTGTGGAACTGAATCACTGGCAGGGTCCAACCGGCCTGAGTTGACTCTCCATTGTACACTGGGTGTGTTATAAATTCACTAAGTACTGGAGACAGAGTTTAAAATAGAACTGATTTATTTGTCTCAGATCCAGAATATTAAACTCCAGTCCCATTAAAGGTGAATATGCAGCAGAAGAAACTCCTCCCATGCCCAGTGACCAGGGTGCAGAACTGGGTGTGGTGAGCAGCAGCAATAATTGCAGAGTTCAGCACCGACAGTCACTCTCAAAATTGCATTTAGCAATGGGGATGGACAAATATCCAGCATGCAGCTTATTGAAACTTCCTCCCCAGTGTGAACCCAGTAGTGTATCACAAGGTTAGATGACTGAGTGAATCCCTTCTCATATTCACAACAGGTGAACAGCCTCTCCCCAGTGTGAACTCAATAATGCACATTTGGTGGAGATGGCTGAGAGAATCTCCTCCCAAAGTCTGAGCAGGTGATCAGCCTCTACCCAGTGTGAACTCGCTGGTGTTTCAGTAGATGAGATGATTGGGTGAATGCCTTCCCACATTCACAGCAGGTGAATGGCCTCTCCCCAGTGTGAACTGACTGGTGTCTCTGTAGGTTGGATGACTGAGTAAATTCCTTCCCACAGTCTGAGCAGGTGAATGGCTTCTCCCCGGTGTGAACTTGCTGGTGTCTCTGTAGGTTGGATGACTGAGTGAAACCCTTCCCACAGTCTGAGCAGGTGAACGGCCTCTCCCCAGTGTGAACTGACTGGTGTAGCATTAGGGAAGATGATCTAGTGAATCCCTTTCCACAGTCTGAGCAGGTGAACGGCCTCTCCCCAGTGTGAAGTGACTTGTGTGCCAATAGAGAGGATGACAGAGTGAATCCCCTTCCACAGTCTGAGCAGGTGAATGGCCTCTCCCCAGTGTGAACTTGCTGGTGTAGCTGTAGATGAGATGACTGAGTGAATCCCTTCCCACAGTCTGAGCATTTAAACGGCCTCTCCCCAGTGTGAACTCGCTGGTGTATCTCTAGATGGGATGACTGAGTGAATCCCTTCCCACAGTCTGAGCAGGTGAACGGCCTCTCCCCAGTGTGAACTTGCTGGTGTCTCAGTAGATGAGATGACTGAGTGAATCCCTTTCCACAGTCTGAGCAGGTGAATGGCCTCTCCCCAGTGTGAACTTGCTGGTGTATCTGTAGATGAAATGACTGAGCGAAGCCCTTCCCACAGTCTGAGCATTTAAATGGCCTCTCCCCAGTGTGAACTCGCTGATGTATCTGTAGATGAGATGACTGAGTGAATCCCTTCCCACAGTCTGAGCAGGTGAACGGCCTCTCCCCACTGTGAACTGACTGGTGTGACAATAGTGTGGATGATCGAGTGAATCCCTTTCCACATTCTGAGCAGGTGAATGGCTTCTCTCCAGTGTGAACTCGCTGGTGTCTCTGTAGGGTGGAAGAGTGAGGGAATCTCATCCCACAATCTGAGCAGGTGAAATTCCTCTCTGCAGTGTGAACTGACTGATGTCTCAGTAGGTGAGATGCCTGAGTGAATCCCTTCCCACAGTCCGAGCAGGTGAACGGCCTCTCCCCAGTGTGAACTTGCTGGTGAGCCATTAGGTCAGATGACCGAGTGAATCCTTCCCCACAAATTCAGCAGATGATCAGCCTCTGCCCAGTGTGAACTGACTGGTGTGTCCACAGGTGGGAAGACCGACTGAATCCCTTCTCACACACAGAACAGATGAATGGCCTTGTCCAGCGTGAACTTGCTGATGTACCTTCGGTTGAGATGACCGAGTGAATCCCTCTCCCCACTGTCTGAGCAGGAAGGATGGTCGATTGAATCCCTTGCTCCACTTCTTATACATCTACACAGAGACAGCAAAACTGGCGTGTTGTGGTCAAGATTCCTGTAGATAAATTCCTTGACATTTTTAACCTGTAAAGAGATTTACAAAATCCATCAATGGGTGAAGGACAACATTTCAGATGAGATCACTTGAGTTGTCAAGGTGTGATCTGACATCAAACTGTTACAGTGAAGTTCAACCCAAATTGGAGACAGAAATCATCTTCTAACTGGGCACAGTGCTGGTATCTGGAATGACCATCAAACTCTCTGATTCTCTTCCTGTCTCGATAAGAATGGGGCATTTCTGCCATCTCCAATCTGTGACCTGGCTCAGTTTGACTCTCTCCATTGGTATTATTCCCTGTTCCCACTGAGCTGCATGGGTGCCTGGCCCCACAGTAACTGAAACACTCTCAAGCAAATAGCCTTTGTTAACATGCAGCTGGGATTTTCTTTTATGTACTGTTAATTTTATGTACTGTAAATTTAAAGTGGCACAGTTTTAATGCCATGTAAATGTCTCCTACTCAGATGTATGGTTGGTCTGCACAGCTGTTAAAAGGAATTAGAGTGAATATTAGTATTATTTCAGTTTCCTGTCACAGTCATACAAAAGTACAACACAGAAACAGGCCCTTTGGCCCATCTAGTTGGTGCCAAGCTATTTAAACTTTCTACTCCCATACCCCTACCATCCAGGCACCTATACAAACCCCTTAAACGTTGAAATCGAGCTTGCATTAACCACTTGTGATCATCTGTGTGAAGAGGTTTCCCCTCATGTTCTCTTAATGTCTCACCTTTCACCCTTAACCCATGGCCTCTGGTTGTAATTCCACCCCATCTCAGTGGCAAAAGCCAGCTTACATTTACCCCATCCATACCCCTCATAATTGTGGTATACCTCCATCAAATCTCCCCTCAGTCTTCTACATTCCAAGGAATAAAGTCCAGACCTGTTCAATCTCTCCTTATAACCCAAGTCCTCTAGACCTGGCAATATCCTTGTGAATTTTCTCTGAACTCTTTCAAACTCTTTTACATCTTTCCTCCAGGTTGGTGACCAAAACTGCACACAATACTCCAAATTAGGCCTCACCAATGTCTTGTACAAAGTCAACATAACATCCATCTCCTGTACTCAGTACTTTGGTTTATGAAGGTCAACGTGCCAAAATCTTTCTTTCCATCCCTATCGAACTGTGACACCACTTTCAGTGAATTATAGACCTGTATTCCCAGATTCCTTTCTTCTACAACACTCCTCAGTGCCCGACCAGTCACTGTGTAAGACCCAGGTCCTACCAAAGTGCAACACCTCGCACTTGTCTCCATTAAGTTCCATTTTCCATTTCTCAAACCACTTTTCCAGCTGGTTCAGATCTCTCTGCAAGCCATGATAGTCTTCCTCGCTTCCACTACACCCCCAGTTTCGGGTGTCTAACCATGTTAACATCCAGATTACTGATAGCAGTAATGCACCATTAAGCTGGAAGCCGACTGCCATAAAACAAGATACAGATTACTGATATAGATGACAAAGAACAATAGATCCAGCACTGATCCTTGCGGCACACCACAAGTCACAGGCAACCATCTGCTACCACACACTGGTTTCTCCCAAAGCCAGTGTCTCGTCCAATTTACTATCTCATCCTGAATGCTGAGTGACTGAACCTTCTTGACCAACCTCCCATATGAGACTTTGTCAAGTGCCTTGCTAAAGTCCATGTAGACAACATCCAGTGCCTTGCCTTCATCCACTTTCCAGATAACTTCCTCAAGAAACTGTTTAAGGTTGGTTAGACATGACCGACCATGCACAAAGCCATGCTATCTATCCTTAATCAATCCACATCTCTCCAAATACTTATATATCCGGTTCCCACACATACGTTCCAATAACTTTCCCTCTACTGATGTATTATTCCCTAGTTTATTTTTAGAGCCTTTCTCGAACAGCAGAACAACATTGGCTAGCCTCCAATCCTCCAGTCCCTCACCTGTCACTAAGGATGATTTATATATCTGTGCTTGGGCCCTGACAATTTCTGCACTTGTCTTCTGCAGGGCCCTAGGGAACAACTTGTCAGGCCCTGGGGATTTATCCATGGTAATTTGTCTTACGACAGCAAACACCCCCACCTCTGTAATCTGTACAGGGTCTATGAAGTTGATGTTGCTTTGCCTCACTTTTATAGACTGTGTGTCCATCTCCTGTGTAAATACGGATGCAAAACAAACATTTAAAATCTCACCCCATCTATTTTGTCTCCTCGTATGGATTATCATTCTGATCTTCCAAGTAACAATTTTGCTCCTTGTAATCTTTTCGCTCTTAACATATCTGCAGAATCCCTGAGGATTCTCCTTCACGTTGTCTGCTGGGGCAACCTCATGCCTTCTTTTATTTCTTTCGTAAGTGTTCACTTGAATTTCCTGTACTCCATTTGTTCATATCTGCCTGTACCTGGTATGCACCTCCTTGTTTGTGAAAAGGGTTGTAAATTTAGTCAGCTCCATCTTGGGTACTAGCCTACAAAGTAGCCTGGACATCTTCAGGGAGTGTTGTCTCAGAAAGGCAGCGTCAATTATTAAGGACCTCCAGCACCCAGGGTATGCCCTTTTCCCACTGTTACCATCAGGTAGGAGATACAGAAGCCTGAAGGCACACACTCAGCGATTCAGGAACAGCTTCTTCCCCTCTGCCATCCCATTTCAAAATGGTCATTGAACCCGTGAACACTATTTCACTTTTTTAATATAAATTATTTTTGTTTTTGCACAATTTTTAATTTATTCAATATAAGTATACTGTATAAAGTATACTGAATAAGATTTACTTATTTATTTTTTATTATTATTATTATTTCTTCTATATTATGTATTGGATTGAACTGCTGCTGCTAAGTTAACAAATTTCATGATACACGCCGGTGATAATAAACTTGATTCTGATTCTTTTTTGATCTGGGAGAGGAAAGCCAAAAGGTGATATAGAGGATTCATTAGTCTGGGAATCAAAACAAGATTGTGTCTAATATCCCAGGGGTAAGGCTTCCTAGTGCTGCACGGTGGGGGTGGGTGAGGGTTAAACTAAAGTTGCAGGGGGAATGGAAGCCTAAATAACAGAACTGAGAGTGGTAACAGACAGGTGGATGTGTTCAGGGCATGGATCAACACTTGGAATTATGACACTAGGATCTGGCAACTGTGGACTGGGACAGACTACTTTATGGCAAAGGTGTGCTTGGTAAGTGGGAGGCCATCAAAGCAAAATTTTGAAAGTACAAAGTGTGTATGTGCTTGTCAGAATAAAAGGTTTAATCATTTCATCCCAAGAACAGAGTGACGTTATGTACCCCTTGGGTTCATATTTTCTGTGGACTGTCACTTTAAAACGTTGGGAGAATGAGACTGACTTTTGGACACTGTTTGGGTTGATAGAGAGAGAGTGTGAGAGAGCGAGGAGGGAGGGAGAGAGGGAGAGGGGGAGGGGGAGAAACACTGAGCAGCTTGTGAGTCGCCATGGTGACAGAGGGTGGAGTTATTTGATGGACAATCGATGTTATGGTTTCTCTGCAGCTTGTTTTGAATATACAAGGACAATCAGAAATGCACAGTTACAGTCAAGATGGATTCGGTCAATGGAAGACACCAGGGAGTTGGTCGTCAGCTTAAATTTTCAGTAGCCCAAAAGGGGCGAGTTGAGATTGATCTTGAGTATTGATAAATGACTCTCACAAGTTTTCTGCAACTAGAACAAGTTTGAAGGAAGAGAAGAGAGTAGAGGAAGGTTTGAAACAGAAGAAACCTAGTGACAAAGAGATCACTGTTTGGACTCTATCTCTAAGTAGCCCGTAAAGGTGAGTTTGAGTTCCATTCGAGTACAAAGTTAATCCACAGGAGAGGGTTCTCTGGTGAGGGGAAACCTTTGTGAATACCACGTGTGCGTTACCCTTGTCTGGGTGTGGTAGTTCACTGAAGAAAGGCAAATCACTGTTGAAGTTATTTCATATGTCGTGGAACTGGATAAGTGGCTATCACGTTGTGTGTTTGGGGTAACCTTGTAGAATCTACCGGTGTGTCGACCCGTGCCTGGGTGGTGGTTCCCTTGAAGAGGGTCCCCTTTGTGTTAAACTACTGTTGGTGATAATCCATACGTGGATTCTGTTTGGGTATCCTGTGGCCACCACTTTGAGATGTCCCATAGCTGAATTCGGGTGTGGTACCACTTGCGTTGAAAGGACATTCGTTGAAGATCACTGTCGGTGATATTTCGTGTGTGGAGTGGAACAACTTCGGAGATAAAACCTACTACTATTGTTATTTTGTATTGTTATTGTGGAATCTGTGGAACATTGACATAATTGCCTTCTACAACATTTGCCTTTGGATTGCAAACATCTTGCATTAGTTAACCTGTGCATCTGAACTGAACTTTTTTTTTAACCTACCATTGTAAGACTCCCTCCGTCCCTCTGAATATACCTCTTGCCCATCCTCTGGGTCACCCCCCGCCCCCACTGTCTTTCTTCCCGGACCTCCTGTCCCATGATCCTCTCGTATCCCCTTTTGCCAATCACCTGTCCAGCTCTCGGCTCTATCCCTCGCCCTCCTGTCTTCTCCTATCATTCTGCATCTCCCCCTCCCCCTCCAGCTTTCAAATCCCTTACTCACTCTTCCTTCAGTTAGTCCTGACGAAGGGTCTCGGCCTGAAACGTCGACTGCACCTCTTCCTACAGATGCTGCTTGGCCTGTTGCGTTCACCAGCAACTTTGATGTGTGTTGATTGTAAGACTGTATCACTTCTCACCCAAGTTTGAAGAAGCTTGTTTTTTTTAATATTTCCACATGCATAATCTTTGCTAACCTGTTTGATTTATCTGGTTTTATGTTACTTTCTTACATAGTTACTAATAAAATAGCATTTTGTTAACAGCAAAACCAGACAACAGGTGTGTCCCATTTCTGCTGGTTCTTTAACCAGTTACGGGGTACATGACAATAGAAACTAGCAAACCTTGGTTTTCAGGAGATATTGTTGAACCAGCAGAAATGGAAAACAGCTGGAGTCTGGTATTCACTATTCCTGAAGATTTAGTGGGACCAAGTTCTGATGTATTTATATGGACTGAAGGTGTTTATGTGAGAGCCACGTTCGACACAGGTTCTCAAGTTACTTTAATTTACAGATCCTTTTGCAACCGGTATCTGACACTCTTACCATTGACAACACTCAGTGCCCTGGAGATTCTGGGGGTTAGTACTGATGAGTACCAATACGATGGTTACCTGGCATTGAAGTTGGAGTTTATGGAAGCAGACGTTGGAGTAACTAAGACTAATGACACACTAGTTTTGGTCTGCCCGGATCCGGTTGAGAAGGATGGTCCATTCTTGTGGGAACAAACACTGCCGTTGAGAGAAGGCTCCTGGGAGCATGCGAGGAGAGAAATGGAGAGAACTCTTTGAAAATCTTGTTCATTCACCCTGTGTTCAGAGCAGCTTTTGAGGAGCTGCAAGTTCCTCCTAAGCAGGATGATGAGGAGAAAGGGGGAAATGTGGGTTGGACCCAGACTAAACCTATCATGTTACTGCCTGGGGGAGTAGCTGTGTTCGTCCATCAATGATGTCGATGAGGACCTCGACACCATATGATGGTGTTGAGACTAGCGCGTGATTTGGATTTAAGTGAGGGAGAGTTGCGCAGCGCCAGCCTCACTCTCTCTTCCCAATTCCCATCTGGATCCAGTGGCAAGACAGAGTCGAGACGGCTGGAGATGGGACTAGGCGCAGTGGATGATCAGGACATCGTCTGTGTCTTGTCCTGCTCTACACGTTCCACAACGCTTGCAGAGACCGCCTTCTAGACAGTTGGACCTTCCATTGGTCTCGTCCGCTCAATCCACCGGAGTCTGTCTTCACATGCTGGGATAGACAACTCCCTATCTCACCGAGGGTTTGAGACCCGTCGGCTACCCTCACCTGGTTTAGCCGGCTTGTCGAAGCCGTTGCCCGTGGTGTGGCCACTGTCGCATGCAAACAGCTACGGGGAGCCACAGGTGAGAGCTGAGTGCCAGGTGGGGACCAAAGGTGGACTAACCGCCCTGAAAAGGACGCGACATGTTCCCCCACTAGAGGCGCTACCCCTCCCTGACACCCCATACACCCCAAAGAGGGGTGGGGCGGATAGCTACAGTGACAGGAACCCCCAAATTTGCCGGAATGTCTGAAGGATGGGAAGGAAGCTTAAGTGAGAAGGTGTTGGGACATGAAGATGTGCTTTCTACTGGTGAGGCCGATGTTGGTTACTCCAGGAGTACTTGCCACACTATTGAAGCGACCGAGGACACCCCTTTCTGAGAGAAGTCTCACTGGTTAGCACCAGCGGAGGGTGAGGGTGTTTGGCCGCGTCACCGTTAACTGACGGAAGTTAAATTCGGTCATGCAGCGGGCGGCGGAGCCTGGGCTACCGGAACACACGAGTGGTAGACTGGGAGAGGCACCGTCCAGTAGACAGGAAGGGCCACAAGGGGTGGTTGAAGCCGGAGCAGCTGAAGATACGAGAAGGAAGTCTGAAAGGCTCAGGAAACCCCAGGTAGGCGTCCCGATGATACAACGGGGGAACAGACTGTTGTGTCTATCCCCCAAGTCACTACCATTCACAAATGGATTGGAGGTCCTGACATCACGGAATTGATGAACATTGTTCTTAATGGTGGGTTGATAGGTTTCAAAGTCACGAGGGCATGACTATTTTTGGTGGGGGTAGCCATAGTTCAGATTTTTACTGCTATGCTGTAGGTATTTCCATAGAATGTAAAAATTTCCATCACATGACAGGACATTCGCCCACAATGTAACCTACTCTAGAAACTGCCTTGAATTTTCCTAGCGTACATCCCTCTGTTTTTCTGATCTCCATGTACCTATCTAAGAGGCTCTTAAAGGACCCTATGGTATCCGCCTCCACCACCGCTGCCACCAGTGCATTCCACGCACCTTCCACTCTCCGTCTGGAAAAACTTACCCCTGACATCCCCTCGGTACCTATTTCCAAGCACCTTAAAACTATGTCCCCTCATGTTAGCCTTTTCAGCCCTGGGAAAAAGCCTCTGGCTATCCACATAATCAATGCCTCTCATCATCTTATACACCTTTATCAGGTCACCTCTCATCCTCCGTCACTCCAAAGAGAAAAGGCCAAGTTCACTCAATTTCATTTCAGCAGTTCTGTAAGAGCACTCTCTTTGGCTCTCAGCTTGTTTGGGATTGAGCTGAGATAGGAGGCAAATTAGCAAAGGGCTGTCAGCCAGTCGGTGTAGTGGAATTGGGAGAAGGTTCTGGAGAACGCTTGGTAGAGAGTCGTTGTTGGCGGGACCTGGAGGAGGTCTGGGGTGGGGATGTGTATGGCTTAGGATACCGTCCCTGTCGCACAGGGCGTTTTGTGCAGATGAACGGCTTCAAGAAGGAAGAACCAACGCTCCTGTGGGAGAAGCATTTGTTCGAGATGAATTGCGAGCAACGATCGCAAAGTGGTGAGAGCTTTCACACTGACCGAGGGTCCGGCGAGTGAGTGACACGGAAGTTCCAGATGAGCTCTAACTTCTGCACATTTAACTGTTTAAGAGTAATGGACCATTTTTGATTTTTTTTCTTTCATTTAATAACCGCTTAAATTAAGATTCTTAAATGTACTTCTTTATAAACTGCCTGCAGTGTACAATTTGTTATTTCTTGCCGGGGGGGGGAGGCGGGGAGGTGTGGTGGTGTAGTCAATCACTCAAACTGGGGATCGGTCAGGCAAGACGTCCTAACCTGACAGGTTTGACAGGAACAAAGTTGTACACACCCGAGACGTAGGAAGCCGAATAAAGGTGGGATTCGGTGGTTGCTAGTGAGGGGCTAACGGGCCGCGTTTCCTGGGATGTCCGAGAAGAAGAGAGTCGGGGTCCATATATATACACACTCACAGTTATTGTTATGTATTGCTTTGTACTGCCACTGCAAAACCATGAAATTGCATGACATATGCCGGTGACATTAAACCTGATCCTGATTATTTACCCAATGAGTAGATGAGAAGAAATCCTGTGTAAAGAATTGAACTGAATTCATTACTTACATCCTTCATATGCAAGCAGCGCGGCAGCCAGTCAGGATGCTCTCAATTGTGCCCCTGTACCAAGTTGTTAGGATTTGGGAGCCCATGCCAAATTTCTTCAACCGACTGAGGTGAAAGAGACTCCGTTGTGCCTTTTTCACCACACAGACGGTATGTACAGACCACATGAGATCCTCGATGATGTGTATACCAAGGAACTTACACCTATTCACCCTTTCAACCCCAGATCCATTGATGTCAATAGGGGCTAGCCAATAGACTGGCGAGTTTACATCACGGGTAAGGAAGTTGGTGGAGAAAATTCGTACAGATAGGATTTATGAGCATTTGAAAAACCATGCCCTAATTAGGGATTCTCAGAATTGCTTTCTGCAGAACAAGTTTTGTTTTACT
The DNA here is from genome assembly GCF_963921235.1 of Mobula hypostoma. Classification (NCBI taxonomy): domain Eukaryota; kingdom Metazoa; phylum Chordata; class Chondrichthyes; order Myliobatiformes; family Myliobatidae; genus Mobula; species Mobula hypostoma. The sequence goes on along the minus strand of NW_026948238.1, from coordinate 52,712 downwards.
GACAGCAGAGTTTCTGATAATACCAAACTTCTTCTTAGGGGTGGAAAGTGATGTAGAGGGATGGAGGTGATGGGTGGTTTGCAGATGAGGGACTCTGATGGGAACTGAAGGTGGAGAATAGACCTAAGTTAGGGAAGGAGGGAGGGCAGTTGGGAACTGAGGGGGAAAGGGACATCATAGATGTAGAGTGGACTAGGTGCAGGAGGAGAAGGAAGCTGGGTGAGGGGGAAAGTGTTTCTGTTGGGTTGTTAATGAGGAGTTGGGTGAATCAGGACTGAGAAGGGACAGAGTAGCGCAGGTTAATTTCAACTGAATACTTCAGTCTTTATACCAGCACCTATCACCCCCAGACCTCACTGTCTATTTCCACACTTGCCTCTTCCAAGTTACGACCAGCCGTCTGTAAGAAGTGTGTACATTCTCCCCGTAATCACGTGCGTTTCCTCCAGGTGCTCTGGTATCCTCCCACAGTCCAAAGACATACTGGTCAGCAGGTTAGTTGGTCGTTGTAAATTGTCCCGGGATTACTTTCGGATTAAATTGAGGGAATGATGGGTGTTGTAGCTCCGAGGGCCAGAAGGGCCTATTCTGTACTGTATCTCCGTAAAATAAAATTTAAAAATAACCTCCCGAGTTGATGAATGGGAGAGGCGGCTAATCTCCAGGTCAGAAACGCAGAGCGAAGTCGGTAAAAACCTCCGCCTGAACAGATTGCACTGCCTGTTTTGGACTAGCTCGGGCCATACATGGATCTGGGAAACACACTCACTTATTCAATGGTTTGAGACGAATGACTTCTGTCTCTGGCACTAAAATCCCTGCAAGCGAGTCAGGTGTTACACCTGCCCCTTCGCCAACATTCAGGGTCCACAGCAATCCTTCCAGGTGAGGCGACACTTCACCTGCGAGTCTTTCCGGGTCACTTACTGTGTCCTTCTCTCCCGTGCTCCCGGTGAGGGGAAAGCCTTCACTGGACCCCGCCACAAAAGGTGGAACTTCCCGAAGGCCACCATTTCTTCCACTTCCTAGTCCCATGCCGACATTGTCAGTCCACGGCCTCGTCTACTGCCACCATGAGGCCACTTTCAAATTAGAGGAGAGCCTTCAGGATCCTTCCTCTTCAGCCATTTACTTCGGCTACAGGTCACCTCCCGGTTTCTTTCTTCACCCTCTTGCCCACCCAGCCAACATCCACCTCACCTGGTTCCGCCACTTTATCTCCCACTCCCATGTCTTCTTATTCTGATTTCCCGACCCGCACCCACCCCTTTTCCGTGATGATAACCTGGACTGGAAGGGGTAACGTATGAGGGGTGTTTGATGGAATGAGGGTGAGTTTGAAACCTGTCGAAGGCCTAGACACAGCAGACGTGGAGAGGATATGTCCTATTGTCGGGGAGACAAGGAGGACCAGAGGGCGCAGCCTCAGATCACAAAAATGTCTCTTTAGAACAGAAATGAAGAGGAATTTCGTAAGCTAGAGGATGGTGAAAATGCGGGATTTATTGCCACTGATCGCTGTGGAGGCCAAGTCCCCAAGTCACTGCGTAAACGTAAAGCGGACTTGATTGTTTTTTTTTGCTTCGTCAGTGTCGAAGGTTATGGGGAGGGGCAGAAGAATGGGATCCGGGGAGTATTAAATCAACCATGATGGGGAGTCAGAGCAGACTCAATGGGCCAAATGGCCTATTTCTACTGCTGCGTCTTATTCTCCCGTCTCCAGCCATCCTGCTCTGCCTGGACGGCCCGCTCTGGGTTGTCTGCCTGCACCTGGTCATTCCATCTGTAATCGCTAACAACGCACCGACCGGCTAAACGTCAGCACTGCTCCCTCCGCTTCGAACCCCAGCCCCACCCTCACCTCCAAAGGAGGTGGAACTGCCAGATCACAGACTCAGCTCTACCTTGGCCAAAGGCCAGGTAGCTACTCATGCCCCGCCGTCAAGCATCCCGCTCCGAACCATCAATCACTGTCTCCCGGAACCACCAACTCTGGAGATCTCCCACCCACAGCCACTAACCTCCTGATCCCCGACCCTGCAGTTTCTCCTTTCTACCTCCTACCCGAGATCCACAACCCTGACTGTCCGAGTAGGCCCACTGTCACTGCCTGCTCCTGCTCCTCTGAGCTCCTGCCCACATACCTCAACTCCATTTGGTTCAGTCCCTTACTACAGGGGCCCCAACGCGAGGAAACGATATGATTTGGCGATATGAGTCAGCTGCACCTTTCCTCATTCCCTGTCACGCCCACTGTTGAGCTTGAACACACGCGAGGTCATACGCACGCGTCATCCACGTCAGCGTGGGAAGAAGATCAACTCCTTGAGCTTGCAAATGATGGCGGGTTGAAAAGTATGTTTGACACAACACCTCTGCCGGCATTCTGGATCAAAGTCAAGGCTAAATATCCTGAGATAACCATGAAAACACTGAAAACGTTGCTTCCATTTCCAACATATCTCTGCAATGAATGCAACGATAACTAAACTGCAAAATAGACTGGACACAATCATCACTCGATAGGACCGTCTTGTTGCAGGAAAACAAGAATTCAGCCCAGGGCTCTCACTGATTCAGCGATATTGGTGTGTTGCAATGATTTTATATGTTCATACGGGGAAAATATGTGCTGTGTGCTTAATATCCAAACATAACTTAAAATATTATGATGCTATTGACTTATAAGTGACTTATATAACCATACAACAATTACAGCACGGAAACAGGCCATTTCTCCCCTTCTAGTCCATGCCGAACGCTACTCTCAGCTAGTCCCACCGACCTGCACTCAGCCCATAACTCTCCATTCCTTTCCTGTCCATATACCTATCCAATTTTTCTTTAAATGATAATATCGAACCTGCCTCTACCACTTCTACTGGAAATTCGTTCAACACTTACTTCAAGCTCCCCCGTCCTTCCCTGATAATTGACTTATCACTATATTCATGCAAGGAAAATATGCTCTGTATTTAATATTAAATTCGTTAGATAAACCCTTTTAGAAACAAAATTGAGTGTATTAGCCACTTATCAGCTATATTCCGGTCGTGATTAACACTCCCCCACCCCCCCCCCGAACAGAATCGCCAAAAATGATTTGTGGGAAAAAAATCGGCACGTACGCGCATGCACACTGGTGCCCGCGCAAGGCTTCATGGTCATTGTAGTCTTTCTCGGGGTAAACAACGTATTTCACTGCTACTTTTGTCCGTTGGGAACCCTACCAGCACTGCCCCGCACCCCCCCCCCCCCCCGGGTCGGCCGGTCCGCAAGAATATTGTCAATAATAAACTGTTCTGCGTTGCAATAAAGGTTGGGGACCCCTGCCGTACTACCTCCATCCGTGACCCTTCACACGCTCTTGATGTCCCCTTGAAGCGTTCAGTTCCTTGGCCCTGATCGTTTCACTTTCACCGGGGCTGTCCAGTCCCTATGCACTTCTAACCCATCCACCCCTACACAGCAGGAAGGTCTTAAAGCTCTCCGCTTCCTTCCTGACAACATGACCAGTTCCCCTCCACCACAACCCTCCTTCATCCTCACCCTGAATTTCAGCTTCCTATACTCCCTCTTGTCCAGGCTCGAGGGCCAGTCGTGGATGTCCGCATGGGCCCCAGCTATGTCTCCCTTTCCACTGGCTATGTGGAAGAGTCCAAGCGACAGGCCTTCCCTATGAATGCCCCCGACTCCTCCTCGCTACACAGACAACTGCACTGGTGCTGCTTCCTGCACCCATGCTGAGCTTGTCAATTTAATCAATTTTGCCTCCAACTTCAACTTGGCCTTTCAATTTACTTTGTCCGTTTCTGACACCTCCCTCCCTTTCCTCCATCTCTCTGTCTCCTTCTCTGCAAACAACCTGCCGATACCTTCTGTGAGATCGATCTTGTCTACGTTAGCAGCATCTTGCCAAAAGTGCACATTCAGGAGAATGGGGCAAGGGTTGGGGAGGCCGGAGTTGCAGCGAGAGGGGGCCGAGGGCAAGGCGGTTGATGGTGAGACGGGAGTGATGGCGAGAGGGGGCAGAGGGCAAGGCGGGAGTGACGGCAAGGCTGGTTGAGGGCAAGGTTGGGTTGAACGCGAGAGGAAGGGAGGGCGAAGAGGAAGATGGACGAGGGGAACAGGGCTGAATGGGGGAGTGGGTAAGGCGGGGGAGACTAGGGGCAGATGGAGACGGGACATGTGGTTGGAGGGGAAATGGAGAAAAGGAGAGAGACAATCGGAGGTGGAGTGTTGAGTGGGAAGGGGAGGGTGGAGAGGGGAGAGGGCCACTGGAAATCTGGATAAGGAAGACAGAAGTGAAAGAGGGGATAGTGAGACGAGGTCATTTGGACGTGAAGATGAAGTGGGAGGGGACAGGGAAGAGGAGAAGGGAAAGGGGAAGTATGCGTAAGAGGGAGAAAGTGAAAAAGAGGAGAGTATGACGGAAAGGCAGTGGATGGTGTCGGAAAGGGAGAGAGAGGGAAGGCGAGACTGTGTAGGAAGAGGGCAGAGTATGGGGAAAGGGCGGGATTGTGGGATCAGGGAGAGAGTGGGAAGCCAGAGAGGCTAAGGGGGAAGAGGGGAAGAACGTGTGGGAAGGGGGATGTTTGTGAAAGTTGGGGGCGAGATGTTTTCAAAGCAGGGAAGAGTGTGTGTTTGTGTTTTTTTAAAGATATGGCCATGGTAACAGGCTCTTGCAGACAAATAAGCAGATAAGCACGTGATGCTCAATTACACCCACAGGACATTTAACCTGCTGTCTGATGCGTCTTTGGGCTGGGGAAGGAAACCGGGGCATCCGGAGGAAACGCACGCGGTCACGAGAAGGACACAAAAACTCCTCATAGACAGCGGTGGGAACTGAACCCATGTGCTGGCGATGGGGGGAACAGGAAGGAACGTGTGGAGAGAAGTGAAACTGCGGGAAGATGGAAATGTATGTTGGAAGTGGAGAGAGCCTGCTGGAGGTGGGAAAGGGGAGGAGGGGAGAGGCAAAGACGAGGGAAGAGGGAGATCCGGAGGGAGAGGGGACATAACAGTGGAGCGGGAAGGGAGAATAGGAAGGAGGGCTTGAAGGAAATGGGAGAAGGGAGAAGGGAAGTCACGGGGAGAGAGATGAGAATGGGGTGGAAGAGGGATGGGGAGGGGATATGTAGAGTCGGGTAAAGGAGAGAGAGCGAGCGATGAGAGGTGGGCAGAGGGAGGGGGAAGGGAATGGGAGAGTGAGCATGGCCGGAGGGGAAAGGAGGAAGATGGTGCAGAGGAAGGGGGTAAGGGAAGAGGGTATGGGAGGGAGGTGAAGATGCTGTAAAAGGGAGGTGTATGTGGAGAGAGTGGGCGAGAGAGCAGGGAGAAGTGGGAGAAAGGCAGAGAGAGGGAGGGGCATCACCATCACCGTTATACAGACCCCAGGAATCAGACCCTTCCATCTCCTCTCCCTCCTGAACCACACATCCCCATCGTCCACCCACCGCCTCCTGGAAACCCCTGCCCTACCACATTATCCCTGTGGCAGCTCGGCTGGTAGAACCCCTGGCATTCAGCGCCTGAGACCAGGGTTCGATCCCCACACACCCCCAACCCAAGGTGCAGACAGCCCGTGAGGCTTGCAACTTCCATTCTCCACAGGGTAGGGAGGGGATGTGGGGGAGAGGGAGAAGGGATTGGGGGCAGGGGGTGGCAGGCCATAAGTGAAGGGGCTGGAGTGAGGGAGGAATAGACAGTGAGGGGTGAGGGAAGGGTGGAGTGTAAGAAGGGGAAGGAGGAGGGGTGTAAGGGAAGGGGGAGCCTGTGAAGGGATGCAGGAGGGGAAAATGGGAGGGAAGGTTACGCGGGAGATTGGTGAGGGTTGGAGGTAAAAGTGCTGGGAGGAGGGTGGCTAGAGGCGTCAGGGGGGAAGGGAGGAGAGTGTGAGCGGAGAAAATGGTGTTAAGCAGCGGTAGATGAGTGTGGAGGGAGGGAGAAGGTGTGAGATAAGGTGCAGGGTGATAGGAGATTAGATAGGGAGTGAGGGTGAGGAGGGAAGAGTGTACAAAGGGATGGGTAGGAGGAGGGAAGAAGGTATGAATGAATAGATGGAGGGCGTGAAAGGAGGAGGTGGAGGTAAACTGAGGGAGGGGGTGAGGAGTTTGGGGTAGGAGGAAACTGCAAAGGAGGGGGGATTGTCTGAGGGGAGGGATGAGAAGGTGAGATGAGGAACGGGAGGAGAGGCTGATGGTTGAGGGGAGAGAGATCTGAGTGGAGAGCGGAGGGAGCAGGGGGTGAGGGGATGAGGGGAGGGATGAGAGGGTGAGATGAGGAACGGGAGGAGAGGCTGATAGTTGAGGGGAGAGAGATCTGAGTGGAGAGCGGAGGGAGCAGGGGGTGGGGGATGAGGGGAGGGATGAGAGGATGAGACGAGGAACAGGAGGAGAGGCTGATGGTTGAGGGGAGAGAGATCTGAGTGGAGAGCGGAGGGAGCAGGGGGTGAGGGGATGAGGGGAGGGATGAGAGGGTGAGATGAGGAACGGGAGGAGAGGCTGATAGTTGAGGGGAGAGAGATCTGAGTGGAGAGCGGAGGGAGCAGGGGGTGAGGGGATGAGGGGAAGGATGAGAGGGTGAGATGAGGAACGGGAGGAGAGGCTGATGGTTGAGGGGAGAGAGATCTGAGTGGAGAGCAGAGGGAGCAGGGGGTGAAGGTATGAGGGGAGGGATGAGAGGGTGAGATGAGGAACGGGAGGAGAGGCTGATGGTTGAGGGGAGAGAGATCTGAGTGGAGAGCGGAGGGAGCAGGGGGTGAGGGGATGAGGGGAAGGTGGGAGGGTGAGACGAGGAACGGGAGGAGAGGCTGATGGTTGAGGGGAGAGAGATCTGAGTGGAGAGCGGAGGGAGCAGGGGGTGAGGGGATGAGGGGAAGGTGGGAGGGTGAGACGAGGAACGGGAGGAGAGGCTGATAGTTGAGGGGAGAGAGATCTGACTGGAGAGCGGAGGGAGCAGGGGGTGAGGGGATGAGGGGAGGGATGAGAGGGTGAGATGAGGAATGGGAGGAGAGGCTGATGGTTGAGGGGAGAGAGATCTGAGTGGAGAGCGGAGGGAGCAGGGGGTGAGGGGATGAGGGGAGGGATGAGAGGGTGAGATGAGGAATGGGAGGAGAGGCTGATGGTTGAGGGGAGAGAGATCTGAGTGGAGAGCGGAGGGAGCAGGGGGTGAGGGGATGAGGGGAGGGATGAGAGGGTGAGATGAGGAACGGGAGGAGAAGCTGATGGTTGAGGGGAGAGAGATCTGACTGGAGAGCGGAGGGAGCAGGGGGTGGGGGGATGAGGGGAGGGATGAGAGGATGAGACGAGGAACGGGAGGAGAGGCTGATGGTTGAGGGGAGAGAGATCTGAGTGGAGAGCGGAGGGAGCAGGGGTGAGGGGATGAGGGGAGGGATGAGAGGGTGAGATGAGGAACGGGAGGAGAGGTTGATGGTTGAGGGGAGAGAGATCTGAGTGGAGAGCGGAGGGAGCAGGGGGTGAGGGGATGAGGGGAAGGTGGGAGGGTGAGACGAGGAACGGGAGGAGAGGCTGATAGTTGAGGGGAGAGAGATCTGACTGGAGAGCGGAGGGAGCAGGGGGTGAGGGGATGAGGGGAGGGATGAGAGGGTGAGATGAGGAATGGGAGGAGAGGCTGATGGTTGAGGGGAGAGAGATCTGAGTGGAGAGCGGAGGGAGCAGGGGGTGAGGGGATGAGGGGAGGGATGAGAGGGTGAGATGAGGAACGGGAGGAGAAGCTGATGGTTGAGGGGAGAGAGATCTGACTGGAGAGCGGAGGGAGCAGGGGGTGGGGGGATGAGGGGAGGGATGAGAGGATGAGACGAGGAACGGGAGGAGAGGCTGATGGTTGAGGGGAGAGAGATCTGAGTGGAGAGCGGAGGGAGCAGGGGTGAGGGGATGAGGGGAGGGATGAGAGGGTGAGATGAGGAACGGGAGGAGAGGTTGATGGTTGAGGGGAGAGAGATCTGACTGGAGAGCGGAGGGAGCAGGGGGTGAGGGTATGAGGGGAGGGATGAGAGGGTGAGACGAGGAACGGGAGGAGAGGCTGATGGTTGAGGGGAGAGAGATCTGAGTGGAGAGCAGGGGGTGAGGGTATGAGGGGAAAGGGAAGCAGACGGAGCAGGCGGGCCGGAAGTAAAGGGGCTGGAGAAAGGGACGAATAGAAAGTAACAGGGGAGGGAAGGGAGGAGGGGTGTAGGGGAGCTAGGAGCGTATGAATGGAGGGAGGAGGGGGAAATGGGAGGGAGGTTACGCAGGAATTGGTAAGGTTGGGTTGTGCGGTAAAGGTTGGTTACAGTGTGTGAGGGGAAGGGGGCAGGGAGTAAAGGGGGAGATTGAGGGGATTGGAGAGGGAGGAAGGAGGGAGTGAAAGAGTGGGGAGAGGAGGGGTGTGCAGAGAAGTGGGGGATGAGGGAAGAGAGGAGGACATAAATGGAGGAGGGTGGTTAAGAGGGGGATGAGGAGTCTGCCTATCAGGTAGAGAGAGCACGGACACCTGATTGGATGAGGTCCAACCAATCATTAGGGAGGGAGGGACAATGGGGGGTATAAATACCACTGGACTGTACATTGCCTGGCATCACCCCTTATGAAGACGGCAGAGTTTGTCCTCGAAGCATTGGTTATAATCCATACCTGCAACAGGCTGGAAGGCCGAGAAAAGCAAATTGGTAAGTTGGGGGGTGGAGTTAGAGGAACCTGGAGTCCCGTATTCAACACTTTCGGAACAGCTTCTTCCCCTCAGCCATCAGATTATTGAATGGTCCGTGAACACGACCTCGCTACTCCCCTTTGGGTTACTCTGAAACACAGTGATTGTTATACTCTGCTGTCCAAAATTAACAAATTTCACTAGTTGGGTGTTTTTATTTTTCATTGATTCTGTTAAAGTTATTATTCTATACATTTAAAAACGCAAACACGAGGAAATCTGCAGATGCCAGAATTTCAAGCAACACACATAAAAATCGCCGGTGAATGCAACAGCAGGCCAGGCAGCATCTCTAGGAAGAGGTACAGTCGACATTTCGAGCTGAGACCCTTCGTCAGGACTAACTGAAGGAAGACTATCTCTTCTTTCAGTTAGTCCTGACGAAGGGTCTCGGCCTGAAACATCGACTGTACCTCTTCCTAGAGATACTGCCTGGCCTGCTGCATTCACCAGCGATTTTTATGTGTGTTGCTATCCTATACATTTGTTGAGTCTGCCCACAGGAAAATGAATCTCAGAGTTGGTATATGGTGAGATATCTGTATTTTGATGATAAAATGTGCTTCAAACTTTGACTGATGTAAGTGATAAAAGCTTTTAAGGTCAAATGTCAGGGAACAGCATTCATGTGGTTCAACATTTGGTAATACTGTGGGCCAAAAGCTCTGTTCCTGTACCGTTTCAAAGTGATTTTCAGTGTGTTGTTTTACCATAACGGGGGTTCGGTCATTATCAGCAAAGCTCTGTCCCTTTCAAACCTGCTCCCAGCACTTCCGATGGGAGCTGGTTCCACGTTCTCAACAGTTTCTCCCCAGGTTGCTGTACACTATTTCACCTTTAAACTATGACCCCTCGTGTGTGAGGGAGAAGGTGGGGTGGAGAGCAAAGGCGGGTGGGAAGAGGTGAAGGTGCGGGAGGATAGAGACAGCTGTGGGAAGCAGACAGTGGGGAGAGAGAAAGAGAGGTGATAGTTCATACTTACTATCTTTCAAAAAAAGTAACTGTTTGAACTTACTAACCATACTGTGAACATTCTCAAACAGATTATTGACACAGATGACAAGTAGCGTAACCCTGGGGAACATCATTAGGCACGGGCCTCGAGTCCAATAAACAGCCTCCCACCATCACTCTCTGCTTCTTGCTATCAGGCCAACTGGAAACCACATCACTGGCGCTCTCCTGTTACCGTGTCTGACCTGCTGACCTCTGGGTATCCTCCCCGCTCACTCTCCTCCTCAACAAGCCTCTTTCCCCAGTCACCATCTGTGAGATCATAAAAAACAACTAAAATGATCCATTCGACAGCTCCTGCACCGACCACCACTGACCATGATGCACAAATGACCCAGTTAAAACTCTCTATCCTCAGCACCTTCCCTATTCCCTTTTCCATTGTCAACTCCACATATGCTACCGGATCGGAACCCACTGTCATGATATTTATATCTCACAAGAGGTTGTACAAACCTGTGTCCTCTGATGCAGAGGTCACTGACACCTCCCCCCGCCCCCTCCCACGCCGTCCCAATCTGCACTCGCAGCCCATGATGGTGACAGCTGTTCCCAGACTCTGGGGCTGTATAATAAACACAATGTTCAGGGCGAGAGTTGACAGTAATTAATATGAAGAGAGAATTGTTGCTTTCTGAAAGGACACGGGAGCCCTCTGGTCCACATCCTCCCTTGTTCACAGCTTAATTTGTCCGGGACCCATCCTCTCCTGGTCACGCTGCGTCCGAACACCCCACTTTCTCCCAACCTCCGTCGCACTCGGCCCCCACACCGTCTACGGCCCCACACCCTCCCCACCACTCAGCCCACACACACGTCCACCCATAACCTCACCCCACTGCACGACAGATCTCCTTCACCCCCAGCCGCCTCTCAGCTCGGGGAACTACAGCTAACTGATCCCACAGCCCGTGCTCGGGTGTAAAACTAAAACCAGGCTGCCGGAAGCCTCCAGCCGTCCGGCAGAACTCGGACCCGGTCCTTTCCCTCTGCAACCGGACCCCGATTAACACCAACCTGAGATCCGACCCTCGCTCTCCGGGCCCGAGCAGAAGACCCGGGGTCAGTACTGCGCCTGCGCGTCACCGAAGGCCTCCACAGCCCCACCTCTGGTCGGAGGACCCCACATCGCTACCAGCGGTTGCAGCTCCAAACATCGCCACCAGCGGTCGGAGGACCCCACATCGCCACTATTGGTCGGAAGAACTCATGTCGCCACGAGTGCTCGGAGGTCCCCGCGGCGCCACCGGCAGTCGGAAGCTGGAGGAACAACGCAGAGGGTTTTGCCGACTGCTTCTCTCACTGGTACACCCTTCAATTCCACTTAAAGAGCAGCCGACTGCATGTGACCGAACTTTGATGACCAACGGAGTTCCTCTCAGCGATCAGTGTCTGAATGGTTCACTTTCAGACTAAAGGGTACCTATGGTCCACATTGTCACTCTGACAATGTAAGCTGTTTCGTTTACCAGGAAACAAAGGTTGCAGGGACTAGAAGTCTTCAGCTGACCCCGCGACAATTCCTGATTACTGTATATAAGTAAAACGGCGGTTTACCAAACTGCGAAACAACTAGAAAGTGCACATACAGAGTCCACCGCAAGTCAGGTCACCCCGATAAAGTCCTTCCCAAAAACATTTGTGGTTCAATGACCCCACTTGAGATAAACACTTGGCTGCTGATTGTACCAGCACCACGGCAGGGAACTCTGCATCACACCAGACCGGATTCAGTGATGAAACTCCACTGAAATCAGAAGTGTTTCAAACACGTGACATCACAGCGGTATCTGACGTCTCGTGTCACGTGCCGAATGTCATAAGCGCTACTCAGCTCGCGCTCAGACGGTTTAACGGCCAATCAGATGTCCATACACCCCGGACAGTCCTTCCAGGTGAGGCGACACTTCACCTGTCAGTCGGCTGGGGTGATAAATCGTGTCCGGTGCTCCCGATACGGCCTTCTATATATTGGTGAGACCCGACGCAGACTGGGAGACCGCTTTGCTGAACACCTACACTCTGTCTGCCAGAGAAAGCAGGATCTCCCAGTGGCCACACATTTTAATTCCACATCCCAATCCCATTCTGACATGTCTATCCACGGCCTCCTCTACTGTAAAGATGAAGCCACACTCAGGTTGGAGGAACAACACCTTATATTCCGTCTGGGTAGCCTCCAACCTGATGGCATGAACATCGACTTCTCTAACTTCCGCTAATGCCCCACCTCCCCCTCGTACCCCATCTGTTACTTATTTTTATACACACATTCTTTCTCTCACTCTCCTTTTTCTCCCTCTGTCCCTCTGAATATACCCCTTGCCCATCCTCTGGGTCACCCACTCCTTGTCTTTCTTCCCGGACCTCCTGTCCCATGATCCTCTCATATCCCCGTTTGCCAATCACCTGCCCAGCTCTCGGCTCTATCCCTCCCCCTCCTGTCTTCTCCTATCATTTTGGATCTCCCCCTCTCCCTCCCACTTTCAAATCCCTTACTCACTCTTCCTTCAGTTAGTCCTGACGAAGGGTCTCGGCCTGAAACGTCGACTGTACCTCTTCCTATGGATGCTGCCTGGCCTGCTGCGTTCACCAGCAACTTTAATGTGTGTTGCTTGAATTTCCAGCATCTGCAGAATGCCTGTTGTTTGCGTCCTACAATCAGATGGCCATACTCCTCCCCCACCCACCATCAACAGTGGATTTCAGAGCCACGCTAGTCCCACTGGTGCAAACGATGTCAATCACTGGTTCCACCCAATAGCTGAGCCAGACCAGCCGAGAGGGCGTTACCCCCTGCTGAGTTCGTCGCCCGCTGCCGCTTTGAGCTCTACGTCAGAGCGGAGCAAATCCCAAAGTAAATGTCCGCTTTCTGATTTATTTCCATTTCCCTCCGAGGGAAGTTGGGGCGTTTGTGAAGCGTCTCCTGCGGCCGGAGTCTGATGTATCGCTGAGAGGTAGGAGGAGACCGCTCGGCCGGTTCCCCGGGGAGGGAGAGGGGGATTTTATTGAAAGGATGAAGACGGTGAGAGAGGGGGCGGACAGGATGTTTGTCCCGGTGGGGACAGGAGGGGCTCATCTGTGGAAATGTCTGAGCCCACGGTGGTGGCGATTCACCACATTGGGGGGCAAACACCGGCAGACTGTTGCCCTGCAAGTGGGGGTGGGCGATGGTCCGGGCAAAGTGACAATTATTTGTGTTTTGTTGAGATTGTACCGGGAATATGGTGTAAAATCCCGCTCCCCACACTAACACGGGTTATACAGACCAAAGAACAAACTGCCGGAGGAACTCAGTGGGTCGGGCAGCATCTGTGGAGGGAAATGGACCGTCAACATTTCGGGCCGAGACCCTCCCTCTGGACTGAGAGTGGACAGGAAATAGTCAGAGAAAAGAGGTGAGGGGTGGGGATGGGGCAAGAGCTGGGGAGTGAGAGGTGGATCCAGGTGAGGGGGGAGGTGGGAAGGTGGAAATAGTGACAGGGGTGGGAGGTGAGTGTTTGGGGCAACACGGGGCTGCAGAAGATGGAAATTAATACCATAGAGGGTTAACAAAGGGGTTAGAGAGTATTTGTTATAGAGAGTGCAATGAAGATTCACCAGACTGATCCCTGGGGTGGTGGGGTCATCATATGAAGAAAGATCAAATGTGATAACCCTTTCATTTAGAGAATCAAGAACTGAGAGGTGATGACATTGAAATGCACAACATCATTACCGGTTGGACCAGGGATCCCAGTCTCTGAAAAATGGGGTGGACTGTCTGGGGCTGAGATGAGGGGAAATGTCTCCACTCCGAGGGTGGTGAATGTCTGTAAATCCCCACCACAGAGGGTGGTGAAGACTCAGTGATTGTCCTCACATAAAAACAGAGGCCGGCAGATGTGTAGAGACCAAAGGGATCGAGGAAATGAGGATCTGACAGAAACATGTAACTGAGATGGGAGAGCAGCCACCATCTCGTTGATGGTTGGAGGGGCTGAATGGCCACCTCCTGCTATTTCTCCCTTGGTGATGTTACATTGTTCCTGTCCAGGAATGTGACATGCAATTCGTGTTTATAAACACAGTGGTGAGTTCAATGAAACCTGCACATTTCCCGTTTGGGTGCGAATTGTATGTTGGACCGCGACCCGTGACTCTGTGACCCAGGAGGGTGAGGGAAATATTTTAAAAAGTAGCTAGAAATAATTGAGTTGGGAAGCGTGGAGCAGAGGCGCCCCAACGGTCACGTGATCCCATTTACCGCAGATCGTTAGCATCTGCGGGTTTGTTTCAGCAGCTTAGCGCATGCTCGGTCCATTTTGTGTTGACGTGGATCGTCTGCAGGGTCGGGCTCGGGAGAGTACCCTCGCCCCACTGGGGTGGGGAGCCGGGGGAGGAGAGGTCGCTGACATCAGGTTCCCATCGGTGAGTACTGAGGTCGTTCCCGAGTCCGGAGGTTTGATGTTCGGCAGTAATGCCGTTAACTCCCCGAACTGTCGGCTGTTTCATTTTTACATCAGCTACATTTTTAATATTTCCCTGTATATGGGCTCCGCAAGAGTGTACACGCTACACTGAACTCTCCCTGCAGAATCACGGAGGCAGCGACCCAGGCCGTCTGTTTCCACGGAATAAAATGGGGAAACAGGTCGTCGTTGTTAATGGGAGATCTACCCACCGGTCACGTGAGGCTGCTGACCCAGGCCCCGCCCCCGCTTTGATGACGCGACAATCCCACCACGCATGCTCACGGCCCGGACGGGCGCTGGTTTTCCCTCCGTTCTTTGTCGAAGCGGGTCGTGATCGGGTGAGGGACCTCGACCCCTTAAAAAGTCGGGAAATAGTTGGAGTGAGAGTGAATGTGTCCAGAACTACCAGTTACGCCTCTGTCAGACCGAGTTGTAATCACTCCAGGTCTGGTAATGTGCTGTCAGCAGCCCAGCTCTTCTGAAGTAGTTTTAAGTCAGATCTAATGTTTCCTTGCTTGGCTGTGTCATGTCATAATCATCGCAAAATGGGTTGACAATTTCCTCCCTTTATAAGATGCTCAAGTGCTCCGTGCTATAGTGATTGCAGAAATGTGGAATGACTATGAACTACAGCAACATGTCATTGATGCCTCCGGCTATGCAAGCTGCAGTGATATACTTACCCTCGAATATATCATCCTGCAGGCCTCTACTGCGAAGAAGCTCTTTTGGAGCAAAATGTCCCAACACCGCATTTCCTTCAGCCCTAACTAGCAAATGCCAACCAATAATTTACATTTACATACACCAGGCCTCATGAAGTACATTTCTGTGAATGAAATTGTCAGAACCCATGGATATACGATGAAGCAGAAGTTGGAATTGGAAAGAATCTGTGTTCCAGTTTGATCCTGTACCCAAGTGATTAAGTTATATCTGAACTTGAGATGAACAAATCTCTTTACAGGCAGGTCTGCTAGAGCTGCCTGGGTCAGTTTAAACTCTGTTGGTTGTGTGATGGGAATCAGTGTTGGGTCAGGTAATGGAGCAGTTGATGTAAAGGTAGATTCAATGTTCAGAGAGACTGTGGAAGGATGGGTTGTGGACACAGCATCATGTAGACAATTGGATGGGTTGAAATGTGTTTACTTCAATACAATAAGTATTCAGAATAAGAGGAACTTAGAACCTGGTTCAGTACATAGATGGTACATGTTATCACCATTACACTGTTACATGGACAGGATTGGCTGTTTGATGTTCCAGGGTTTAGATGTTTCAAAATGCTTGTGGAAGGAGGTAGAAGGGTGACAAGTCTAATTGCTAATCAGAGATGGTATCACAGCTACAGAAACAGGACATCATGCAGAGACCATCTACCAATTCGATGTGGGAGAAAGAAAATCAGAAATGGGAAGGGAGCAATCACTTTGGGAGTATTCTAAATGTGCCCCCTCCAAATGTCTATCAGGACAATGAGGAGCAGAAATGTGCGCAGCTTTTAGAAAGGTGCAAATATAACAGGTTGTTACAATTGGTGACTTCAACTTGTATCACTTTCCAACTCCATCTTCCAGAATGTTTAAATGGGGCAGAATGTGTTCTGTGTGTTCAGGAAGGATTGCTGATTAAGTATGTGGGTGGCCAACTGGAGGCCATTACCGTATCAAGAACTAGGCAGCAAAGCTGGTCAGATAACAGATGTCTTGGTGGGTGTCCTTTTTGGAGATAGTGACCGAAACATCCTGGCTTGGACGAGGACAGGAGCAGATGATATGTGGGAGTATTTAATTAGTGGATGGATAATTATGATGGTATCGGTCAAGAACTTGTGAGTGTAAATTGGGAAAAGAATTTCTCAAGGAAATGATAATTAAATGTGGAGCTTGCTTCAGGATCAATTGGAGGGGGTTCTGGATAGATTTGTCCCTCAGATATGGAAAGAATATTCCGATAAGTGAACAAGAGATGGGAATGTGTCATCGAGGAGAAAAAAAGTTCTTTAGGTTTAGGAAGCAACATTCAGGCAAGTGTCTTGAGAATTATAAGTAGCTCGGACTAAGGTTAAGAATGGACTTAGAGGTAGAAGGGAACTTGAAGCCCAAGGCATTTATGATTAAGGAAAGCACCAAGGCTTTGGAGAGGATGCAGGGAAGAATTCCAAGGATGCTGCCTGGATTAGAGATCTCATCTTATAAGGAAAGGTTGAGTGACTGAGGATGAGGTGAATTGATGGGGGGGGGGGTGTATAGATTGAGAGGCATAGATAGAGTCGACAGACAACACCTTTTTCTCAGAGCACCAGCGGCTAATACCCGAGGACATCTGTATAAGGTGGTGGACTCTATATGAGCACAACATCATGAGGCCACAGAATGCTACTGTGCTGTAATGTTCTCTGTTCCCTGGTTGAAACTTCTCTGTGTATTAAAGCTACCATATATTCTTCAAATATTGACCATTGCTGATATCATTCATGCACCAGGTATCACTGGACAGGCATACAGACAGGGTGTAGAAGTTGATGTTAATGGGGAATGCTTGGTCCCTAGGCCAAGTGCTGCTCTGATACAGGGGATGGAGATACTATCATATTAGCAAAGTATTTGTACTCTCTCTTGACTCACTGTCTGCTTCTGTGTAATTCAGAGCATCACCAGTAGGCGGAACTTACCTTCACCGGGACCAAACTGTAAACAAGAAGACGACAATCGTCAGAACAGAATGGACACAGGTATGTTCACTGGAATCTTTCTAATTAAACTTCTGTCCTGTTGATGCACATGTAGCCTAAGTATCAATGGGAGAAACGTGCACAGGCACTAAGGGGGCACTGAAAAGTTTCATCAAACAGGGTTATTGATCCCACTGGTAAAGTGGCCTTGAGTAATGGATCAATCAACAGTTCGAATGCAGGGGCCTGACACCGGTAATGGTCAAAGCACTACAGTCACCATGCAAAGTTTCACCTGAGTGAAAGAAGCAAGAGATCCTGAGTCAGTGAAGCACAGAGAGGAAAGTGACAGCGGTTCTTGTGAGTGATGTAACAGTCCAGGGAATAGTCAGGGTCTGTTTCATCTCTATAGACAGGCCCGGATGTAGAAGACGTCTCCATCTTTTGTTTATAAAAGTCAGTGCCAGATGACTGGAGCATTTCTGTGATTTCAGAGATTGTGTGATAACAAACAGGTCCGCGGAGGGTGCCATCTTATTATCTCTTCACACTGTGCTGACGCACCTGGAGGGAAAGGGCACATACGTGAGGATGTTGTTTGTTGATTATAGCTCTGCTTTTAATACTGTCATCCCCAGCAAGCTCATCTCCAAGCTCCACCAGCCAGGCCTCAGCTCATCACTCTGCAACTGGTCCTGAATTTCTTGTCAGAGCATTCACAGGCAGTGAGACTGGGCCCTCACCTGTCCTCCACTACTATCCTGAACACTGGTACACCACAAGGTTGTGTATAGAGTCCCATACTCCACTCCCTCTTCACTTACGACCTGCATTGAACACCAATACCATCATCAAATTTGCAGACAACACAACAGTGATCGGATTGATCTCCAACAGAGACGAATCAGTGTACAGAGCGGAGGTACAGAACTCAGTGAGCTGGTGCTCAGGGAACAACCTGTCTCTGAATACAGCAAAGGCTAAGGAGCTAATTATCAATTTTGGAAAGTCACGGGTTGACGAATACGCTCCAGTCTACATTAACGGAGACATAGTGGAGAGAGTGTCCAGTTTCAGGTTTCTGGGAACACGTATCTCAGAAGACCTTACATGGTCTAACACCACTACAATAGTTAAGGAAGCACAGCAACGCTTGTTTTTTCCTCAGGACGCTGAAGAAAGCTGGTCTACCCGAACAGATGCCGGTGATCTTTTACACTGCACCATAGAGAGCATCTCAACATGCTGCATCTCTGTGTGGTATCTCAGTGTACAGCAGCTGATAGGAAAGCACTTCAGCTTCAGTCTCTAGCACACAGAAGATCATCGGGACACAGCTCCCAGCCCTGGAGGACACCTACAGCTCTCGCTGCCTAAGGAAAGCTACAAGCATCTGTAAGGACAATACACACCCATGCAATCATCCGTTTGAACTTCTTCCATCTGGCAAACGTTATAAGTTTTTCTATGCCCGCACTTCCAGACTAAAAAATAGCTTTTCCCCCAGAGCTATAATTGCTCTGAACCAATCGATCAAGCATCATCCATAATTGTGTTATATTGCTACTTTAATACTGGTTTTATGGCTGTCATGCATCTGAGTTGTGGTTTTGTACTGCTGGACATTGCTTGTACTGGCTGGTTACTTGATTTTATTTATTGTTTATTCATTTTATTTGTTGTTTTATAGTATTGAGTATGAGAGTTGCAAACTCATTTTCGCTGTATTAGTGCATGTCTAATTGTACGATGCAATGACAATAAAGATATTTCATTTCATTTCAAAGCATTTCATGTTTTTGAAGAGCAGCTTTAAATTTCCTGTTTTTTTTTTTGTCTGCTGCACAGTGTGGACTGTTTAGATATTTTAATGCCCCAGTAAATATCTGGGCTGAGGACCACTGGTGAGCGTGGGTTTTTCAGAAAATGCTTAAGGTCCTTTGATGCTGACTGAAATGGCCTGGGGTCTTTGAGGAATATGATTATGAAGACACATAATCCTCTCTTTTATTGTCATTGAGTAATGCATGCATTAAGAAATGATATATTACTTCCTCCGGTGTGATATCACAAAACACAGGACAAACCAAGACTGAAAAAACTGACTAAACCACATAATTATAACATATACAACAGGAGACCCGACGCAGACTGGGAGACCGCTTTGCTGAACATCTACGCTCTGTCCGCCAGAGAAAGCAGGATCTCCCAGTGGCCACACATTTTAATTCCACATCCCATTCCCATTCTGACATGTCTATCCACGGCCTCCTCTACTGTAAAGATGAAGCCACACTCAGGTTGGAGGACAACACCTTATATTCCGTCTGGGTAGCCTCCAACCTGATGGCATGAACATCGACTTCCCTAACTTCCGCTAATGCCCCACCTCCCCCTCGTACCCCATCTGTTACTTATTTTTATACACACATTCTTTCTCTCACTCTCCTTTTTCTCCCTCTGTCCCTCTGAATATACCCCTTGCCCATCCTCTGGGTTCCCCCTCCCACCCACTCCTTGTCTTTCTTCCCGGACCTCCAGTCCCATGATCCTCTCGTAACCCTTTTGCCAATCACCTGTCCAGCTCTTGGCTCCATCCCTCCCCCTCCTGTCTTCTCCTATCATTTTGGATCTCCCCCTCCCTCTCCAACTTTCAAATCTCTTACTCACTCTTCCTTCAGTTAGTCTTGACGAAGGGTCTCGACCTGAAACGTTGACTGCACCTCTTCCTAGAGATGCTGCCTGGCCTGCTGCGTTCACCAGCAACTTTGATGTGTGTTAATTATAACATATAGTTACAAACAGTGTAACATACCATAACTTGATGAAGGAGTCCGTGAGCACAGTAAAGTTCAAAGTTTCTCAAATGTCCCACATCTCACGCAGACGGGAGGAGGAAGAAAAAATCTCTCCCTGCCATGCCGACCACAATCTGACTCTGAGTCATCCGAAAACTTCGAGCTCTGGTCAGCTCTCCAACACCGAGTACTGAGCGCCATCTCTGTCCGAATGATTCGACCTCCTGCTCAGTTGCCAAAAGCAGGCAAGGCCGGGGATTTTGAGGCCTACCCTCCGAAAGATTCCCCTCCACACAGTAACGACAGCAGCGGATGGGCATTTCAGAAATTTCTGCGGATGTTCCTCTGTGCTTTCACGTCCATTCTCCATCATATCAGAATTGTCCACGGTCCCTATTTAACAGATACGACATCATTTTTCACCGGAGGGCTGCGCACACGCAGGTGCACTGCCATCTTCTCCTCCCGCCTTAGAAACCAGCAGAAGACAAGTATGGAAACAAGAAGGCTAATGGGACAATGTAATGTCGTTGGTGTGTAGGATTAAAGTGAATCCCATGACATTTCAACAGGGTAACTAGAGTAGGTAACACACAAAATCCTGGAGAAACTCAGCAGGTCAGGCAGCATCTACGGAGGGAAATGAATAATCGATGTCTGTGCTGAGGCTCTGAAGCAGATAATGTGCTCATTCAATCCAATCTCTTGTATTCGATCCAAGCAATACCCTACTGAATGTTGTGTGCACCCTCTCCAGTACAAATACATCCTTCCTGAGGTGCTGTTACCAGAATGGCACTCGCTGTTCCAACAGGTTATAAAGTTGTCACAAGTGCTGTACTGCAGCTGATGACCATCGCTTCCTCACGTGGTCTACCTGTGCTGCTGCATTCAGTGATCTTTGGATTCATTAAAAGTTCACTGTAAATGTATGATCACGGTACACCATGTACGATGGGTAAGAGGTACAGCGCAGAGCATCCTGAGCATCCTGATGGAGGGAGTATCTCTGGGAAGTGAGTATCAGTGACTGACCCAGAATTACATTGCCATCCTACATCCAGAGCAAGCCAGGGATCACCTTTTGGAGTAGGGCTCTTCCAGAATTTACACTATTGACTTGAATGATGATTTGTTGAATCAATTGATAAGCTTGCTTGAACCGCTCATTTGTTGTGCAGATCTGAGTCACGGGACCACAAAGCTGGGAACCTGGGTACTTGTGACTGGAAAAGCTTGGATTGGATACCAGAGAGGCTCAATGTAGACTAGAGAAGCTCAGTATGTAGACTTGGGACTCTCAGAATGTAGAGGCAGGACATACACTGAGAATAAAGGTACCCTGTCCTCAAGCCACTAATGCCAAAACGTCACTCTGCAAACTTTCCTGGGTCCATT
Organism: Mobula hypostoma; assembly: GCF_963921235.1. Taxonomy (NCBI): domain Eukaryota; kingdom Metazoa; phylum Chordata; class Chondrichthyes; order Myliobatiformes; family Myliobatidae; genus Mobula; species Mobula hypostoma. The sequence goes on along the minus strand of NW_026948238.1, from coordinate 31,662 downwards.
ACAGAATCAGAAACAGAATTGTGGTATTACTTGGCAAGGTGTTTCTGTCTCCAGTGTGACAGAAGGAAGAGTTCATACATAGGAATTCCAACGGAACATTGTTGCCTCGACAAATTACTCTGACCAATGAATCTCGTGGCCAAGGTCAGCTGCTCTCTCTCTGCTGGGTCCATCTTTGTGTGGTCGAGACCACACTGTCCTGTCCGATCCATCATCTCCTTAGAACCCAATACCCCCACCAGTAATAGTCTTGTCATTCTCCTCTACACTCTTTCCTAGAACTGCACACAAAACTCTCTCAGTGAGGCTTTGCCAATGACCTGTATAGTTATTACATTTCGATCATCATTCAGGGGATGGGATGGGTCCCAGGGAACCAGGGAGAATGGGTCTCAAGGTAATGGGTCTCAAGATAATAGGTCTCATGAGGTCTTCTGGTAATGGTCAGTCTGTGATCCAGGGGACCTGACAGTGTGTGACGCTACGAATGGAGAGAGTATGATCTAGTGGTTCGGATGAGGTGTAATCCTGTAGCTAATCTGTGTGTGACCCATGAGAACTGGACAGTGTGTGGCCCAGGGAGATTTTTATTTGTGGAAGATGATCCCAGTGATATTTCCCAGTGCCACTAAGATCCCCTGGTCATCAGTGTGTTCAACTACTGAGAAGCCGGTGATCAGTATTGTTGTGTCTATCCTGTTCTCTTTATGGGAGTGGATGTGTCCAGTCACTGGCAGGGAGTGTGGTTCACACTCACAGTGCAGTCCCACTGCAGATCTGCTCAGCCAGAATCTTGGCTCCATTGTGAATCCTTGTTCTGCTCAGCTCCTAATTGACTCCAGTATAACCTGCAGTTCACCATTTATTTCAGGTGGGAAATTAAATCGGGTACAGCAAGTACTGAAGAGATTTTTGCCAGGCAGCTCATCAAGAGAAGATGATCAGGACATGGGCAGCAAGTTACCGAAACAGGGTCGGATTGAGAGCAATGTCCCAGTTGAATGTGGTCCGGCCGCAGAGGAGGAGGAGCAAATTCAGCCCAGAGACCTTGAGGTCGGAGGCACCGTTCAGGACCCTGGAACCAGCACAAGTGAGGCGACTGTCTGTCAGCTCGGAAGCTCATTGAACACAGAATTGTCAAGTCCCAAACGAGGAATGGGTGAGTGAAATATGAGGGTGATGGGTTCACAGAATGAGGTAGGGAGGAGGGAACATGTGAGGCTTTGTTGGAGAGTTGGACAGACAGGAGAGAAAATTGTGTGGGTGGGGTACATGTGGTGCAGTGGGGCACCCATTACCCTACTACAGGAATACTACCTGCTCTGAGGGTTTCCAGGATGTGTATTGGGGAAACGCAGCTGCCCAGATGAAGAGAGTATTTCTGGGATGTGAATTAAGGGAGTGTAGCCGCCGGATGGAGGGAGTATCTCTGGGAAGTGAGTATCAGTGACTGACCCAGAATTACATTGCCCATCCTACATCGAACTGGGTGCATGGATGGGGGAGGCGGGGTGGAAACTGGTTTCTGGTAAAGTGGTCCTTCTGGTAACGTAATGCCTAAAGCACTTTTGAGTTTGTTTTAAGGCCTGTGCTGGAGATTGGGACAAAATCTGTATTTGTGACTGAATAAAGCTGAACACTGATTGGATAGATGATGAGTTTGCTGAGTGTTGTGAGAGCAGTGGAGATGAGGGATATTTAAGATGGTGGTGACTTTCTCCTTTTTATATTTGCAGACTCAGCGTCTACAATCTCTGATCTCCTGGCACAGTGGGACGAATATCGACTGTACCAACTGACAAAGTTCTACAGGGACAGACTGAAACAAGCAATTGAAGAGAGGGTTGAAAGACTCGGTTGGATGTTGACAAAGGAGGGACATTTCAGTAGGGAAGAAAACGAGGTGAGTGTATTTAGTGTATTGTCACGTAGCTGCTGGTATCCGAGGGGATAGATTAAAATTAATCACCCACATGTTCTAGCGGATCTACGTGGCAGTGGAGACTTTGATCTCTGACTTGCCTTCTGTAGATCTGGCCTCCTCTGTAAAAGCTGTTGAGGTGGGGAGACCTGTCAACTGTAGGTTCATATCTGGTGTGGGAGCAGTGGCTGCATATCTGCTCTGCTGAATAGACATTCAGTCTAACATTTACTTCACATCTGGTCAGGGCCATTGTTCAAATTCAGTTGAGGTGTTTAATCCAGGATGAATATTAAGACCATGAGATAAAAGAGCAGAGCTCACCTATATGGCCCATCGAGTCTGCTCCAGCATTTCAACATGCATGATCTATTTCCATTCAGCCCTAATCTCCTGCCTCTCCCCGTGTCTCTTCATGCCCTGACTAATCAAGAATATATCACCCCACCCAATAACTTGGCCTCCAGCAGCACCTGAATCACCACCCTAAAGATATTCCTCCTCATTTTGGGTCTAAATGGATGTCCCTTTGGCCTGAAGCTGTGTTCACTGGCCTTAGACACCCCACCATATGAAACGCCCTCTCCATATTCACTCTATCTAGGCATTTCAACATTTGATAAGTTTCAATGAGGTCACCCTCATTCTTCAGAATTCCAGTGAATACAGGCCAGAGCCATCAGACGCTGTTCATATGACAAGCCTTTCAATACCAGAATCATCTTCGAGAACCTCCTTTTGAACCATCTCCAATGTCAGCACATGCTTTCTTAGAAGAGGGGCCTCAACAGAGCTTTATAAAGGGTCAATGTTGTATCTTTGCTTTTATATTCTTGTCTTCTCAAAATAAATTCTAACATTGCGTTTGCCTTCCTCACCACTGATTCAACTTGCAAATTAACCTTCAGGGAGTCCTACGCAAGGTCTCCCAAGACCATTTGCACCACAGATTTTTGAATTTTCTCTCCATTTATAAAACGGAGATCTACGCTTTAATTTTTACCAAAGTATGTGACCACATACTTCCTACACTGTATTCCATTTGCCACTTCTTTGACCGTTCTCCTAATCTGTCCAAGTCCTTCTGTAGGCTCTATACTTCCTCAAACCTACCTGCCTCTCCACCTATCTTCGTATGGTCCACAAATATCACTACAAAGCTGTCAAATCCATCATCTAAAGCATTGACATATAAAGTAAATAGAAGTGGTCCCAGCAGAGATCCCTGTGCAATACCAGTAGTCATTGGCAGCCAAGCAGAAAAAGCTCCCATTCTTCCCACTCATAACCTACTGCCAGTATAGCCAAAGCAAGATTCCATTTTTCCTGTAATACCATGTGCTCTTAACTTGTTAAGCAGCCTCATGTTTGCTACCTTGTTAAAGACCTTTCGAAAATGCAAGTACATAACAACCACTGATTCTCCTCTGTCTCTCCAGCTTGTTACTTCTTCAAAGAACTGCAAAAGGTTTGTCAGGCAATTTTTTTTCTCTTTAGGAAGCATGGTTCTACAGCCTGTTTTGTCACGAGCATCCAGGTACCCTGAAACCACATCCTTAACAATCAAATCCAAAATCTTCCCAACAAACTAGGATATATTTTTCTTTCTTCCTCCCCTTCTTGAAGAATACAGTGATATTTTTAATTTTACAGTGCTGAAGAACCATGCAAGAATCAATTGATTTTTGAAAGATCATTACGAATACCTCCACAATTTCTTCAGTCTCGTCTTTCAGAACTCTGGGGTGTAGACCATCTTCCAGGTGATTTATCTACCTTCAGTTTCCCAAGAATGTTCTCCTTGGTGATGGCAACATCACACACTGTTAGTCTCTTCCACATTGAAGACTGATGAAAAATACCTATTCAGTTCATCTGCAATTTCCTGTCCCCATTACTACCTCTACATTATACTTTCCAGCATCTTGATATCAGTTCTCACCACGCCTTTACATATAAGAAGAAACTTTTGGTATTCTCTTCAGTATTATTGGCTAGCTTACCTCTGTATTCCATCTGTTCCTTCTTTATGACTTTTTAGTTGCTTTCTATTCATTTTTAAAAGCTTCCCATTCCTCTAGATCCCCACTATTTTTTGCTATATTATATGCGCTGTTTGGCTTTTATGTTGGCTTTGACTTCCCCTGTCAGCTACAGTTGCGTCGCCATGCTTTTAGTATACTTCTTCCTCAATTGGATGTATTTGTACCGAGCAATTCTGAATTTTTGCTCCTCCGTCATCCACTCAATTTTGGCCAGCTTCTATCTTATGACTCTGTCATTCCCTTTACTCCACCATAATACTTCTCCTTCTCAAATTGCAAGGTGAATTCTGTCATGTTATGGTCACTTGTCCCTGAAGATTCCTTTACTTTAAGCTCTCATCAATTCCGGTTCATTGTGCAACAACCCAGATCCCCTAATGTTGCTCTATCTCATAGTTTTTCTGTATGCAAATTATGTCTCTTGGGATCGAAAATCAACACCAACCTGATTTTCCCAATCTACCTGCATATTGAAATCTCCCATGGTTATCGTAACGTTACCCTTTTGACGTGCATTTTCTATCTCCCATTGCAATTTATCGACCACATGCATACTACCATTTAACGGTCTGTATATAACTCCCATCAGGATCTTTTTATCCTTGCAGTTCCTTATCTCTACCCACAACGATTCAATACCTTCCGATCCTATGTTACCACTTTCTAATGATTTGTTTTTTTCTGTTTTACCAACAGAGCCACGCTGATCCTCTGCTTACCTTTCCATACAATCCATACAATATAGCTCCCGCTATAATCTTCTTTCAGCCATGATTCAGTGATGCCCCAACATTATACAAGTCAATCTACTACAAGTTCATCCACCTTATTCCTTATAGTATTCCATATATTTACCCTTTTCAATTTTGTCCACCTTTTACATTGCAACTCAAGCTGTTGATTTCAATTTTGCCCTGTCATCAGCCTCTCCTTATCAGCTACATCACTACACTCTGCCTCTGTAAACCAACTACCTCACCCTCAGCACTATCGCTCCGGTTCCCACCGCCCTGCCAAATTAGTTTAGATCCCCCTGAACAGCTGTAACTAACCTGCTTGCAAGGATATTCCATGTCCTCTCATTTGCCTTTGTGCTGGCTTTGACTTACTCTTCAACCGTGATTGCGTCGTCCTCCATTTAGAATACGTCTTCATCTTTGGGATGTGTGTATCATGTGCCTTCCGAATCGCTCCCAGAAACTCCAGCGTTTCTGATCTGCTGTCATCCCTGTGAGTGTTCTTTTCCTATCAATCTTGGGCCAGCTCCTCTCTCATAGCTTTGTAATTCCCTTTATTCCACTGTGGTACTGTTCGATCTAATTTTATCTGTTAGGGTGAATTCTATCGTATGATCACTGACTCTTCAGGGTTCCATTACCTTGAGCTCCCTAATCAATTCTAGTTCAATATGCACACACATTCCATAACTTCCTTTCCCCTGGTGGTTTCAACCACAAGCTGCTCTAAAAAACAATCTTGTCGGCATTCTATAAATATCCTGTCATGGTATTCAGCACCGACCTGATTTTTCAAACCTACCTGCAGTTGGAAATCCCCCTGACTATTTTGACATTGTCCTTTTTACATGCCTTTTCTATCTCCCGCTGTAATTCGTAGCCAACATCCTGGCTACTGTTCAGTGGCCCGTATATAAATCCCATCAGGGCCATTCTAATCTTGTGGTTCTTTTTTAACTCTACCCACAAGATTCTACTTTGCCTGATCCAATGTTAGGTGTTTCCAAGCCCTCAGCCGACCTACGATATGTATCTTGGATGTAAGCACCCAGCTAAGATCTGCTTTCAGCCACGATTCATTGATGCCCGCATCATACCTAACAATGTCTAACTTCACTACAAGGTCATGTACGTATTCCTTATTCTGTGAGCAACAAATTACAACCCATTTAGTCTGTTGTCGTCATCCTTATTGATCTTGCCCCCATGTTACAATTCAACTCCCACAACTGATGGTCCTCTCCTTCCTCACAGTCTCAATTCACACTGCATCTACTTGTATGCCAACTGCTCCATCCTCAGCCCTACCATTCTGGTTCCCAATCCCCCTGCCATGCTATGGAGGTCAGAGGACGCCCAGAATTGGACTACCCCTCCCACACACACATACGGCTGCGAGGGCAGAGCAGAATCTGTGTGTCTCTCCTTTTACATCAAACCTTTCTCCATCTTCAAGGCGTCTGATAAGGGTGTGATGGTACAGTCTGTCTTTGCGTCACAGTGTTACTCCACAATTCCTGAGGCTCAATATCATACAGCATGGGGGTGGTGTTGGACAGCTGCCAATTATTCAATGTTATGAATCTATCAAACATTGTTTGCTCCATCATACACTCTGCAGTGTGTACCATCTGTAGCGGGCACTGCAATTCAGTAGCAGTGACGGCATCTCCTCAACCTGCAAATCCATCCACAAAGAGCAGGGCAGAGGGCAAGGTGTTCACCACCACTTCAAAGCTCAGTCCATCCTGACTTTGGGAGATCTCACCATTCCTTCCATAGCACTGCCACTTAAACTTGTGACCTCCACTCACACCCGTATGTTTTATCTTCACCAGACATTATAAATCGCTGTCTTCGTCTGAAGGGACAAATAGGGTTGGACAGTCAACAGTGGGCTTGTCTTGGTAGTTATTTAACCTATACATTTTCAGATATAATTCCCACCGATCTATGTCCCAGGCTCTGAATGTGGCCTGTTCTGATTACTGACACTACAGCTTTGGAGAATTCATTTGTCTTCGCATTTGTGTGAGATTCTTTTTTTTTTATTTTATTTTTATTTGGATAAGGAGTTCACAATTATCATGTACTTTTTTCACACATATAACCTTTTCCATTTTTTTATATGTATAAAACTACAATTATTTATACATTCTTAAGTACACATTGAGATGATATAAAAGCAAAATAAACATTTAAATAGATAATTATGTACTGTGGTAAATCTAACCTATTAGGCTAAGTAATGAAATTAGTTGTTAAGAAAAATGGTAATAATAGTTTCCATACAACCCTTCTGGACCATTTCCACTGGTCCAAAATGTTGCATACAAGCCTATATACCAACCATTGTAGGTGTTTATATCCCAATTTGTTCGTGCTTGTTCCTGCCCGCAGACATAATTATCCAATCCCTATGTACTTATTTACTTAATTTTTTCATTTTTTTTTTATCCCTTTCCCAAATCTTTCCCTTTACTTGTGTTAATTCTCTATTTTCCAAAAAAAAACAACAAACATTTAGACTAGGGGTGCTTACGTTAGCAATATTACTGTGTTGATGAGAAGAGCAATATAAATCATTAGGAGAGTCATCTAAAGTCTGCTCGCATTGGGGTTATATATTCAATCCATTTATTCCAGATTTGATAAAATGTTTCTTTTTGAGTTCTCAGGGAGTAGGTCAACTTTTCCATTTTAAATATTTCCAAGATAATTTCGTACCAATCTTCTAATGTAGGTGGTATTGGATTTAGCCATTTTCTAGTGATTGATTTCTTACTTGCCGCTAAGAGGGCCTGCAGCAACTTTATATCTTCCTTCTGTTCAAGGAACAATACATGCCCCAAATAGAGCGTCTCAAAGTTCAGAGGTATCTGGCACCTAAGTACCTTAACTAATGTTCTATGAATACCTTCCCAAAATAGACTTAATTTAGGGCAATCCCAGAAAATATGAAAATGATTTGCCTCCTTAGAGCTGCACCTTCTCCAACACATCACACTTGTATCTTTATATTTTTCCTGATATGGGGTCTTGAAGTATCTTATAATGTTTTTCCAACAATGTTCTCTCCAAGTCAAAGAATTAGTCGAGGACCATTGAAAGCTGCAGATTTTCCCCCAAGCCTCCTCTGAAAGTACCAACCCCGCTTCTTTCTCCCACTTCTCTTTAATATACAGTGTATTTACATTTTTAGCATGGGAGAGTGCATTATATAGGCGAGAAACTGATTTACTAGGTATTGAACTGCAAGCCGAATTCAGAATCTTGAAAAATTCTAATTCTACTGTTGATAGGTCTGTATATCTACAACTCTGGTTAACATAGTTTCGTATTTGAAGGTACCTAAAAAAGTCATTATGTTCTAGGCCATGTTTGTCCTGCAGGATTTGGAAACTTTGTAATACTCTTTTATCTATAAATGAGAGGTAGGTTGTAAGACCTTTCTTTATCCATAGCTCAAATCTTTTATCTCCTCTGTTGGGAAGGAATTCGGTATCATATGCACACCATCTAAAGAGTTTTAGCATGTTATTAATTCCACATGAATTAACCACCTTCTGCCATACTTTTAATGTAAGATTTATCCAAACATTATTAAATTTTTCCAACTGGGCCATCAATCCTTTGTCAGCTATTGAGGCCTGAAGAGGAAAACTGTCAACTAATCCAAATTCTATTTCCTTCCATCTAGCCTTATATTCCCTATTACACCAATATAACAGAGGGGTTATCTGTGAGGCATAAAAATAATTTCTCAGGCAAGGAAGAACCATACCTCCTCTTTCCTTCCCTAACTGTAAAGTGTTATATCGAATTCTGGGTTTCCTTCCTTGCCAAATGAAGCGGGAAATCCATTTGTCCCATTCCCTGAATTGATTATCATCCACCTTCACTGGTAAAGTACGGAAAAGATATAATAACCGAGGAAGAATATTCATTTTTATAGTATTTATCCTTGAATTTAAACTTAAAAAGGGGATAAGATTCCATCTATGCATATCTGCTTTTACCTCTGAGATTAATGGCCCATAATTTACCTGTGACAGTGTTGAAAGATCCTTCGGCAGGGTTATTCCTAAATATTTTAATGATTTAGCTTCCCACTTAAGATCGTATGTATCCTGCAATTTTTTGGATGGTGTATAATTTAGGGACATAACCTGCGTTTTCTTTACATTTATTTTATAACCTGATATTTTCCCAAAGTCATCCAACAGTGTAAACAATCCTATAAATGATTTTTCTGGTTCACTCAGATAGACCAAAACATCATCTGCGAATAACGCCACTTTCTGTTCAATCCCTGCCACCTTGATACCTTTTACGATTTCGCTCTGTCTTATTAGTTGGGCAAGTGGTTCAATATATAGCGCAAAAAGGAGAGGAGAAATTGGGCATCCCTGTCTAGTGCCTCTCTCTAAAATGAAGGAGTCAGAGAGGTCCCCATTTATCTTAATTCGGGCTGTTGGGCTGTCATACAGAGTCTGAATTACTTTAATAAACCTTTCTTGAAAGCCGAATCTTCCTAACACTCTGTATAGGAATGCCCAACTAACCGAATCAAAAGCTTTCTCAGCGTCCAATCCTACTACCATTGTCTCTGTCTCGTTCTTATTAACCTGTTCTAATATGTGCAGAGTTCTCCTTATGTTGTCCTGTGTTTGTCTTTGTTGAATAAATCCAGTCTGGTCTAAATGGATTAGGCCAGGTAAAAGCTTTTCCAATCTGCGCGCTAATATAGATGTAAATAGTTTGTAATCTAAATTAAGAACACTAACTGGCCGATAATTGCCACATTCTAGTTTATCTTTACCCTCTTTAGGAATAACTGAAATAATCGCTTCTCTCCAGGAAGGTGGAGTTTCTCCTCTCTGCAAGATCCAATTAAAGGTGTTAAGTAGTAATGGGGCTAACTGTGTCTTCAGGGACTTGTACCACTCTGAGGTAAACCCATCAGAACCCGGGGACTTTCCAGCCTTTAACCTAGAGATGGCCACGTTCAGTTCTTTGACAGTTACTGGTTCTAATAAACTTTCATTTTGTAAATCTGTAAGTTTAGGTAGATCTAAAAAATTCAATACACTGTCTATATAGGGCTCACTGGGGGCCCGGGGTTGGGAGTACAGCTCTCGATAATACGTTTCAAAACTCTCTTGAATTTTCCCTATTGTACTCTCCACAAGCTTTGTCTTTGGATTCTTTATTTTATGAATTGTATTGTCTGCTTGTTGTTTTCGTAATTTATATGCTAATAATCTAGCTGATTTACCTCCTACTTCATAATTCTTTTGTCTCAGGTAAAGAAAATTTCTTTGAGTTTCCAACGTATAAATATCATCAATTTCACTTTGCAATTTCCTAATTTCCTGTTTTCGATTTGAATTACTTTTGTTGCTATCTCCAACTTGAAGTTGTTTTAATTTTGCATTTGTGTGAGATTCAATTCCACAATCCATTTTCCTTCTCTCTCGCTCTCCGTCTCTCACATTCTCATAGTCACGCGTCAGTTTGCTCTGCTTTGTTTCCGCATCTTCGGTTATCACCGACTCCATTAGGAAAGTCCCCTGGAACATTATTCGCTGCATGAAAAAATAACATTCACAGAAGTCCTGTCTGCACTAATCCCCTGAACTCATTGCTAGAAATGTGGTGCGGGGTTTTATATCAGTAGTTGTTGTGCTGAAAGAAAATATCTATCGTCAAATGTACAGTGTTATTGCTCTCGACAGGTTGCACACTGCCAGATTGAGGAATTTAATAATGTTGCATCTACTGCAGAGTGTCAGTAAAGCCTTATTCTTCCACAATGTTGGTTTAGAATTTCCCTTAGTTACTGTTTCTCTGTTAATGACAGGACTCCGAGATTTACTGAGAGGATGAGCTGGCAGCCGAGTGACTGCACCTGTTCTGAATCTACCAGGACAATTTTTCTCTACATTCTCCATGTATTTCTGTCTGCTACGCAATACATTCATTGTTTCCTTTTTATAGAAAGTCACTGAACTGACAGAGAAGGGAAACCGGACAGAGAGTTCCACACTCTTCCTCAGTTTGGTGATGGGCAAAGGCTCGCGAGCCCGGAGGGCGATGTGGGAATCCTTTGTGACATGGAGGACTGAGTTACCAAAGTTGGACAAAGTACTGAAGGAAATACAGGAGCTCGGTATGATAAAGCCACACCCTGAACACAAAGCCACTTTGAAATAAACAGTTTAAATCACATTAGCTCTGTTTTCATGAAAACCTTTTTGATTTAAACAGGTCCTGATCCACAGGATTACATGAACATTGCCCAAGGGTTATCTGTGTTACCCACTCAACTGATAGGTGAGTGATGAAATGCACATTTCAAACCACATCTCAAATGTTTGACTGTGGCCTGGCAGAACCTGGGAATCAGAATTCACCATAACTCATTTGTGGATCTCTGACCTGAACTTACAATTCACAGAATCTCTCTTTGCAGCCTGAACATGCTACAGTGCATTTTCTACTAATCCAACTGCTGGTTCTACTGAAGCCTTCTCTCCTGGTCCTAACGCACCGGGAAACCCACACACCCCACGCAGACCCTTGATGCACTGATCACTCAGTTCAAGTGCCTTATCTATCTTCAGCCCTTCCAGCTTCTGCAGCATCTTCCCCTTCGTCACAGTAACTACACTCACTTCTGCCCCCTGACACTCTTGACATTCTGGAGTATTGCAGGTAAGACCATAAGACTGAATTAGTCCATCTAGCCCGTTGAGTCTGCTCCACCATTCAATCGTGGCTGATCCTTTTTTTCTCTCTCCTCCGCAAGCCCAGTTCCCGGCCTTCTCCCCGTAACCCTTGATGCCATGTCCAATCATGAAGCTACCAATCTCTGATTTAAATACACGCAACGACCTGGCCTCCACAGCTGCATGTGGCAATGAATTCCACAAATTCACCACCATTTGACTAAAGAAATTTCACCGCGTCTCTGTTTTGAAAGGGCACCCCTCTATCCTGAGGCTGTGCCCTCTTACTCTCCCACCATGTGAAACATCCTTTCAACATTTACTCTGTGTAGGCCGTTCAACATTCGAAAGGTTTCAATGAGTTCCCACCTCATCCTTCTGAATTCCAGCGAGTACAGACCCAGAACCATCAAATGCTCCTCGTATGATAACACTTTCATTCCTGGAATCATCCCTGTGAACCTCCTCTGGACCCTCTCCAAAGCCAGCATATCTTTTCTCAGATGAGTGGCCCGAAAACTGTTCACAATGCTCAGGGTGAGGCCTCACCAGTGCCTTATAAAGCCTTAGCATTTCATCCTTGCTCTTGCATTCCAGACCTCTTGAAATGAATACTAACATGGCATTTTGCCTTCCTCACCACTGACCTACAAGTTTTTCACTTTCTTGCCCATTCTCCTAATCTGTCTAAGTCCTTCTGCAGCCTACCTGTTTCCTCAACATGACCTGCCCCTCCACCAATCTTCTTATTATCTGCAAACGGCAGCAATGCCATGAATTCCATCATCTAAATCACTTTTATAGAGCATAAAAAAGGTAGTTCCAACACCGACCCCTGTGCAAAACCACCAGTTACTAGCGGCCAACCAGAAAAGGAACCTTTCATTCCTACTGGCTGCCTCCTACCAATCTGCCAATGCTCTAACCATGTTGGTAATTTTCCTGTAATACCACAGGCTCTTAACTTGGTAAGCAGCTTCATGTGTGGCACCTTGTCGAAGGCCTTCTGAAAGTCCAAATATACAACATCCACTGCCTCCCTTTTATCTATCCTACTTGTAATCTCCTCAAAGGATTCCAACAAGTTTGTCAGGCAGAGTTTTCCCTGAAGGAAACCATGCTGATTTTTTACCATCCTGTCCCCCAAGTACTCCATCACCTCATCCTTAACAATTGACTCTAATGTTTTCCCAACCATTGAGGTCAGGCTAACTGGTCTATAATTTCCTTTCTGCTGCCTTCTTCCTTTGTTAGAGTGGAGTGACATTTGCAATTTTCCAGTCCTCTGGCACCATGCCAGAGTCCAATGATTTTTGAAAGATCATTTCTAATGCCACCACAATCTCAAGCACTACCTGTTTCATATACAGTCAAATACAATGGCGGAATGTAGTATTAATGGTAAGACTCTTGGCAGCGTGGAGGATCAGAGGGATCTTGGGGTTCGAGTCTCTCGGGCACTCAAAGCTGCTACGCAGGTTGACTGCGGTTACGAAGGCATACGTTGCTTTGGCCTTCATCAACCATGGAATTGAGTTTAAGAGCGAGTGGTAATGTTACAGCTATATAGAGCCCTGGTCAGACCCCACTTGGAGTACTATGCTCATTTCTGGTCACCTCACTACAGGAAGGACGTAGAAACTTTAGAAAGTTTCCAAGGATGAGATTTACAAGGATGTTTCCTGGACTGGGGAGCATGCCTTAGAGAACTTGGCCTTTTCTCCTTGGAGTGGCAGAGGATGAGAGGTGACCTGATAGAGATGTATAAGATGATGAGATGCACTGAACGTGTGAATAGTCAGAGGCTTTTTCCCAGGAATGAAATGGCTATCAGGAGAGGGGATACTTTTAAGGTGCTTGGAAATAGGTACAGAGGAGATGTCAGGGGTAAGTTTTTTACGCAGAGTGGTGAGTGAGTGGAATGGGCTGCCTGCGACGGTGGTGGAGGTGGATGCGATAGTGTCTTTTAAGGGACTTCTGGATAGGTTCATGGAGCTTAGGAAAAAGGAGGGCTATGAGTAACCCCAGGTAATTTCTAAGGTAAGGACATGTTCAGCTCTGTGGGCTGAAGGGCCTGTATTGTGCTGAAGGTTTTCTATGTTACTATCAAAACATTAGGGATGCAGAATCAGAAAAGATAGCAAATATGGTTCTCAAGGGATTGTATCTAAATGCATGTAGTATATAAAAAAAGTAAGGTGGATGATCCTGTTGCACTCCTACAGATTGCCAGGTATGATGTTTTGGCCGTCACTGAATCATAGCTGCTTGTAGTTGGGAGCTGAATGTCCTAGGTTACACGTTATATCGGATGGGTTATGAAGGTAGACAGAGGGAGTGGTGTGGCTCTACTGGTAAAGAATGTCATCTAATCAGTAGAAAGATGTGACATAGGACTGGAAGATGTTGAATCCTTGTAGGTTGAGTTAAGAAACTGCAAGGGTAAAAGGATGTTGATGGCAGATATATTCAGGCCTCCCAACAGTGGCTGGGAGGTGGACCACAGATTACAACAGGAAATAGAAAAGGCATGTTTGAATGGCAATGTCATGGTAGCCAGGGGAGATTTTGACATGCAGATCGATTGGGAAAATCAGGTTGGTAATGTATCTCAAGGGAGTGAGTTTGTTGAATGCTTAAGAGATGGCTTTTTAGATCAGTTTGTCATTGAGCCTACTAGGGGATCAGCTATACTAGAGTAGGGTTCTCGGTAATATTAGATGGACTGTTACCTGTTAATTGCCTGTTACGAAATGGCTTCTCTGAAGTGTTAAAATAAAATGGTTTCTTGTACTGTTAACAGCTGAGTAAGGAGTTCTCTTTAGCAGCATGTTTGGGTTATAATTAGTGATAATGGAAATTGTATTCGTTTGCCAGCCAATGGAAGTCATGTTATGCTATCTTGAATGTGTGTGCTGAGCTGAGGATCGCGGGCTTTTCGGGAGGAGAACCGAAGAGGAAGGACATACTGGATGCCCTCTGGTCGACCACCGTGGTTGGTCCCAGGCGGCGGGTCAAGGAGGTCGGCGGGGATCGAATGGTGGAACAAAGACCCCATAAATTGAGCTCCAATGGTTGTGCATGAAGTGGTTGAACTCTGATAAGTTTGGTGTCTTTTACTTTCCCTTTTATATTGTATCTCTATTAATTACATAGTTCCAGTAAGATCTATAAAGGGTAATCTGTGAATCGTACATTGTATGCTGTCGGATATTTGATGTGTGAGTTTGTACCAGGTTGCGATACACAACAACTCTGCAAACATGAGAGCAATGCAGCAGGCCAGGCAGCATCTCTAGGAAGAGGTACAGTTGATGTTTCAGGCCGAGACCCTTCGTCAGGATGAAGGGTCTCGGCCTGAAACGTCGACTGTACCTCTTCCTAGAGATGCTGCCTGGCCTGCTGCGTTCACCAGCAACTTTGATGTGTGTTGCTTGAATTTCCAGCATCTGCAGAATTCCTGTTGTTTGCAAACATGAGACACGGTTTGGCGGGCGGATGGGGTTTCCCCTAGATAAACACGAGACAATAGCCCTGAGCATTACACTAGATTGGGTGTTATGTAATGAACCGGAGGCGATTAAGGAGCTTAAGGTAAAAGAACCCTTAGGATCACAATATGATTGTGTTCAACTTGAAATTTGATAGGGAGAAAGTAAAGTCTGGTGTAGCAGTATTTCAGTGGGGTAAGGGAAATTACAGTGGTATAAGAGAGCAGTTGGCAAAAGTAAATTGGAAGGAACTGCTGGCAATGATGTCAGCAGAGCAGCAATCGGGGGCGTTTCTGGGAAAAAATGAGGAAGGTGCAGGACATATGCACCTCAAATGGTAAAATAGTACAACCATGGATGACAAGGGAAGTCAAAGCTAATGTAAAAGCAAAAGATGTGGAGAAATTACTTTAGTCAGAGGGTGATCAATCTGTGGAATTTATTATTATGAGCAGCAGTTGAGTCCAAGTCATTGAGTGTATTTGAGGCAGAGATAGATAGGTGCTTGATTAGCCAGGGCATCAATGAGTATGGGTTGAAAGCAGGGGAGTGGATATGACTAGAAGAATTGGATCCGACCATGATTGAATGGCGGAGCAGACTTGATGGGCTGAATGGCCAACTTCTGCTCCTATATCTTATGGTCAAGAAGAAAGCACATACAACAAAACAAAAACTAGTGGAAAGATAGAGGATTGGGAAGTTTTTAAAAACCTACAGAGAGCAACTAAAAAAATCCTTACAAGGGAAAAGATGAAATATGACAGCAAGGTAGGATAAAACATCAAAGTGGATAGTAAAAGTTTGTTAGAGCTGTTGGGGAGGGTGTAAACTAATTTAGCAGGGGTGTGGAAACTGGAGTGAAGGGACTCAGGATAGGCTGGATGGTAAAGAAGTAATGATCACGTGCATTCAGACTGTCAGCAAGGGCAGGCAGGTGACGGGACTTAGTTGAAGCCAACAACCAGAGGGTGTGGTACATATTGGTACTAATGACATAGGTAGGAAAAGGGAAGAGCTCCTGAAAACACACTACAGGGAGTTAGGAAGTAAGTTGAGAAGCAGGACCTCAAAGGTAGTAATCTCGGGATTACTGCCTGTGCCAGGTGACAGTGAGTATAGGAATAGAATGAGGTGGAGGATAAATGTGTGGCTGAGGAATTGGAGCAGGGGGCAGGGATTCAGATTTCTGGATCATTGGGACCTCTTTTGGGGTAGGTGTGACCTGTACAAAAAGGACGGGTTGCACTTGAATCCCAAGGGGACCAATACCCTGGCAGGGAGGTTTGCAAAGGCTATTGGGGATAGGTTAAACTAGAATTGCTGGGGAGTGGGAGCCAAACTGAAGAGACAGAAGAAGAGGTGGTTGGCTCACAAATAGAGAAAGCTTGGAGACAGTGTGAGAGAGAGGATAGGCATGTGATAGAGAAGGGACACGCTCAGACCGATGGTTTGAGATGTGTCTATTTTAATGCAAGGAGTATTATGAACGAAGTGGTTGAGCTCAGAGCATGGATCAGTACGGAGCTATGATGTTGTGGCCATTACAGAGCTTTGGATGGCTCAGGGGTAGAAATGGCTACTTCGAGTAGCAGGCTTTAGATGTTTCAGAAAGGACAGGGAGGGAGGCAAAAGTGGTGGGGGCGTGGCACTGTTGATCAGAGATTGTGTCGGCTACAGAAAAGGAGGAAGTTATGAAGGGATTGTCTACAGGGTCTTTGTGGGTGGAAGGTAGGAACGGGAAGGGGTCAATAACTCTACTGGGTGCTTTTTATAGACCACCCAATAGCAACAGGGACATCCAGGAGCAGATGGGGAGACAGATTCTGGAGGGGCATAATATGAATAGTCAGCATGCCTTACGAGTCTGATTGAATTTTTTGAGTATGTGACTAAACACATTGATAAAGGTAATAGTCCTTATGGATTTCAGCAAGGCATTTGATAAGGTACCCCATGCAAGACTTATTGAGAAAGTAAGGAGGCATGGGATCCAAGGGGACATTGTTTTGTGGATCCAGAACTGGCTTGCCCACAGAAGGCAAAGAGGTGTAGATGGGATATTTTCTGCATGGAGGTCAGTGACCAGTGGTGTGACTCAGGGATCTGCTCTGGGACCCCTTCTCTTCGGGATTTTTATAAATGACCCGTATGAGGAAGTGGTGGGATGGGTTAGCAAAGCTGCTACGCAGGTTGACTCTGTGGTTATAAAAGCATACACAGCATTGGCCTTCATCAATCGTGGGACTGAGTTTAGGAACCGAAAGTTAATGTTGAAGCTATATAAGACCCTGGCCAGACCCCACTTGGAGTATTGTGCTCAGTTCTGGTTGCCTCATTGCAGAAAGGATGTTGAAATGATCGAAATGGTGCAGAGGAGCTTTAGAAGGATGTTGCCTGGATTGGGGAGCATGCCTTATGAGAATAGGTTGAGTGAACTCGGCCTTTTCTCCTTGGGGCGACAGAGGATGAGAGGTGACCTGATAGAAGTGTGCAAGATAATGAGAGGCATTGATCGTGTGGATAGTCAGAGGCTTTTTCCCAGGGCTGAAATGGCCAGCATGAGAGGGCACAGTTTTAAGGTGTTTGGAAGTAGGTAGAGAGGAGACGTCAGGGGTAAGTTTTTTATGCAGAGAGTGGTGAAAGGGCCCCCTCCCTTTCAGGTGTAACCCATCACTTTTAAACAGGTCACACCTCACCCAGAAGAGAACCCAATTATCCAAGAACCTGAAGCCCTGCCCCCTGCACCAGCTACTCAGCCATGCACTTATCTGCCAAATCATCCTGTTTCTACACTCACTGGGGCTTCGCACAGGCAGCAATCCATAAATTACTGTGCAGGAAGTCCAGCTTCACAGCTTTCTACCTAGTTTCCGAAATACTCTTTTCAGGACCTCTTTGCTTTTCCTTTCTATGTCATTGGTACCAATATTAACCAAGACATCTGGCTGCTCCCCCTCTCTCTTCAAAATGTTCTGGACGTGATCTGAGACATTCCTGAACCTGGCACTTGGGAGGCAACATACCATCTGGGTGCCCCATTCACCTCCACAGAATCTCCTGTCTGTTCCCCTCACTATTGAGTCCCACATAACTACCACTCCCTCTTCTCTCCCTTCCCCTCTGCACCGCGGACCCATGCTTGATGCCTGTAACCTGGTCACCGTGGCATTCACTCAGGAGGTCATCTCTCACAAAAGTATCCAAAGTGATATACCTGTCTTTGAGGGGAATGGCCACAAGAGGTCCTCTAACTGCCTATTTCCATTTCTCCTGATGGTCATCCAACTAATCGCCTCCTGCAACTTCAACTTTCCTGTAACAAATTATGTCAATGAGGATCAGTTATGTCCTCACTCTCCTGTACAAGCTGAAGATCATCCAGTTGCAGCTCCAGATCCCGAGCAAGGTCATCAAGGAGCTGCAGCTGGATGCACTTCATGTAGATGTAGTTCCCCAGGAGACTCTGGGTCTCCAAGTTCTCCAACATCTGGATGAAGAGCGCACCACAGCCATTTAAATGGTACAGTAAGAGAGGGAAAAAACAAAAATAAAACCCCAATAGATGCTCTACACAGAGCCGAAGCCTCTTTTAAGCAAAGCCCCTCGCTTCTACCCTTGCCTCTGGCCTACTCCCAACAACGGCCACTCTGCTTATCCCTTCTGTACTTTTATTTAGTTCGTAGAGCTCTGTAAATGCCGCTGATAGGCCCCATATCTTCCATGGTGTAGAGCAATGTAAAATACTTACTGAGTTCAGCTATCATTCGTTCATCCCCCATTACTATCTCTTCAGCATTATTTTCTAGCCATCCAATATCCTTTCTTTTCCTCTTTGTATATCTGGGGGAAAAAACTTTTCATATCCTCACAAACAAGAGAAAATCTGCAGACACTGAAAATCCAAGCGATAAAATGCTGGAGGAACTCAGCAGGCCAGGCAGCATCTATGGAAAAGAGTGCAGTTTGTATTTTAGGCTGAGACCCTTCTTCAGGACTGCTCTCGTGGTCCAGTGCTCTGGAAATGAATGGTACAATGGCATCTGCCTTCCTTATCACCCACTCAAGCTGCAAGTTAACCTTCATAAGGACTCCTGAGTCATTTTTAACTTCTGAATTTGGTACCCATTTAGAAAATAAACCATGCCTTTATTCCTTTCACCAAAATGCAGGATCATACACTTTCCCTCACTGTATTCCATCTGATACTTCTTTCCCCAATCTCCGAATGTCTCCAAGCGCTTCCACAGACTCCTCTGCAAACCTAGCTACAAAGGCATCAATTGGGAGGGTGAATTCTCAGCCTAATTTGAGATTTGCAAAGTTGCAACATAACTTCCCAGCTCTTGAACTCTGTTCCTGAATTAATAAAGACAAACACGCGACATACTTTCTTTATCACAGTATCAGTCCTGGAATCCATTTTCGGGGAACTCTGAACTCAGGCCCCAAGATCTCTGCTCATTAACACTATTAAAGGACTTGCCTTTAATAGTGCACTGTCCCACTACGTTTAAAGTTGCAACACCTCACCTTTGACTAGGTTAAACACCAGCCATCTTGTCTATACCCATATCTGCAACCAATCTATTTTGCAGTGTTTCGTTTGCTAGTTTTCTGCACACTCCACAATACCACCAATCTTTGTTTCATGTGCAAACTTACTGGCCCTCCCATCTCTCATAATTATTATTATTAGAATAATAAGTGTCATGTTGTGAAGTTTGTTAACTTAGCAGTAGTGGTACAGTGTAATTTTGCCTTCAGGCTTCTGAACCTCTTTCCTGAATGTGACAAGGAGAAGAGGGCATGTCCTGATGTCCTGGGTGATATTTGTCCTTGATAATGGAGGTCACTTTTCTGAGCCATTGCTCCTTCAAGATGTCTTCAATACTACGGAGGCTAGTACCCTAGATGGAGCTGAGTAATTTTTCAACTTTATGTAGCTTCTTTTGACCCTGTGCAGCAGCACCCCCTATACCAGAATGTGATATGGCCTGTCAAAATGTTCTGCACAGTGCATCTATAGAAATTTTTGAGTGTTTTAGTTGATAAACCAAACCAACCTCCGAATGAAATAATCTCTTGCCTTATTTATAGCTGCATCAGTGTGTTGGGACCAGGTTAGTCGTCAGCGATCTTGACAGCCAGAAACTTGAAATTCCTCACTCTCTCCACTTTGGATCCCTCTATGAAGATTGGTTCATGATCCTTCGTCTTATCCTTCCTGAAGTTTAAAATCAGCTCTGAGTGCATTGTTGTTGCTGTGAAAGCTCTCAGCTAGCTGGTATACCTCACTCCTGTATGCTCTCTTGACTCCATCTGAGATTCTGCCAAAAATGATTGTATCATCAGCAAATGTTACGGCATTTCAGCTAGACCTAGCCCAACAGTTATGGGTATTGAGAGAGTGGAGCACACATTCCTGAGATATGCAGTGTTGATCTCAGTTTTATGAGTTTGTGTTGAGAAAAGACAAAAATAACCTACTTCTGAAGCACTTTTCTTACAGACTGTATGGTTCAAACTGTATTACAATGGGATAAAGTGTAAACTAGAAAATAAAAGACAAAATGATGTTTGTTATAACAAAGGTCCAATAAAATTTTTGTGCCGACGTTTAAAAGTGATAAATAAGTCTGCATCACTTACACAGAACTTGTAAGTCTTCGGCTCCTAGTTAATACATACGTGCTGAAGACTTTTGTACAATACTCTAGTTTAGGTGTTGAATTCTGCAGGTTAGGAGCGTAGTTCAAAGAAAATATCTGACCTGCGAATTACCTTTTGGCCTTGTACCTTATAGTCTGCCTGCACTGCGTTTTCGCAGCAACTGCAACACTGTTTCGCTGAACTATTCTCTTCTGTTTTTTCCTTTACGACCTGAATGTACGGATGTGATGAAATGATTACTATTGTTAGCGGACAGAAATGTTTTCCAATGTATCTCGGTACTTGTGACAATAATAAACCAATTTACTGATTTATTGTTGTCAATAATACAGCACCCCACACTCCCACTACCAGACTGATCAGCCCCAGTTGCCGAGACTTCACCACCCTCTTCGACAAACAGGATGTACGTCACTGAGACGGAGATTCCCGTCCATCTTTTCTCTCTTCCTTCGTCCCTGCAACAGAAAACTACCAATTTTCTTACTTGTCATTCTGATGGGTTTTTGATCTGAAAATTCTCTGTGATTGTGCCACAGAGCTGAGCATTTCACACATACTCTGCTCCTGTTTTGACACAAGGGCAGTGGACACCTGTGAATCCCCAGTGTGCAGCTTTGACAAAATACACAGTGTCCTGTTCCCCACATTTCCACACCAGATCAACATTAGCATCATCTGTTAATGATTCGAACAATGTTTTAAAAATAGGGAAATGTTGTTGTAATGGAAAATATACACAGAAGGGCAGTCAGGATTGCAATGTGATATCAGGGGAATGTTCACCGTCACAAGGAATTGGTACCAGAATATAAGGGTTGGATATTTGCTGGGACATCCATCGCTGTCAGTTCAGGTGTTTATGAGCAGAATTTCACTTTCTGTCCTAATATCCCTGAACTAATTCATGTAATCGCAAACACTGATTGTTGAAATGCAGTAATAAGTTCCTTGTCAGTTGAGCTATTTAACATTTTGACTATATTCTCTGTTCCCATGGAAGATGTTCAACAGAAACACAAGGAGACTCTGCGGGCACAGACTGAAACGCTGAGAGTGAACACGATCCTGATGAGGGAGAAGGTGAAGGTCTTCCAGCTGGTTGATCGATACGCTGAGCTCACGGTCATTTCTACTGTTCGACATCGGAGACTGGTGGAACATGAGCTGCTAGCAAGAGGCAGAGATCACGAGGAGTGGAGAGGGAAACACCTCCGTGCAGAGCTGGAAAAAATCCGGACTGACCAACTATTCCAAAGCAGCTTTTCCCAGAGTAAATCCAAATCTGGGAGTTCAGCAGCAGTGGCCGGAGTCCCAGGGATTGGGAAAACAACAATGGTACAAAAGTTTGTTTACGACTGGGCCATGGGGAAAATATACCAACAGTTCCAGTTTGTCTTCAGTTTCAAATTCCGGGATTTAAACTCCATTAACTGTAGAATAAACCTGAGGGAACTGATTCTGGATCAGTATCCTTACTTTGGGAATTTCCTGAGAGAGGTCTGGAAAAACCCAGAGGGATTGCTCTTTATAGTTGATGGTTTGGATGAATTCAAGCACAGAATCGATTTTGCTGACAGTCGGAGAGATACAGAACCCAAGCACCAGTGCCCAGATCCGGAGTGGTGGTGTGAAGTGTCGGATATTGTGTACAGTTTAATCCAGCACAAGCTGCTCCCAGGGTGTTCAGTGCTGGTGACCACCCGCCCCACTGCGTTACATTTATTGGAAAAGGCAGAGATCAGTGTCTGGGCTGAAATCCTGGGATTTGTCGATGAAGAACGGAAGAGATATTTCGTCAGGCATTTTGAAGATCAGACAGTGGCAGCAGCTGTTTTCAAACACGTGAAGGAGAATGAGATCCTGTACACCATGAGCTACAACCCCTCCTACTGCTGGATCCTCGCTCTGGCACTGGGCCCCTTCTTCACGAAAAGAGACAGGGATCCACAGCAAGTTCCCAAGACCATCACCCAACTATATTCCTACTATATTTACAACATCCTGAAAAACCACGGCCGTGAGATTGAGAATCCCCGTGATGTGTTATTCAGGGTTGGTCAGATGGCCTTCACAGGAGAGTCCGAGAGGAAGATTGTGTTTACAGATGGAGATTTGATCAGCTACAATCTGCAGCCTTCCCAGTTCTTGTCTGGGTTCCTGATGGAGCTTTTGGAGAGAGAGGATTCTGCCCAGAGTGTGGTGTACACATTTCCACACCTCACCATCCAGGAGTTTGTAGCTGCAGTCGCACAATTCCTGAATCCGCATCCCGGGGATATCCTCAAATTCCTCACTGAAGCCCACAACACGACTGATGGGCGATTTGAGGTATTTGTCCGTTTTGTTGCTGGCCTCTCCTCTCCAATGACAGCTCGGGGCCTGGAGGAGTTTCTGGGTCCATTTCCTCATCAAACAACCTGCCGGGTGATTGACTGGGTGAAGGAGGAGTTTAAACGCCAGATTGGAAAAACAGAGAGTCAAGCTGGTAAAAGGAGCCTCCTGAACACATTGCACTACCTGTTTGAGTCTCAGAATCGTGGGCTGGCTCAGGCCGCACTGGGATGTGTAGGAAATATTTCATTCAGTGACTTGCGACTAACCCCGCTTGACTGTGCAGTCCTGTCTTATGTCATCAGACTCTGTGACACAATGAAACACCTCGACCTGGTTCGCTGCCACATTCAGTGTGAAGGGCTCCAGCGGCTGGGACCCGGTTTGCATAAGTGCCAGGATTTGAGGTAACTTGATTTATCTCTCATCCCAATCTGTGAAACTGTTCCATTATACAGGAATTTGGGTAAAACTGTAATAAATCAGATTGTGAAGAATTGTTGCAAATGCCCAGGGGATTGGTCAGTAATTCCCCAAGGACGGGAGAGTTCTGTGGTTGCTTTTGAAGGGATGTTGGATATTTCATTAGATCGGTGAACAACAACCATTGGTTTAATGATGGTAAATCACAGGAATGGCTGTATTTCTCGCTGCCTGTGACGTGTCCATTGACAATATTCCTTCTCACTGTTGCTGACACCCAGACGGACACTGACTGCAGCAGGCGGGTGGGAGATTCAAACACTTTTCCCGGTGAGGGACAAGAGGGGGTCAGCAGACTGTCCCAGAGAAAGGGAGAAAAATACCTCTGTGTAATTATCCTCCTCTGTCCTTCCCCGTGTGTGAGTATCACTGTCACTCCACCTGTGTGACTTTGCTCTCTACCTGATACCCAGAGACGAAGTGGGCATCTGCTCCCGCGATTGCGGGCCTCTTGTGTGACCTACTTCTGCATCGCCTCATCTTGTGGGATCATCTTTTCTTTATCACTATCCTCCTGTTGGATCTCTCTCCACCGCTCCCATTCTTTCTGTGGGGATCTCTCTTCCCCCATCCCCCTTCCTCCTGTGTGATGCCTTCCCCACACCCCTTCATCCTGTTGGATCTCTCTCCACCGCTCCCATTCTTTCAGTGGAACCTCTCTTCCCCATCCCCCTTCCTCCTGTGTGATGCCTTCCCCACACCCCTTCATCCTGTTGGATCTCTCTCCACCACTCCCATTCTTTCAGTGGAACCTCTCTTCCCCATCCCCCTTCCTCCTTCCTCCTGTGTGATGCCTTCCCCACACCCCTTCATCCTGTTGGATCTCTCTCCACCGCTCCCATTCTTTCAGTGGAACCTCTCTTCCTCATCCCCCTTCCTCCTTCCTCCTGTGTGATGCCTTCCCCACACCCCTTCATCCTGTTGGATCTCTCTCCACCGCTCCCATTCTTTCAGTGGAACCTCTCTTCCCCATCCCCCTTCCTCCTGTGTGATGCCTTCCCCACACCCCTTCATCCTGTTGGATCTATCTCCACCACTCAAATTCTTTCTGTGGGGATCTCTCTTCCCCATCCCCCTTCCTCCTGTCGGATCAATCATCCCCATCCCCTTTCCTCTTGTGGGACCTCTCCTCCCCAGCCCCCTACTTCTTGTGGAACCTCTCTTCCCCATCCACCTTCCTCCAGTAGGATCCATCTTCCCTCTCCCCCTTCCTCCAGTTGGATCTCTTCCCCTTTTCCTCTGGAGCGGGTCTCTTCTGACATCTCCCTTGGACATTCTCCAACACACAACTCCTTTCTGTGGGATTATCTCCCAACCTTCAACACAGACCCTTTGGAGCCTCTCACATCAGCAATATTTCTCTAACCGTCAGGGAATGAGACAGAATATGGGGAGTTTAGGGGAGTCTGTCACACCGAGAGACTAAATTACTGACATTCAGGGAATACCCTGGAGCTGGGCAGTGGGGGACATTGACGGTGATGGGAATTCTGATCAGTAATTTACTGAAGTGTGTAATGTTTCCTGAAATATCCGAATGAGGGATATTCCCTCAGACCCACGATTTGAATCACTATGTTTATCTATTTGTCTGTTTGTGTTTAGACTTGGGGGGAATTACGTGGGAGATTCAGGAGTGAAACTGGTGTCTGTGGCTCTGAGGAACCCAGACTGTAAAATACAGAAACTGGAGTAAGTACCAGACTCTGGGATATTGCTTACAGTCACTGGGTGTCTGACACTGAACATTAATGTGATCAGTAATTGTGTTACTGATAAACACTGGGGATTTGTACCATCTCCTGCCCCTCTCTGTCCTTCACCCTCACTCTCTCTCATCTCCAGGCTGTACAGTGTCGGTCTCACAGATTCTGGCACCGAGGATCTCGCCTCCGCTTTCAGTACAAACCCATCACTGATGGAACTGGACCTGAGTGGTAATAAACTGGGAGATTCTGGAGTGAAACTGGTGTCTGCGGCTCTGAGGAACCCGGAGTGTAAAATACAGAAACTGTGGTAAGTACCAGACTGTGGGAGAATGTGCTTACTGTCACTGGGTGTCTAACACTGAATGTTAATGCAATCAGTAATTGTGTTACTGATAAACACTGGGGATTTGTACTGTTTCCTGTCTTTCTGTGTCCTTCACCCTCACTCTCTTTCATCTCCAGGCTGGGGGCTGTGGGTCTCACAGATTCTGGTGCCAAGGATCTCGCCTCTGCTCTCAGTACAAACCCATTACTGACGGAGCTGTACCTGAGTTGTAATAAACTGGGAGATTCAGGAGTGAAACTGGTGTCTGCAGCTCTGAGGAACCCGGAGTGTAAAATACAGAAACTGCAGTAAGTACCAGACTGTGGGAGATTGTGTTTACAGTCACCGGGTGTCTTAACACTGAATGTTAATGTGATCAGTAATTGTGTTACTGATAAACACTGGGGATTTGTACTGTGTCCTGTCTCTCTGTGTCCTTCACCCTCTCTCTCTTTCATCTCCAGGCTGGGGGCTGTGGGTCTCACAGATTCTGGTGCCAAGGATCTCGCCTCTGCTCTCAGTACAAACCCATTACTGACGGAGCTCTACCTGAGTTGTAATAAACTGGGAGATTCAGGAGTGAAACTGGTGTCTGCACCTCTGAGGAACCCGGAGTGTAAAATACAGAAACTGCAGTAAGTACCAGACTGTGGGAGATTGTGTTTACAGTCACCGGGTGTCTTAACACTGAATGTTAATGTGATTAGCAAGCGTGTTACTGATAAACACTGGGGATTTGTACTGTGTCCTGTCTCTCTGTGTCCTTCACCCTCTCTCTCTCTCTCTCTCATCTCCAGGCTGAGGGATGTCCGTCTCAGAGATTCTGGTGTCGAGGATCTCGTTTCCACTCTCAGTAAACCCATCACTGACGGAGTTGGACCTGGGATCAAACTCGCTCACAGACCGATCTGTCCCCGCTCTCCGCCGCCTCATACTGACCCTCCTGAATCTGGAGCGGATCCAGTGAGTGTTTGTGTTAATGATCAATATGATAAAATATCAGCGGATCCGCGGGTTTTCTGATGATATTTGTCTGTGAGTGTTGTTGGAACATTAACTCCAGTCCCCTATTACTGACACTGTTGTGTAATCTATTTATTTTCTGTTTATTCTTCCACCTGTTTCAGGCTGGGGGCCAATCAGTTCAGTTGGACAGGGAGGAAGGAACTGAGGTCTCTGCAGGAACCCAGACCGGGACTGACAGTGATCCTGTGAACATCCCCGCCCCTAAAATGAAGCTGTGGGGAATTACAGAGACAGTAACAGCCCAGGTCTGGGGCACCTGTGTCCCCAGGCGAGATTATCCAGGGAGAGAATCCTTTTGCTCCCTTTGGACTGAGCAGTCATAGAGTCCACTGCCATGTACGGATGCGAGACATGGACACTCACCAAGACTATGCGGAAGTTTCTAGACGGTTGCTATACACGACTGCTCCGGATGGCTCTTGACATGAGTTGGCAACAGCACAAGATGAACGTCAAGCTCTATGACGACCTACCGATGCTCAGCACTAAAATCGAGGCGTGAATCCTGACTAGCAGATCACTGTCTATGTCCCCCCGAGCTACCTGCCAGCCTAGTCATCATATGGGAGGGTGAATCCTGACTAGCAGAGCACTGTCTATGCCACCCCGAGCTACCTGCCAGCCTAGTCATCATATGGGAGGATGAATCCTGACTAGCAGATCACTGTCTATGTCCCCCCGAGCTACCTGCCAGCCTAGTCATCATATGGGAGGATGAATCCTGACTAGCAGATCACTGTCTATGTCACCCCGAGCTACCTGCCAGCCTAGTCATCATATGGGAGGATGAATCCTGACTAGCAGAGCACTGTCTATGTCACCCCGAGCTACCTGCCAGCCTAGTCATCATATGGGAGGGTGAATCCTGACTAGCAGATCACTGTCTATGCCACCCCGAGCTACCTGCCAGCCTAGTCATCATATGGGAGGATGAATCCTGACTAGCAGATCACTGTCTATGTCACCCCGAGCTACCTGCCAGCCTAGTCATCATATGGGAGGGTGAATCCTGACTAGCAGATCACTGTCTATGCCACCCCGAGCTACCTGCCAGCCTAGTCATCATATGGGAGGATGAATCCTGACTAGCAGAGCACTGTCTATGCCCCCCCGAGCTACCTGCCAGCCTAGTCATCATATGGGAGGGTGAATCCTGACTAGCAGAGCACTGTCTATGCCACCCCGAGCTACCTGCCAGCCTAGTCATCATATGGGAGGATGAATCCTGACTAGCAGATCACTGTCTATGCCACCCCGAGCTACCTGCCAGCCTAGTCATCATATGGGAGGATGAATCCTGACTAGCAGATCACTGTCTATGCCACCCCGAGCTACCTGCCAGCCTAGTCATCATATGGGAGGATGAATCCTGACTAGCAGAGCACTGTCTATGCCACCCCGAGCTACCTGCCAGCCTAGTCATCATATGGGAGGATGAATCCTGACTAGCAGAGCACTGTCTATGTCACCCCGAGCTACCTGCCAGCCTAGTCATCATATGGGAGGATGAATCCTGACTAGCAGAGCACTGTCTATGCCACCCCGAGCTACCTGCCAGCCTAGTCATCATATGGGAGGATGAATCCTGACTAGCAGATCACTGTCTATGTCACCCCGAGCTACCTGCCAGCCTAGTCATCATATGGGAGGATGAATCCTGACTAGCAGAGCACTGTCTATGTCACCCCGAGCTACCTGCCAGCCTAGTCATCATATGGGAGGATGAATCCTGACTAGCAGAGCACTGTCTATGTCACCCCGAGCTACCTGCCAGCCTAGTCATCATATGGGAGGGTGAATCCTGACTAGCAGAGCACTGTCTATGTCACCCCGAGCTACCTGCCAGCCTAGTCATCATATGGGAGGATGAATCCTGACTAGCAGAGCACTGTCTATGTCACCCCGAGCTACCTGCCAGCCTAGTCATCATATGGGAGGATGAATCCTGACTAGCAGAGCACTGTCTATGTCACCCCGAGCTACCTGCCAGCCTAGTCATCATATGGGAGGATGAATCCTGACTAGCAGAGCACTGTCTATGTCACCCCGAGCTACCTGCCAGCCTAGTCATCATATGGGAGGATGAATCCTGACTAGCAGAGCACTGTCTATGTCACCCCGAGCTACCTGCCAGCCTAGTCATCATATGGGAGGATGAATCCTGACTAGCAGAGCACTGTCTATGTCACCCCGAGCTACCTGCCAGCCTAGTCATCATATGGGAGGGTGAATCCTGACTAGCAGAGCACTGTCTATGTCACCCCGAGCTACCTGTCAGCCTAGTCATCATATGGGAGGGTGAATCCTGACTAGCAGAGCACTGTCTATGTCACCCCGAGCTACCTGCCAGCCTAGTCATCATATGGGAGGATGAATCCTGACTAGCAGAGCACTGTCTATGTCACCCCGAGCTACCTGCCAGCCTAGTCATCATATGGGAGGATGAATCCTGACTAGCAGAGCACTGTCTATGTCACCCCGAGCTACCTGCCAGCCTAGTCATCATATGGGAGGATGAATCCTGACTAGCAGAGCACTGTCTATGTCACCCCGAGCTACCTGCCAGCCTAGTCATCATATGGGAGGGTGAATCCTGACTAGCAGAGCACTGTCTATGTCACCCCGAGCTACCTGCCAGCCTAGTCATCATATGGGAGGGTGAATCCTGACTAGCAGAGCACTGTCTATGTCACCCCGAGCTACCTGCCAGCCTAGTCATCATATGGGAGGGTGAATCCTGACTAGCAGAGCACTGTCTATGTCACCCCGAGCTACCTGCCAGCCTAGTCATCATATGGGAGGGTGAATCCTGACTAGCAGAGCACTGTCTATGTCACCCCGAGCTACCTGCCAGCCTAGTCATCATATGGGAGGATGAATCCTGACTAGCAGAGCACTGTCTATGTCACCCCGAGCTACCTGCCAGCCTAGTCATCATATGGGAGGATGAATCCTGACTAGCAGATCACTGTCTATGTCACCCCGAGCTACCTGCCAGCCTAGTCATCATATGGGAGGATGAATCCTGACTAGCAGAGCACTGTCTATGTCACCCCGAGCTACCTGCCAGCCTAGTCATCATATGGGAGGATGAATCCTGACTAGCAGATCACTGTCTATGCCACCCCGAGCTACCTGCCAGCCTAGTCATCATATGGGAGGATGAATCCTGACTAGCAGATCACTGTCTATGTCACCCCGAGCTACCTGCCAGCCTAGTCATCATATGGGAGGGTGAATCCTGACTAGCAGATCACTGTCTATGCCCCCCCGAGCTACCTGCCAGCCTAGTCATCATATGGGAGGATGAATCCTGACTAGCAGATCACTGTCTATGTCACCCCGAGCTACCTGCCAGCCTAGTCATCATATGGGAGGGTGAATCCTGACTAGCAGAGCACTGTCTATGTCACCCCGAGCTACCTGCCAGCCTAGTCATCATATGGGAGGATGAATCCTGACTAGCAGATCACTGTCTATGTCACCCCGAGCTACCTGCCAGCCTAGTCATCATATGGGAGGGTGAATCCTGACTAGCAGAGCACTGTCTATGTCACCCCGAGCTACCTGCCAGCCTAGTCATCATATGGGAGGATGAATCCTGACTAGCAGATCACTGTCTATGTCACCCCGAGCTACCTGCCAGCCTAGTCATCATATGGGAGGGTGAATCCTGACTAGCAGATCACTGTCTATGTCACCCCGAGCTACCTGCCAGCCTAGTCATCATATGGGAGGATGAATCCTGACTAGCAGATCACTGTCTATGCCCCCCCGAGCTACCTGCCAGCCTAGTCATCATATGGGAGGATGAATCCTGACTAGCAGATCACTGTCTATGTCACCCCGAGCTACCCCCTGCCAGCCTAGTCATCATATGGGAGGATGAATCCTGACTAGCAGATCACTGTCTATGTCACCCCGAGCTACCTGCCAGCCTAGTCATCATATGGGAGGGTGAATCCTGACTAGCAGAGCACTGTCTATGCCACCCCGAGCTACCTGCCAGCCTAGTCATCATATGGGAGGATGAATCCTGACTAGCAGAGCACTGTCTATGTCACCCCGAGCTACCTGCCAGCCTAGTCATCATATGGGAGGATGAATCCTGACTAGCAGATCACTGTCTATGCCACCCCGAGCTACCTGCCAGCCTAGTCATCATATGGGAGGATGAATCCTGACTAGCAGATCACTGTCTATGCCACCCCGAGCTACCTGCCAGCCTAGTCATCATATGGGAGGATGAATCCTGACTAGCAGATCACTGTCTATGTCACCCCGAGCTACCTGCCAGCCTAGTCATCATATGGGAGGATGAATCCTGACTAGCAGATCACTGTCTATGTCACCCCGAGCTACCTGCCAGCCTAGTCATCATATGGGAGGATGAATCCTGACTAGCAGATCACTGTCTATGTCACCCCGAGCTACCTGCCAGCCTAGTCATCATATGGGAGGATGAATCCTGACTAGCAGAGCACTGTCTATGTCACCCCGAGCTACCTGCCAGCCTAGTCATCATATGGGAGGATGAATCCTGACTAGCAGATCACTGTCTATGTCACCCCGAGCTACCTGCCAGCCTAGTCATCATATGGGAGGGTGAATCCTGACTAGCAGAGCACTGTCTATGTCACCCCGAGCTACCTGCCAGCCTAGTCATCATATGGGAGGATGAATCCTGACTAGCAGATCACTGTCTATGCCCCCCCGAGCTACCTGCCAGCCTAGTCATCATATGGGAGGATGAATCCTGACTAGCAGAGCACTGTCTATGTCACCCCGAGCTACCTGCCAGCCTAGTCATCATATGGGAGGATGAATCCTGACTAGCAGATCACTGTCTATGTCACCCCGAGCTACCTGCCAGCCTAGTCATCATATGGGAGGATGAATCCTGACTAGCAGAGCACTGTCTATGTCACCCCGAGCTACCTGCCAGCCTAGTCATCATATGGGAGGATGAATCCTGACTAGCAGATCACTGTCTATGTCACCCCGAGCTACCTGCCAGCCTAGTCATCATATGGGAGGATGAATCCTGACTAGCAGAGCACTGTCTATGCCCCCCCGAGCTACCTGCCAGCCTAGTCATCATATGGGAGGATGAATCCTGACTAGCAGATCACTGTCTATGTCACCCCGAGCTACCTGCCAGCCTAGTCATCATATGGGAGGATGAAT